>NW_028227281.1:7274041-7340819 GCF_978045245.1 Mus caroli | reverse complement strand
AGAATAAGGCAAGAAACCCTGTAAAAAGTAGATAATTAAAAACTCACACTGAAAGACCTGGAATATGGCGACAAAACCAGAAAAACATGGAAAATTAATAACTCACACTCAAGGATTTGGAATATAGGGAGAAACCTTAAAAATGTGGAAAATTATCAACTCACTCGGAAAGACCTGGAATATGGCCAGAAAACCTGAAAAACGTGGAAGGACATAGAATATGGCGAGAAATCTTGAAAAAGGTAGAAAATTAAAAATTCACACTGTAGGACCCAAAATATGTTGAGAAACCCTGAAAAACGTGGAAAATTAAAAACTCACACTGAAGGACTTGGAATATGATGAAAAACCCTGAAAAAAGTGGAAAATTAAAAATTCCCACTTAAGGACATAGAATATGGCAAGAAACCCTGAAAAAGTGGAAAAACAGAAATTCCCACTGTAGGACCCAAAATTGCGAAAATAACTTGAAAAGGGGGGAAAATGAGAAAAACATACTGTAAGACCCAGAATATGCGAGAAAACCCTGAAAAACGTGAAAAGTAAAAATTCACAAGGTCAGACCTAGAACATGAAGAGAAACCATGAAAAAAGTGGAAAATTAAAAATTCACACTGTGTTACCCAGAATATGGGGAGAAACACTGAAAAATGTGGAAAATTAAAAATTTACACTGAAGGACCTGGAATATGGCACAAAAACCTGAAAAACTTGGAAATGAGAAAATCACACTGTAGGACCCAGAATATGATGAAAACACCTGAAAAACATGGAAAATTAAAAATTCACACTGAAGGACCCGGAATATGGCTACAAAACCAGAAAAAATAAAAATTCACACTGAAGGACCCAGAATATGGCGAGATAACCTGAAAAAAGTAGAAAATTAAAAATTCACACTGAAAGACCCCGAATATGGCGAGAAAACCTGAAAGGTGGAAAATGAGAATAATCACACTGTAGGACCCAGAATTGGGAAAAAACATGAAAAATATCGAAAATGAGAAAATCACACTGTAGGACCCAGAATATGCCGAGAAACCATGAAAAACGTGGAAAATTAAAAACACACACTATAGGACCCAGAATATGGCCAGAAACCCTGAAAAAGTACAAAATTAAAAACTCACACTGAAGGACCCCAAATATTGCGATTAAACCTGGAAAAAGTGGAAAATGAGAAAATCACACTGTATTACCCAGAATATGGCAAGAAATACTGAAAAACCTGGAAAATTAAAAATTCACACTGAAGGACGTGGAATATGGCTAGAAAACCTGAAAAACATGGAAATGAGAAAATCACACTGTAAGACCCAGAATATAACGAAAAAACCTGAAAAACGTGGAAAATAAAAAATTCACACTGAAGGACCCGGAATATGTCGAGAAACCCTGAAAAACGTGAAAATTAAAAATTCACACTGAAGGACCCAGAATATGTCGAGAAAACCTGAAAAACGAGGAAAATTAAAACCTCACACTGAAGGATCCCGAATATGGCGAGAAAACCTGAAAAAGTTTAAAAATGATAATAATCACACTGTAGGACCCAGAATTGCGAAAAAATTTGTAAAAAGTCCTAAATGAGAAAATCACACTGTAGGACCCAGAATATGGCGAGAAACCCTGAAAAAAGTAGAAAATTAAAAACTCCCACTGAAGGACGCCGAATATGGAGAGAAAACCTGAAAAAGGTGGAAAATGAGATAATCACAGTGTAGAACCAAGAATATGCCACGAAACCCTGAAAAACGTGGAAAATTAAAAATATACACAATAGGACCCAGAATATGGCAAGAAAACCTGAAAAAATTAGAAAATTAAAAACTCACACTGAAGGACCCAAAATATGGCGAGGAACCCTGAAAGGTGGAAAATGAGAAATCACAGTGATTAACGAAAAAACTTGAAAAACGTCGAAAATGAGAAAATCACAGTGGAGGACCCAGAATATGCCTAGAAACACTGAATACATGAAAATTAAAAATTCACACTGTATTTCCCAGAATATGGCAAGAAATACTAAAAAACGTGGAAAAGTAAAAATTCACACTGAAGGACCTGGAATATGGCAAGAAAACCAGAAAAACAAGGAACATTAAAAATTCACACTGAAGGACCCAGAATATGGCGAAAAACCCTGAAAAATGTAGAAAATTAAAAGCTCACACTGAAGGACCCCAAATATGGCGAAAAAAAACCTGAAAAAGGTGGAAAATGAGAAAACCACACTGTAGGTCCTAGAATTACGAAAAAACTTGAAAAACTAGGAAATTAGAAACTCACACTGAAGGACCCCGAATATGGCGAGAAAACCTGAAAAAAGGTGGAAAATGAGAAAATCACACTGTAGGACCCAGAATTGCGAAAAAACTTGAAAACCGTCGAAAATAAAAAAAAAAATCACACTGTAGGACCCAGAATATGCGGAGAAACCCTTGAAAAACGTGGAAAAATAAAATACACGCTGTAGGAACCAGAATATATTGAGAAACCCTGAAAAAGTAGAAAATCAAAAACTCACACTGAAGGACCCCAAATACGGGGAGAAATCCTGAAAAACGTGGAAATGAGAAAATCACACTCTAGGACCAAGAATATGACGAAAAAATCTGAAAAACCAGGAAAATTAAAAATTCACACTGAAGGACCGGGAATATGGCAAGAAAACCTGAAAAACGAGGAAAATTAAAAACACAAACTGAAGGACCCGGAATATGGCGAGAAAACATGAAAAACATGGAAAATTAAATATTCACACTGAAGGACCCAGAATATGCTGAGAAAACCTGAAAAAGTTGGATAATGAGCATTTCACAGTGTAGGACACAGAACATGACGAAAAAAAACTTAAAAACGTTTAAAATTAAAAATTCACACTGTAGGACCAGAATATGGCGAGAAACCCAGAGAAACGTGGAAAATTTAAAAATCACACTGTAGGACACAGAATATGGCGATTAACCCTGTAAAAAGTAGAATATTAAAAACTCACACTGAAGTACCCCGAAAATGGCAAGAAAACCTGAAAAGGGTGGAAAATGAGAAAATCACACTGTAGGATCCAGAATTGCGAAACAAAAAACTTGAAAAATGTCAAAAATGAGAAAATCACACTGTAGGACCCAGAATAGGGCGAGTAACCCTGAAAAACGTGGAAAATTAAAAATACACGCTGTAGGACCCAGAATATGGCAAGAAACCCTGAAAGAATTAGAAAATTAAAAACTCACACTGAAGGACCCGGAATATGGCGAGAAAACCTGAAAAAGGTGGAAAATGAGAAAATCACACTGTAGGACCCGAATTGCAAAACAAAAAACTTGAAAAATATCAAAAATGAGAAAATCACACTGTAGGACCCAGAATATGCCGAGAAACCCTGAAAACGTGGAAAATTAAAAATATACGCTGGGGGAACCAGATTATGGCGAGAAACCATGAAAAAATTGGACAATGAAAATTCTCACTGTATTACCCAGAATATGGCAATCAACCCTGAAAAAAGTAGATAACTATAAACTCACACTGATGGACCCGGAATATGGCGAGAAAACCTGAAAAAGGTGGAAAATGAGAAAATCACACTGTAGGACCAGAATTGCAAAACAAAAAACTTGAAAAATGTCAAAAATGAGAAAATCACACTGTAGGACCCAGAATAGGCCGAGTAACCCTGAAAAACGTGGAAAATTAAAAATACACGCTGTAGGACCCAGAATATGGCAAGAAACCCTGAAAGAATTAGAAAATTAAAAACTCACACTGAAGGACCCGGAATATGGCGAGAAAACCTGAAAAAGGTGGAAAATGAGAAAATCACACTGTAGGACCCAGAATTACGAAAAAACTTTAAAAACGTGGAAAATGAGAAAATCACTCTTCAGGACCCAAAATATGCCAAGAAACCGTGAAAAACGTGAAAATTAAAAATTCACACTGTCAGACCCACATTATGGCGAGAAACCTTGAAAAAAATTGGACAATAAAAATTCAAACTGTATTACCCAGAATACGGCCAGCAACCCTGAAAAAAGTAGATAACTATAAACTCACACTGATGGACGAGGATATGGCTAGAAAACATGAAAAAGGTGGAAAATGAGAAAATCACACTGCAGGACCCAGAATATGCTGAGAATCCCTGAAAATCGTGGAAAATTAAAAATTCACACTGAAGGACCCGGAATTTGGCGAGAAAACCTGAAAAACGAGGAAAATTAAAAATTCACACTGTATTACCCAAAATATGGGGAGAAATACTGAAAAACGTGGAAAATTAAAAATTCACACTGCAGGACCTGGAATATGGCAAGAAATCCTGAAAAACTTGGAAACGAGAATATCACACTGTAGGACCCAGAATATGATGAAAAAACCTGGAAAACGTGGAAAATTAAAAATTCACACTGAAGGAATCAGAATATGGCGAGAAAACCTGAAAAAACGAGGAAAATTAAAAACTCACACTGTAGGACCTAGATTATGGCGAGATAACCTGAAAAAGGTGGAAAATGAGAAAATGACATGTAGGACCCAGAATTGTGAGAAAACCTGAAAAAGGTTGAAAACGAGAAAATAACACTGCAGGAGCCAGAATATGCTGAGAAAACCTGAAAAACATTGAAAATTAAATATTCACACTATAGGACCCTGAATATGGCGAGAAACACTGAAAAAGGAAAAAAACGAGAAAATCACACTGTAATAATCAGAATATGACGAAATAACTTAAAAAATGTGGAAAATTTAAAATTCACACTGTAGTACCCAGAATATGGCAAGAAAACCTTAAAAACTAGAAATTAAAAAACTCACACTGAAGGACCCCAAATATGGCGAGAAAACCTGAAAAACATGGAAATGAAAAAATCACACTGTAGAACCAGATTATGACGAAGAAACCTGAAAAATGTGGAAAAATAAAAATTCACACTCAAGGACCGGGATATAGCGAGCAAAACTGAAAAATGAGGAAAATTAAAATCTCACACTGAAGGACCCAGAATATGGCAAGAAAACCTGTAAAACCTAGAAAATTAAATATTCACACTGGAGGACACAGAATATTTTGAGAAACTGTAAAATCTTGAAAATTAAAAATTCACTCTAAAGGACCAGAATATGGCAAGAAACCTTGAAAAACGTGGAAAATTAAAAATTCACACTGAAGAACCTGGAATATGGCAAGAAAATAAGAAAAACGTGGAAATGAGAAAATCACACTGTATGACCTTGAATATGGCGAGAAAACCTGAAAAACGAGGAAAATTAAAAACTCACACTGAAGGACCCAGAATATGGCGAGAAAACCTGAAAAACATGGAAAATTAAATATTCACAAAGTAGAACCCAGGATAGGGAGAGAAACACTGAAAAAAGTGGAAAATTAAAAATTCACACTCTAGGAACAGAATATGGCAAGAAAACTTGAAAAACGTGGAAAATCGAAAATTCACACTGTAGGACTCAGAATATGCCGAGAAGACCTGAAAAAGTTGGAAAATGAGAAAATCACACTGAAGGACCCAGAATATGACGAAAAAAACTTAAAAAGGTTTAAAATTAAAAATTCATACTGTAGGACACAGAACATGGCAAGAAAACCTGAAAAACGTGAAAAATTTAAAATTCACACTGTAGGATGCAGAATATGGCGAGAAACACTGAAAAAAGTAAAAAATTTAAATCTCACACTGAAGGACCCTGAATATGTCGAGAAAACCTGAAAAAGGTGGAAAATGAGAAAATCACACTATAGGACCCAGAATTGCGAAAAAAAATTGAAAAACGTCGAAAATGAGAAAATCACACTGTAGGACCCAGAATATGCCTAGAAACCCTGAAAAATGTGCCAAATTAAACATACACGCTGTAGGACCCAGAATATGGCAACAAACCATGAAAAAACTAAAAAACTAAAAACTCACACTGAAGGACCACGAATATGGTGAGAAAACATGAAAAAGGTGGTTAATGACAAAATCAACTGTAGGACCCAGAATATGATGAAAAAAACTTAAAAACGATTAAAATTAAAAATTCACACTGTAGGACCCCGAATATGGTGAGAAAATCTGAAAATGTTTAAAAATGAGAAAAATACACTGTAGAACCCAGAATATGCTGAGAAACCCAGAAAAACGAGGAAAAATAAAAATATGCTTTGAAGGAGCCAGATTATGACAGGAAACCCTGAAAAAAGTAGAAAATTAAAAACTTACACGGAAGGACCCTGAATATGGCAAGAATACCTGAAAAAGGTGGAAATAGAGAATAATCACACTGTAGGACACAGAATTGCGAAAAAACATGAAAAACGTAGAAAATGAGAAAATCACACTGTAGGACCCAGAATTACGAAAAAATTTATAAAACGTGGAAAATGAGAAAATCACACTGCAGGACCTAGAATATGCTGAGTAACCCTGAAAAACATGAAAATTAAAAATTCACACTGTCGGACACAGAATATGGCGAGAAACCATGAAAAAAGTGGAAAATTAAAAATTCACACTGTATTACCCAGAATATGGCGAGAAATACTGAAAAACATGGAAAATTAAAAATTCACCCTGAAGGACCTGGAATATGGCAAGAAAACCTGAAAAACGAGAAAATGAGAAAAATCACACTGTAGTACCCAGAATATGACGAAAAAACCTGAAAAACGTGTAAAATTAAAAACTCACACTGAATGACCCAGAATATGGCAAGAAAACCTGAAAAAAGTAAAAAACTAAAAATTCACACTGAAAGACCCCGAATATGGCGAGAAAACCTGAAAAAGGTGGAAAATGAGAATAAATGACTGTAGGACCCAGAATTGCGAAAAAACTTGAAAAACTTCGAAAATGAGAAAATCACACTTTAGGACCCAGAATATGCCGAGAAACCCTGAAAAACGTGGAAAATTGAAAATACGCGCTGTTGGACCCAGAATATGGTGAGAAACCGGAAAAACGTGGTAAATTAAAAATACACTCTGTTGGACCCAGAATATGGCAAGAAACCCTGCAAAAGGTGAAAAATGAGAAAATCACACTGTAAGACCCAGAATTACGAAAAAACCTGAAAAACTTGGAAAATGAGAAAATCACACTGCAGGAAACAGAATATGCCGAGAAACCCTGAAAAACGTGGAAAATTAAAAATTCACACTGAAGGACCCGGAATATAGCGAGAAAACCTGAAAAAGGTGGAAAATGAGAAAATCACATGTAGAACCCAGAATAGCGAAAAAAATTGAAAAAGGTGAAAAATGAGAAAATCACACTGCAGGACCCAGAATATGCTGAGAAACCCTGATAATCATGGAAAATTAAATGTTCACACTGTAGGACCCAGAATATGCCTAGAAACCCTTGAAAAACTTGGAAAAATAAAATACAGGCTGTAGGAACCAGAATATATTGAGAAACCCTGAAAAAGTAGGAAATCAAAAACTCACACTGAAGGACCCCGAATATGGGGAGAAATCCTAAAAAACGTGGAAATGAGAAAATCACACTCTAGGACCCAGAATATGACGAAAAAACCTGAAAAACATGGAAAATTAAAAATTCACACTGAAGGTCCGGGAATATGGTGAGAAAACCTGAAAAACGAGGAAAATTAAAAACACAAACTGAAGGACCCAGAATATGGCGAGAAAACATGAAAAACATGGAAAATTAAATATTCACACTGTAGGACCCAGAATATGGCGAGAAACACTGAAAAAGGAGGAAAATGAGAAAATCACACTATAGGACCAGAATATGGCAAGAAACCTTGAAAAACGTGGAAAATTAAAAATTCACAATGTAGGACCCAGAATATGCTGAGAAAATCTGAAAAAGTTGGATAATGAGAATATCAAACTGTAGGACCCAGAACATGACGAAAAAAACTTAAAAACGTTTAAAATTAAAAAATCAAACTGTAGGACCTGAATATGGCGAGAAACCCTGAGAATCATGGAAAATTTAAAAATCACACTGTAGGACGCAGAATATGGCGATTAACCCTGTAAAAAGTGGAATATCAAAAACTCACACTGAAGTACCCCGAAATTGGCAAGAAAACCTGAAAAAGGTGGAAAATGAAAAAAATCACACTGTAGGACCCAAAATATGCTGAGTAACCCTGAAAAACTTGGAAAATTAAAAATACACGCTCTAGGACCCAGAATATGGCAAAAAACCCTGAAAGAATTAGAAAATTAAAAACTCACACTGAAGGAACCGGAATATGGCAAGAAAACCTGAAAAAGTGGAAAGTCTCTCTCTGTCTCTCTCTCTATGTCTCTCTCTGTCTCTCTCTTTCTCTATCTCTGTCTCTCTCTATTTCTCTCTGTCTCTATCTGTCTCTCTCTCTGTCTCTCTCTGTCTCTCTCTCTCTGTCTCTCTCTTTCCCTCTCTCTGTCTCTCTCTGTCTCTATCTCTGTCTCTCTCTGTCTCTCTCTGTCACTCTGTCTCTCTCTGTCTCTCTCTGTCCCTCTCTGTCTCTTTCTGTGTCTTTCTTTGTCTCTCTCTGTCTCTCCCTTTCTCTCTCTGTCTCTCTCTTTATGTCTCTCTCTGTCTCTCTCTTTCTCTCTCTCTGTATCTCTCTGTCTCTCTTTGTCTCTCTCTGTGTCTTTCTTTGTCTCTCTCTGTCTCTCTTTGTCTCTCTCTGTAACTCTCTCTATGTCTCTCTCTGTCTCTCTCTTTCCCTATCTCTGTCTCTCTCTGTTTCTCTCTGTCTCTATCTCTCTGTGTGTCTCTTTCTTTCCTTCTCTCTGTCTCTATCTCTTTCTCTCTATGTCTCTCTCTGTCACTCTGTCTCTCTCTGTCTCTCTCTGTCTCTCTCTGTCTATCTGTCTCTCTCTGTCTCTCTCTGTCTCTCTGTCTCTCTCTGTCTCTCTCTGTGTCTTTCTTTGTCTCTCTCTGTCTCTCTGTCTCTCTCTGTCTCTCTCTGTGTCTCTCTCTATCTCTCTCTCTGTCTCTCTCTGTCTCTCTCTGTCTCTCTCAATGTATCTCTCTCTCTATGTCTCTCTCTGTGTCTTTCTTTGTCTCTCTCTGTCTCTCTCTGTCTCTCTGTGTGTCTCTCTCTGTCTCTCTCTCTATCTCTGTCTCTCTCTGTCTTTCTCACTCTGTCTCTGTCTCTCTCTGACTCTCTCTGTCTCTCTCTTTCTCTCTGTCTCTCTCTGTCTCTATCTCTGTCTCTCTCTGTCCTTCTGACTCTTTCTGTCTCTCTCTGTCTCTCTCTCTGTCTCTCTCTGTCTCTCTCCTTCTCTCTCTCTGTCTCTCTCTTTCCCTCTCTCTGTCTCTCTCTGTCTCTATCTCTGTCTCTCTCTGTCTCTCTCTGTAACTCTGTCTCTCTCTGTCTCTCTCTGTCTCTCTCTGTCTATCTGTCACTCTCTGTCTCTATCTCTGTATCTCTCTGTCTCTGTCTTTCTCTGTGTCTTTCTTTGTCTCGCTCTGTCTCTCTCTGTCTCTCTCTGTCTCTCTCTCTATGTCTCTCTTTGTCTCTCTCTTTCTCTATCTCTGTCTCTCTCTGTTTCTCTCTGTCTCTATCTGTCTCTCTCTCTGTCTCTCTCTGTCTCTCTCTGTCTCTCTCTTTCCCTCTCTCTGTCTCTCTCTGTCTCTATCTCTGTCTCTCTCTGTCTCTATCTGTCACTCTGTCTCTCTCTGTCTCTCACTGTCTCTCACTGTCTCTCTCTGTCTATCTGACTCTCTCTGTCTCTCTCTGTCTCTCTCTCTTTCTCTGTCTCTGTCTCTCTCTGTCTCTGTCACTCTGTCTCTCTCTGTTTCTCTCTGTCTCTATCTGTCTCTCTGTCTCTATCTGTCTCTCTCTGTCTCTCTCTGTCCCTCACTCTGTATCTCTCTGTCTCTATCTCTGTCTCTCTCTGTCTCTCTCTGTCACTCTGTCCCTCTCTGACTCTCTCTGTGTCTCTCTCTATCTCTCTCTCTCTCTGTCTCTCTCTGTCTCTCTCTGTCTAACTCTATCTGTCTCTGTCTCTCTGTCTCCATCTGTCACTCTGTCGGTCTCTCTCTGTCTCTCTCTGTCCCTTCTGTCTCTATCTCTGTATCTCTCTGTCTCTCTCTCTGTCTCTCTGTCTCTCTCTGTGTCTCTGTCTCTCTCTGTCTCTCTCTGTCTCTCTCAATGTATCTCTCTGTCTCACTATGTCTCTCTCTGTGTCTTTCTTTGTCTCTCTCTGTCTCTTTCTGTCTCTCTCTGTGTCTCTCTCTGTCTCTCTCTCTCTATCTCTGTCTCTCTCTGTCTTTCTCACTCTGTCTCTGTCTCTCTCTGACTCTCTCTGTCTCTCTCTTTCTCTCTGTCTCTCTCTCTTTATCTCTCTGTCTCTCTCTGTCTCTCTCTCTCTGTGTCTCTCTCTGTCTTTCTCTGTCTCTATCTCTGTCTCTCTCTGTCTTTCTCTGGGTCTTCCTTTGTCTCTCTCTGTCTGTCTCTGTCTCACTCTCTGTCTTTCTCTGTCTCTCTCTGTGTCTCTCTCTGTCTTTCTCTGTCTCTATCTCTATCTCTCTCTGTCTCTCTCTGTCCTTCTGACTCTTTCTGTCTCTCTCTGTCTCTCTCTCTGTGTCTCTCTGTGTCTCTCTGTCTCTCTCTATGTCTTTCATTGTCTCTCTCTGTCTCTCACTGTCTATCTCTCTGTCTCTCTCTGTCTCTCTCTGTCTCTCTCTGTCTCTATCTCTGTCTCTCTCTGTCTCTCTCTGTCTCTCTATGTCTCTCTTAATGTATCTCTCTGTCTCTCTATGTCTCTCTCTGTGTCTTTCTTTGTCTCTCTCTGTCTCTCTCTCTCTCTGTGTCTCACTCTGTCTCTCTCTGTCTCACTCTCTGTCTCTGTCTCTCTCTCTGTCTCTCTCTGTCTCTCTCTCTAAATCTGTCTCTCTCTGTATTTCTCACTCTGTCTCTGTCTCTCTCTGTCCCTCTCTCTGTCTCTCTCTGTCTCTATCTCTGTCTCTCTCTGACTCTCTCTGTCTCTCTCTTTCTCTCTGTCTCTCTCTGTCTCTCTTTGTCCCTCTCTCTGTATCTCTCTGTGTCTATCTGTGTCTCTCTGTGTCTCTCTCTGTGTCTCTCTGTGTCTCTCTCTGTCTCTCTCTGTGTCTCTCTGTGTCTCTCTGTGTCTCTCTGTCTCTCTCTGTGTCTCTCTCTGTCTCTCTCTGTCTATCTCTGTCTCTCTCTGTCTCTCTCAATGTATCTCTCTGTCTCTCTATGTCTCTCTCTGTGTCTTTCTTTGTCTCTCTCAGTCTCTCTCTCTCTCTGTCTAACTCTGTCTCTCTCTCTGTCTCTCTTTGTCTCTCTCTCTCTGTATCTCTCTGTCTCTCTCTGTCTCTCTCTGTCTCTCTCTCTGTGTCTCTCTCTGTCTTTCTTTTTCTCTATCTATATCGCTCTCTGTCTCTCTCTGTGTCTTTTTTTGTCTCTCTCTGTCTCTCTCTGTCTCTCTCTGTCTCTCTTAGTCTCTCTCTGTGTCTTTCATTGTCTCTCTCTGTCTCTCTCTGTCTTTCGGTGTCTCTCTCTCTGTCTCTCTCTGTCTCACTCTCTGTCTCTCTCTGTCTCTATCTCTGTCTCTCTCTGTCTCTCTCTGTCTGTCTCTGTCTGTCTATGTCTATCTCTGTCTCTCTCTGTGTCTCTCTGTATCTCTCTCTGTGTCTCTCTGTGTCTCTCTGTCTCTCTCTGTGTCTCTCTCTGTCTCTCTCTGTCTCTATCTCTGTCTCTCTCTGTCTCTCTCTGTCTCTCTCAATGTATCTCTCTGTCTCTTTCTGTCTCTCTCTCTGTCTCTGTCTCTGTCTCTCTCTCTGTCTCTCTCTGTCTCTCTCTCTAACTCTGTCTCTCTCTGTATTTCTCACTCTGTCTCTGTCTCTCTCTGTCCCTCTCTCTGTCTCTCTCTGTCTCTATCTCTGTCTCTCTCTGACTCTCTCTGTCTCTCTCTTTCTCTCTGTCTCTCTCTGTCTCTCTTTGTCTCTCTGTCTGTATCTCTCTGTCTCTCTCTGTCTCTCTCTCTCAGTGTCTCCCTCTGTCTTTCTTTGTCTCTATGTCTGACTCTCTCTGTCTCTCTTGTGTCTTTCTTTGTCTCTTCTATGTCTCTCTCTGTCTCTCTCTCTGTCTCCCTCAGTCTCTCTCTGTGTCTCTCTCTGTCTTTCTCTGTCTCTATCTCTGTCTCTCTGTCTCTCTCTGTCTCTCTCTGTCCTTCTGTATCTTTCTGTCTCTCTCTGTCTCTCTCTCTGTATCTCTCTGTCTCTCTCTGTCTCTCTCTGTGTCTTTCTTTGTCTCTCTCTGTCTCTCTCTGTCTCTTTGTGTCTCTCTCTATCTCTCTCTGTCTCTCTCTGTCTCTATCTCTGTCTCTCTCTGTCTCTCTCTGTCTGTCTCTGTCTCTCTGTGTCTCTCTCTCTGTCTCTCTCTGTGTCTCTCTCTGTGTGTCTCTGTCTCTCTCTGTTTCTCTCTCTGTCTCTCTCTGTCTCTAACTCTGTCTCTCTCTGTCTCTCTGACTCTCTCTGTATCTCTCTGTCTCTCTCTGTCTCTCTCTGTGTTTTTCTTTGTCTCTCTCTGTCTCTCTCTGTCTCTCTCTCTGTCTCTCTCTGTCTCTCTCTGTCTCTCTCTGTCTCTCTGTGTTTTTCTTTGTCTCTCTCTGTCTCTCTCTGTGTCTCTTTCTGTCTCACTCTGTCTCTCTCTGTCTCTCTCTGTCTCTCTCTGTCTCTCTCTGTCTCTCTCTCTTTCTCACTCTGTGTATCTCTGTCTCTCTCTGTGTCTCTCTCTGTCTCACTCTGTCTTTCTCTGTCTCTCTCTGTCTCTCTCTCTGTCTCTCTGTCTCTCTTTGTCTCTCTCTGTCTCTATCTCTGTCTCTCTCTGTCTCTCTCTGTCTCTCTCTGTCTGTCTCTGTCTCTCTGTGTGTCTCTCTCTGTGTCTCTCTGTGTCTCTCTCTGTGTCTCTCTCTGTCTCTCTGTCTCTCTCAATGTATCTCTCTGTCTCTCTATGTCTCTCTCTGTCTTTCTTTGTCTCTCTCTGTCTCTCTCTGTCTCTCTCTGTCTCTCTATGTGACTTTCAGTGGCCCCACACAGCCTCACATATACTTCTAAAAATTTAAAGAAGGGTGTGGCCACTCTAAAAGCTCAACAATTAACAGCATTGTCTCCTCTTCCAGAGTACCTGGGATCAACTACCAGCAACTATATGGTGGCCCATCTCCAGTTCCAGGGGATCAGACAGACAGACATACAGACAGTGATAAAAATGGCAGGCCTGCCTGGTCTTTCTTTCTTTCTTATCCTTTTTAAAAAATGTTTATTTATATATTTATTTATGTATTTATTAGATATAAGTACACTGTAGCTGTCTTCAGACACTCCAGAAGAGGGTGTCAGATTCTGGACAATCTAAATCCCTCTTATGGTCTGCATATGATGTACATAAACACAGCCTCACATATACTTCTAAAAATTTAAAGATGTGTGGGGCCACTGAGAGGGCTCAACAATTAACAGCATTGTCTCCTCTTTCAGAGAACCTGGGATCAACTACCAGCAACTTTATGGTAGCCCATCTCCAGTTCCAGGGGATCAGACAGACAGACAGACAGACAGACAGAGATAAGGATGGCAGGCCTGCCTGGTCTTACTTTCTATCTTATCCTTTTTAAAAAATGTTTATTTATTTATTTATTTACTTATGTATTTATTATATATAAGTACACTGTAGCTGTCTTCAGACACTCCAGTAGAGGGTGTCAGATTCTGGAGAATCTAAATCCTCTTTTAATCTGAATATGATGTACATAAACACAGCCTCACTTATACTTCTAAATATTTAAAGAAGTGTGGGGCCATTGAAAGGGCTCAACAATTAACAGCATTGTCTCCTCTTCCAGAGTACATGGGATCAACTACCAGCAACTATATGGTGGCCCATCTCCAGTTCCAGGGGATCAGACAGACAGACATACAGACAGTGATAAGGATGGCAGGCCTGCCTGGTCTTTCTTTCTTTCTTATCCTTTTTAAAAAAATGTTTATTTATATATTTATTTATGTATTTATTAGATATAAGTACACTGTAGCTGTCTTCAGACACTCCAGAAGAGGGTGTCAGATTCTGGAGAATCTAAATCCCTCTTATGGACTGCATATGATGTACATAATCACAGCCTCACATATACTTCTAAAAATTTAAAGATGTGTGGGGCCACTGAGAGGGCTCAACAATTAACAGCATTGTCTTCTCTTTCAGGGAACCTGGGATAAACTACCAGCACCTTATGGTGGCCCATCTCCAGTTCCAAGGGATCAGACAGACAGACAGACAGAGAGACAGAGATAAGGATGGCAGGCCTGACTGGTCTTTCTTTATTTCTTATACTTTTTAAAAAATGTTTATTTATTTATTTATTTATTTATTTATTTATTAGATATAAGTACACTGTAGCCGTTTTCAGACACTCCAGAAGATGGTGTCAGATTCTGGAGAATCTAAATCCCTCTTATGGTCTGAATATGATGTACATAAACACAGCCTCACATATACTTCTAAAAATTAAAAATGGGTGGGGCCACTGAAAGGGCTCAACAATTAACAGCATTGTCTCCTCTTCCAGAGAACCTCGGATCAACTACCAGCACCTACAAGGTGGCCCATCTCCAGTTCCAGGGGATCAGACAGACAGACAGACAGGCAGAGATAAACATGGCAGGCCTGCCTGGTCTTTCTTTCTTTCTTATCCTTTTACAAAATATTTATTTATTTATTTATTTATTTATTTATTTATTTATTTATGTATTTCTTAGATATAAGTACACTGTAGCTTTCTTTAGACACTCCAGAGGAGGGTGTCAGATTCTGGAGAATGTAAATCCCTCTTATGGTCTGCATATGATGTACATAAACACAGCCTCACATATACTGAGCTGAGGTGTCACAGGCCAACTGCTGGAATTTCTGAGTACCACCTAGATAGAGAAAAGCTATGCTGTGGTTGCTTAATTTATGTATTTTATTATTTCTATTTGTTGTTTTGTTTTGTTTTATTTGTTTTTAGAGAAGTCCTCTGTCTGTAGCTCTGGCTGACCCAGGACTGCCTACTTGTGTTAATTAGGGTTTCACAGCTGAGAACAGACACCAAGAGCAAGGTAAGGCTTAGAAAACCCTACATTCAGTGGTGGCTCAAGCTCTTAATGAGAGCACTCTGTAGGCAGAGGCAGTCAGTTTCTGAGTTCGAGGCCACCCTGGTGAAAGACAGGGCTAGGGTAGGGGCTAGGGTGAGGAAAGGAAGAAAGGAAAGAAGGAAAGAAAGAAAGGAAAGAAGAAAAGAAAGAAAGAAAAAGTTTTTATAAAAGTTTTATAAAAAGTGTTAAAGTTTTTAAAAATTAAAAAAAAAAAATACCAGATCACCATCACACAGCATTGGCTGTCTTCAGGTGTATCCTTTCAGCCTCCAAAACAAAAAACAATGGCTGGCTGTCTTCAGGTGTATCCTATTCTCGAGTCTTATTTCCAACCTTAGAGCTGGGCTGAGATGCCTCATTATGTAATTGCAAACCTTCCTTGGTTTGTCCATTCCATTTCTAAGACTAACAGGCCTTTTTCTATTTATTGAATATGCTCATGACTGTCCTTTAGATATAGTAAATAAAACTGTTGCTTATAAAACTTGTTTTCTAGGAATTTTTAAAGGGCAATGGCAGAGTTTATTTATAAAAAAATATTTTGCATTTATTTATTTGTGTGAGTGATGAAGCTCAGGTCTTCAAACTCGTCAGGAGGTATGATTACCTCCCCTCTCTCTCAACCCCTCTCTCTCCTCTCTCAATGATTGTGTAAGAATGTTTTGCATGTGTATGCTGTGCCCACAGACTCCAGAACAGAGTATTAGATCCCCTGGAACTGGAGATGGGCCACCATATATAATACTGGTAATTGAGCCCAGGTTCTCTAGAAGAGGAGACAATGCTCTTAATTGTTGAGCCCTCTCTGTAGCCACATCTTTCTTTTTTTTTTTTTTGAGTATATGTGAGGCTGTGTTTATATACATCATATGCAGACAATAAGAATGATTTAGATTCTTCAGAATCTGACACCCTCTTCTGGACTGTCTGAAGATAGCTACAGCATACTTAAATATAATAAATAAATAAATCTTTAAAAAGAAAAGGAAAAGTAAAAAAGAAAGAACAGGCCTGTCATATGCATGTTCATAGAGGAAAATGGAAGAGACCCCAATCTAACCTCAGCAGGGTGCTTCCTTCTGGATGGTAGCTCACAGTTTCATCCCAGCAAGACAGGCAAATCACTGAGTTCAAGGACAGTAAGGTTCAGGACAGCCAAGGTTAGGAAGGAAAAGGGTCTATGTTGAGAATACAAACCGACAAAACAACAACTAGGAAAAAGAAGTGACAGTGTAACTTGGGGTAGGGTACCAACAAGAGAAAGCTTTCTGTTACCACTTACAAACACCAGTAGCCTTGCACCCTTCTGCCCAGGTCCCTGCCTTCCTTTCTAGGAATTCTAAGGATGCCAAGGGGTGGGGGAATCCAGATTAACTTTTTAAAAACAAAGACTTGGCCTTTGATGTCTATAGGAAGCCCTTCTCAGTGCCTTTAACTACCACTGAACTTTCAGGGCTGTGACTCAACTGTAACAAGGAACAGGGCTAAGAACCTGCAGCCTTTGAAAACAACTATTTTTTTAAAGTGGGGGACACAAATCAGCAGTAGAACCCCTCAGGTTCAGCCATAATACTTGTTAGGGAAAGAGACTCAATGTCCGGAGCTGAGGTCTCATGGGTGAACTGCTTCAAGTTCTGAGTATCATTGAAAGAAAGAAAAGATATCATGTGGTTGCTTAATTTATTTATTTTATTATTTCTATTTTTTGTTTTCTTTTGTTTTGTTTTAGAAAAGGCCTCAGTCTGTAGCTATGGCTGACCTAGGACAGACTACATGTGTTAATTAGGGTTTCACAGCTGAGAAACAGACCATACCTATGTAAGACTTAGAAAACCCAACAGTCAGTGGTGGCTCGAGCTCTTAATGAGAGCACTCTGGAGGCAGAGGCAGTCAGTTTCTGAGTTCGAGGCCAGCCTGGTTAAAGACAGGGATAGGCAGGGCTAGGCAAGGCAGGGCTGGGCTGGGCTAGGCTAGGCTAGGCAAGGGGCTGGGCTAGTCAAGGCAAGGGACTAGGCTAGGCTACTCAAGGGGCTAGGCAAGACAGACAGACAGAGAGAAAGACAGACAAGGATGGCAGGCCTGCCTGGTTTTTCATTCTTTCTTATCCCTTTTAAAAAATGTTTATTTATTTATTTAATTATTTATGTATTTATTAGATATAAGTACACTGTAGCTGTCTTCAGACACTCCAGAAGAGGGTGTCAGATTCTGGAGAATCTATATCCCTCTTATGGTCTGCATATGATGTACATAAACACAGCCTAACATATACTTCTAAAAATTTAAAGATAGGTGGAGCCACTGAAAGGGCTCAACAATTAACAGCATTGTCTCCTCTTCCAGAGAACCTGGGATCAACTAACAGCAACTATATGGTGGCCCATCTCCAGTTCCAGTGGATCAGACAGACAGACAGACATACAGACAGATAGAGTTAAGGATGGCAGGCCTACCTGGTCTTTCATTCTTTCTTATCCTTTTTAAAAAATGTTTATTAATTTAAGAATGTATTTATTAGATATAAGTACACTGTAGCTGTCTTCAAACACTCCCGAAGAGGGTGTCAGATTCTCGAGAATCTATATCACTCTTATGGTCTGCATATGATGTACATGAACACAGCCTCAAATATACTTCTAAAAATTTAAAGATGGGTGTGGCCACTGAAAGGGCTCAACAATTAACAGCACTGACTCCTCTTCCAGAGAACCTGGGATCAACTACCAGCAATTACATGGTGGCCCATCTCCAGTTCCAGGGGATCAGACAGACAGACAGACAGACAAGGATGGCAGGCCTCCCTGGTCTCTCTTTCTTTATTATCATTTTTAAAAAATGTTTATTTGTTTATTTATGAATTTATTAGATATAAGTACACTGTAGCTGTCTTCAGACACTCCAGAAGAGGGTGTCAGATTCTGGAGAATCTAAATCCCTCTTATGGTCTGCATATTCGGTACATAAACACAGCCTCGCATATACTTCTAAAAATTTAAAGATGGGTGGGGCCACTGAAAGGGCTCAACAATTAACAGCATTGTCTCCTCTTCCAGAGAACCTGGGATCAACTACAAGCAACTCTATGGTGGCCCATATCCAGTTCCAGAGGATCACACAGACAGACAGACAGACAGAGATAAGGATGGCAGGCCTGCCTGGTCTTTCTTTCTTTCTTATCGTTTTTTAAAAATGTTTATTTCTTTATTTATGTATTTATTAGATATAAGTACACTGTATCCGTCATAGACACTCCAAAAGACGGTGTCAGATTCTGGAGAATATAAATCCCTCTTTAATGGTCTGAATATGATGTACATAAACACAGCATCACATTTACTTCTAGAAATTTAAAGATGGGTGGGGCCACTGAAAGGGCTGAACAATTAACAGCATTGTCTCCTATTCAGAAGACCTGGGATCAACTTCAAGCAACTATTCGTGGCCCATCTCCAGTTCCCAGGGATCAGATAGACAGACAGACAGACAGACAGATATGGATGGCAGGCCTGCCTGGTCTTTCTTTCTGTCTTATCCTTTTTAAAAAATATTTATTTATTTATTTATTTATTTATTTATTTAGTAGATATAAGTACACTGTAGCTGTTCAGACACTCCAGAAGAGGGTGTCAGATTCTGGAGAATCTAAATCCCTCTTATGGTCTGCATATGATGAACATAAACACAGCCTCACATATACTTCTAAAAATTTAAAGAAGGGTGGGGCCACTCTAAAAGCTCAACAATTAACAGCATTTTCTCCTCTTCCAGAGTGCCTGGGATCAACTACCAGCAACTATATGGTAGCACATCTCCAGTTCCAGGGGATCAGACAGACAGACAGATAGACAGAGATAAGGATGGCAGGCCTGCCTGGTCTTTCTTTCTTTCTTATCCTTTTTAAAAAATGTTTATTTATATATTTATTTATTTATGTTTTTATTATATATAAGTACACTGTAGCTGTCTTCAGAAACTCCAGTAGAGGGTGTCAGATTCTGGAGAATCTAAATCCTCTTATAATCTGAATATGATGTACATAAACACAGCCTCACATATACTTCTAAATATTTAATGAAGTGTGGGGCCACTGAAAGGGCTCAACAATTAAGAGCATTGTCTCCTCTTCCAGAGAACCTTGGATCAACTACCAGCAACTATATGGTTGCCCATCTCCAGTTCCCTTGGATCAGATAGACAGACAGACAGACAGGCAGAGATATGGATGGCAGGCCTGCCTGGTCTTTCTTTCTTTCTTATACTTTTTTAAAAAATGTTTATTTATTTATTTATTTATTTAGTAGATATAAGTACACTGTAGCTGTTCAGACACTCCAGAAGAGGGTGTCAGATTCTGGAGAATCTAAATCCCTCTTATGGTCTGCATATGATGTACATAAACACAGCCTCACATATACTACTAAAAATTTAACGATGGGTGGGGCCACTGAAAGCACTCAACAATTAACAGCATTGTCTCCTCTTCCAGAGAACCTGGGATCAACTACCAGCAACTATATGGTGGCCCATCTCCAGGTCCAGGGGATCAGACAGAGAGAAAGACAGACAAGGATGGCAGGCCTGCCTGGTTTTTCTTTCTTTCTTATCCCTTTTAAAAAATGTTTGTTTATTTATTTATTTATTTATTTATTTATTTATTTATTTATTTATTTATGTATTTATTAGATATATGTACACTGTAGCTGTCTTCAGACACTCCAGAAGAGGGTGTCAGATTCTGGATAATCTAAATCCCTCTTATGGTCTGCATATGATGTACATAAACACAGCCTCACATATACTTCTAAAAATTTAAAGAAGGGTGGGGCCACTCTTAAAGCTCAACAATTAACAGCATTGTCTCCTCTTCCAGAGTACCTGGGATCAATTACCAGCAACTATATGGTGGCCCATCTCCAGTTCCAGGGGATCAGACAGACAGACATACAGACAGTGATAAGGATGGCAGGCCTGTCTGGTCTTTCTTTATTTCTTATACTTTTTAAAAATTGTTTATTTATTTATTTATTTATTTATGTATTTATTAGATATAAGTACACTGTAGCCGTCTTCAGACACTCCAGAAGAGGGTGTCAGATTCTAGAGAATCTAAATCCCTCTTATGGTCTGCATATGATGTACATACACACAGCCTCACATTTACATCTAAAAATTTAAAGATGTGTGGGGCCAATGAAAGGGATCAACAATTAACAGCATTGTCTCCTCTTATAGAGAACCTGGGATCAACTACCAGCAACTATATGGTGGCCCATCTCCAGTTCCAGGGGATCAGACAGACAGACAGACATACAGACAGATAGAGTTAAGGATGGCAGGCCTACCTTGTCTTTCCTTCTTTCTTATCCTTTTAAAAAATGTTTATTAATTTAAGTATGTATTTATTAGATATAAGTAAACTGTAGCTGTCTTCAAACACTCCCGAAGAGGGTGTCAGATTCTCGAGAATCTATATCCCTCTTATGGTCTGCATATGATGTACATGAACACAGCCTCACATATACTTCTAAAAATTTAAAGATGGGTGGGGCCACTGAAAGGGCTCAACAATTAACAGCACTGACTCC
This sequence comes from Mus caroli, assembly GCF_978045245.1. Taxonomy (NCBI): domain Eukaryota; kingdom Metazoa; phylum Chordata; class Mammalia; order Rodentia; family Muridae; genus Mus; species Mus caroli. Next base: position 7,320,097 of record NW_028227281.1, on the reverse strand, counting down.
TCTTCCAGAGAACCTGGGATCAACTACCAGCAATTATATAGTGGCCCATCTCCAGTTCCAGGGGATCAGACAGACAGACAGACAGACAAAAATGGCAGGCCTGCCAGGTCTTTCTTTATTTCTTATACTTTTTAAAAAATATTTATTTATTTATTTATTTATTTATTTATTTATTTATTTATTAGATATAAGTACACTGTAGCCGTCTTCAGACACTCCAGAAGAGGGTGTCAGATTCTGGAGAATCTAAATCCCTCTTATGGTTTGAATATGATGTACATAAACACAGCCTCACATATACTTCTAAAAATTAAAAATGGGTGGGGCCACTGAAAGGGCTCAACAATTAACAGCATTGTCTCCTCTTCCAGAAAACCTGGGATCAACTACCTGCACCTACAAGGTGGCCCATCTCCAGTTCCAGGGTATCAGACAGACAGACAGACAGAGATAAGGATGGCAGGCCTGCCTGGTCTTTCTTTCTTTCTTATCCTTTTTAAAAAATATTTATTTATTTATTTATTTATTTATTTATGTATTTATGTATTTCTTAGATATAAGTACACTGTAGCTTTCTTTAGACACTCCAGAGGAGGGTGTCAGATTCTGGAGAATGTAAATCCCTCTTATGGTCTGCATATGATGTACATAAACACAGCCTCACATATACTGAGCTGAGGTGTCACAGGCCAACTGCTGGAATTTCTGAGTACCACCTAGATAGAGAAAAGCTATGCTGTGGATGCTTAATTTATGTATTTTATTATTTCTATTTGTTGTTTTGTTTTGTTTTATTTGTTTTTAGAGAAGTCCTCAGTCTGTAGCTCTGGCTGACCCAGGACTGCCTACTTGTGTTAATTAGGGTTTCACAGCTGAGAACAGACACCAAGAGCAAGGTAAGGCTTAGAAAACCCTACATTCAGTGGTGGCTCAAGCTCTTAATGAGAGCACTCTGTAGGCAGAGACAGTTAGTTTCTGAGTTCGAGGTCACCCTGGTGAAAGACAGGGCTAGGGTAGGGGCTAGGGTGAGGAAAGAAAGAAAGGAAAGTTTATAATAAAAAGTTTTTATAAAAGTTTTATAAAAAGTGTTAAAGTTTTTAAAAATTAAAAAAAAAATACCAGATCACCATCACACAGCATTGGCTGTCTTCAGGTGTATCCTTTCAGCCTCCAAAACAAAAAACAATGGCTGGCTGTCTTCAGGTGTATCCTATTCTCGAGTCTTATTTCCAACCTTAGAGCTGGGCTGAGCTGCCTCATTATGTAATTGCAAACCTTCCTTGGTTTGTCTTTTCCATTTCTAAGACTAACAGGCCTTTTTCTATTTATTGAATATGCTCATGACTGTCCTTTAGATATAGTAAATATAACTGTTGCTTATAAAACTTGTTTTCTAGGAATTTTTAAAGGGCAATGGCAGAGTTTATTTATAAAAAAATATTTTGCATTTATTTATTTGTGTGAGTGATGAAGCTCAGGTCTTCAAACTCGTCAGGAGGTATGATTACCTCCCCTCTCTCTCAACCCCTCTCTCTCCTCTCTCAATGATTGTGTAAGAATGTTTTGCATGTGTATGCTGTGCCCACAGACTCCAGAACAGAGTATTAGATCCCCTGGAACTGGAGATGGGCCACCATATATAATACTGGTAATTGAGCACAGGTTCTCTGGAAGAGGAGACAATGCTCTTAATTGTTGAGCCCTCTCTGTAGCCACATCTTTCTTTTTCTTTTTTTTTTTGAGTATATGTGAGGCTGTGTTTATATACATCATATGCAGACAATAAGAATGATTTAGATTCTTCAGAATCTGACACCCTCTTCTGGACTGTTTGAAGATAGCTACAGCATACTTAAATATAATAAATAAATAAATCTTTAAAAAGAAAAGGAAAAGTAAAAAAGAAAGATCAGGCCTGCCATATGCATGTTCATAGAGGAAAATGGAAGAGACCCCAATCTAACCTCAGCAGGGTGCTTCCTTCTGGATGGTAGCTCACAGTTTCATCCCAGCAAGACAGGCAAATCACTGAGTTCAAGGACAGTAAGGTTCAGGATAGCCAAGGTTAGGAAGGAAAAGGGTCTATGTTGAGAATACAAACCGACAAAACAATTACTAGGAAAAAGAAATGACAGTGTAACCTGGGGTAGGGTACCAACAAGAGAAACCTTTCTGTTACCACTTACAAACACCAGTAGCCTTGCACCCTTCTGCCCAGGTCCCTGCCTTCCTTTCTAGGAATTCTAAGGATGCCAGGGTGTGGGGGAATCCAGATTAACTTTTTAAAAACAAAGACTTGGTCTTTGATGTCTATAGGAAGCCCTTCTCAGTGCCTTTAACTACCACTGAACTTTCAGGGCTGTGACTCAACTGTAACAAGGAACAGGGCTAAGAACCTGCAGCCTTTGAAAACAACTATTTTTTTAAAGTGGGGGACACAAATCAGCAGTAGAACCCCTCAGGTTCAGCCATAATACTTGTTAGGGAAAGAGCCTCAATGTCCGGAGCTGAGGTCTCATGGGTGAACTGCTTCAAGCTCTGAGTATCATTGAAAGAAAGAAAAGATATCATGTGGTTGCTTAATTTATTTATTTTATTATTTCTATTTTTTGTTTTCTTTTGTTTTGTTTTAGAAAAGGCCTCAGTCTGAAGCTATGGCTGACCTAGGACAGACTACATGTGTTAATTAGGGTTTCACAGCTGAGAAACAGACCATACCTATGTAAGACTTAGAAAACACAACAGTCAGTGGTGGCTCGAGCTCTTGATGAGAGCACTCTGGAGGCAGAGGCAGTCAGTTTCTGAGTTCGAGGCCAGCCTGGTTAAAGACAGGGATAGGCAGGGCTAGGCAAGGCAGGGCTGGGCTAGGCTAGGCTAGGCAAGGGGCTGGGCTAGTCAAGGCAAGGGACTAGGCTAGGCTACTCAAGGGGCTAGGCAAGACAGACAGACAGAGAGAAAGACAGACAAAGATGGCAGGCCTGCCTGGTTTTTCTTTCTTTCTTATACCTTTTAAAAAATGTTTATTTATTTATTTATTTATTTATTTATTTATTTATTTATGTATTTATTAGATATACTTACACTGTAGCTGTCTTCAGACACTCCGAAGAAGGTGTCAGATTCTGGAGAATCTATATCCCTCTTATGGTCTGCATATGATGTACATACACACAGCCTCACATTTACATCTAAAAATTTAAAGATGTGTGGGTCCAATGAAAGGGATCAACAATTAACAGCATTGTCTCCTCTTATAGAGAACCTGGGATCAACTACCAGCAACTATATGGTGGCCCATCTACAGTTCCAGGGGATCAGACAGACAGACAGACATACAGACAGATAGAGTTAGGGATGGCAGGCCTACCTTGTCTTTCCTTCTTTCTTATCCTTTTAAAAAAATGTTTATTAATTTAAGTATGTATTTATTAGATATAAGTACACTGTAGCTGTCTTCAAACACTCCCGAAGAGGGTGTCAGATTCTGGAGAATCTATATCCCTCTTATGGTCTGCATATGATGTATATGAACACAGCCTCACATATACTTCTAAAAATTTAAAGATGGGTGGGGCCACTGAAAGGGCTCAACAATTAACAGCACTGACTCCTCTTCCAGAGAACCTGGGATCAACTACCAGCAATTATATGGTGGCCCATCTCCAGTTCCAGGGGATCAGACAGACAGACAGACAGACAAGGATGACAGGCCTGCCTGGTCTCTCTTTCTTTATTATCCTTTTTAAAAAATGTTTATTTGTTTATTTATGAATTTATTAGATATAAGTACACTGTAGCTGTCTACAGACACTCCAGAAGAGGGTGTCAGATTCTGGAGAATCTAAATCCCTCTTATGGTCTGCATATTCGGTACATAAACACAGCCTTGCATATACTTCTAAAAATTTAAAGATGGGTGGGGCAACTGAAAGGGCTCAACAATTAACAGCATTGTCTCCTCTTTCAGAGAACCTGGGATCAACTACCAGCACCTTATGGTGGCCCATCTCCAGTTCCAGTGGTTCAGACAGACAGACATACAGACAGACAGACAAGGATTGCAGGCCTGCCTGGTTTTTCTTTCTTCTTATACATTTTAAAAATGTTTATTTATTTATATATATATTTATTAGATATAAGTACACTGTAGCTGTCTTCAGACACTTCAGAAGAGGGTGTCTTATTCTGGAGAATCTAAATCCCTGTTATGGACTGCATATGATGTACATAAACACAGCCTCACATATACTTCTAAAAATTTAAAGAAGGGTGGGGCCACTCTAAAAGCTCAACAATTAACAGCATTGTCTCCTCTTCCAGAGTACCTGGGATCAACTACCAGCAACTATATGGTGGTTCATCTCCAGTTCCAGAGGATCAGACAGACAGACATACAGACAGTGATAAGGATGGCAGGCCTGCCTGGTCTTTCTTTCTTTCTTATCCTTTTTAAAAAATGTTTATTTATATATTTATTTATGTATTTATTAGATATAAGTACACTGTAGCTGTCTTCAGACACTCCAGAAGAGGGTGTCAGATTCTGGACAATCTAAATCCCTCTTATGGTCTGCATATGATGTACATAAACAGAGCCTCACATATACTTCTAAAAATTTAAAGATGTGTGGGGCCACTGAGAGGGCTCAACAATTAACAGCATTGTCTCCTCTTTCAGAGAACCTGGGATAAACTAACAGCACCTTATGGTGGCCCATCTCCAGTTCCAGGGGATCAGACAGACAGACAGACAGACAGAGAGACAGAGATAAGGATGGCAGGTCTGCCTGGTCTTTCTTTATTTCTTATACTTTTTAAAAAATGTTTATTTATTTATTTATTTATTTATGTATGTATTTATTAGATATAAGTACATTGTAGCCATCTTCAGACACTCCAGAAGAGGGTGTCAGATTCTAGAGAATCTAAATCCCTCTTATGGTCTGAATATGATGTACATAAACACAGCCTCACATATACTTCTAAAAATTATAAATAGGTGGGGCCACTGAAAGGACTCAACAATTAACAGCATTGTCTCCTCTTCCAGAGAACCTGGGATCAACTACCAGCACCTAAAAGGTGGCCCATCTCCAGTTCCAGGGGATCAGACAGACAGACAGACAGACAGTGATAAGGATGGCAGGCCTGCCTGGTCTTTCTTTCTTTCTTATCCTTTTTTTAAAAAAACGTTTATTTATTTATTTATTTATTTATTTATTTATTTATTTATTTATTTATTATTAGACATAAGTACACTGTAGCTGTTCAGACACTCCAGAGAGGGTGTCAGATTCTGGAGAATCTAAATCCCTCTTATGGTCTGCATATGATGTACATAAACACAGCCTCACATATAATTCTAAAAATTTAAAGAAGGGTTTGGCCACTCTAAAAGCTCAACAATTAACAGCATTGTCTCCTCTTCCAGAGTACTTGGGATCAACTACCAGCAACTATATGGTGGCCCATCTCCAGTTCCAGGGGATCAGACAGAGAGACATACAGACAGTGATAAGTATGGCAGGCCTGCCTGGTCTTTCTTTCTTTCTTATCCTTTTTAAAAAAATGTTTATTTATATATTTATTTATGTATTTATTAGATATATGTACACTGTAGCTGCTTTCAGACACTCCAGAAGAGGGTGTCAGATTCTGGAGAATCTAAATCCCTCTTATGGTCTGCATATGATGTACATAAACACAGCCTCACATATACTTCTAAAAATTTAAAGATGGGTGGGCCCACTGAAAGGGCTCAACAATTAACACCATTGTCTCCTCTTCCAGAGAACATGGGATCAACTACCAGCAACTATGTGGTGGCCCATCTCAAGTTGCAGGGGATCAGACAGACAGACAGACAGACAGAGATAAGGATGGCAGTCCTGCCTGATTTTTCTTTCTTTCTTATCCTTTTTAAAATTGTTTATTAATTAATTAATTAATTAATTAATTAATTAATTTATTTATAGATATAAGTACACTGTAGCTGTCTTCAGACTCTCCAGAAGAGGGTGTCAGATTCTGGATAATCTATATCCCTCTTATGGTCTGCATATGATGTACATAAACACAGCCTCACATATACTTCTAAAAATTTAAAGATGGTTGGGGCCACTGAAAGTGCTCAACAATTAACAGCATTGTCTCCTCTTCCAGAGGACCTGGGATCAACTACCAGCACCTATATTGTGGCCCATCTCCAGTTCCAGGGGATCAGACAGACATACATACAGACAGACAGACAAGGATTGCAGGCCTGCCTGGTTTTTCTTTCTTCTTATACATTTTAAAAATGTTTATTTATTTATATATATATTTATTAGATATAAGTACACTGTAGCTGTCTTCAGACACTTCAGAAGAGGGTGTCATATTCTGGAGAATCTAAATCCCTCTTATGGTCTGCATATGATGTACATAAACACAGCCTCACATATATTTCTAAAAATTTAAAGAAGGGTGGGGCCACTCTAAAAGCTCAACAATTAACAGCATTGTCTCCTCTTCCAGAGTACCAGGGATCAACTACCAGCAACTATATGGTGGCCCATCTCCAGTTCCAGGGGATCAGACAGACAGACATACAGACAGTGATAAGGATGGCAGGCCTGCCTGGTCTTTCTTTCTTTCTTTCTTATCCTTTTTTAAAAAATGTTTATTTATATATTTATTTATGTATTTATTAGATATATGTACACTGTAGCTGTCTTCAGACACTCCAGAAGAGGGTGTCAGATTCTGGAGAATCTAAATCCCTCTTATTGTCTGCATATTCGGTACATAAACACAGCCTCTCATATACTTCTAAAAATTTAAAGATGGGTGGGGCCACTGAGAGGGCTCAACAATTAACAGCATTGTCTCCTCTTTCAGAGAACCTGGGATAAACTACCAGCACCTTATGGTGGCCCATCTCCAGTTCCAGAGGATCAGACAGACAGACAGACAGAGAGACAGAGATATGGATGGCAGGCCTGCCTGGTCTTTCTTTATTTCTTATACTTTTTAAAAAATGTTTATTTATTTATTTATTTATTTATTTATTTATTTATTCATTTATTAGATATAAGTACATTGTAGCCGTCTTCAGATACTCCAGAAGAGGGTGTCAGATTCTATAGAATCTAAATCCCTCTTATGGTCTGAATATGATGTACATAAACACAGCCTCACATATACCGCTAAATATTTAAAAATAGGTGGGGCCACTGAAAGGACTCAACAATTAACAGAATTGTCTCCTCTTCCAGAGAACCTGGGATCAACTACCAGCACCTAAAAGGTGGCCCATCACCAGTTCCAGGGGATCAGACAGACAGACAGACAGACAGAGATAAGGAGGGCAGACCTGCCTGGTTTATCTTTCTTTCTTATCCTTTTAAAATAATGTTTATTTATTTATTTATTTATTCATTTATTTATTTATTTATGTATTTATTAGATATAAGTACACTGTAGTTGTCTTAGGACACTCCAGAAGTGGGTGTCAGATTCTGGAGAATCTAAATCCCTCTTATGGTCTGCATATGATGTACGTAAACACAGCCTAACATATACTTCTAAAAATTTAAAGATAGGTGGAGCCACTGAAAGGGCTCAACAATTAACAGCATTGTCTCTTCTTCCAGAGGACCTGGGATAAACTACCAGCAACTATATTGTGGCCCATCTCCAGTTCCAGGCGATCAGACAGACAGACATACAGACAGACAGACAAGGATTGCAGGCCTGCCTGGTTTTTCTTTCTTCTTATACATTTTAAAAATGTTTATTTATTTATATATATATTTATTAGATATAAGTACACTGTAGCTGTCTTCAGACACTTCAGAAGAGGGTGTCATATTCTGCAGAATCTAAATCCCTCTTATGGTCTGAATATGATGTACATAAACACAGCCTCACATATACTTCTAAAAATTTAAAGAAGGGTGGGGCCACTCTAAAAGCTCAACAATTAACAGCATTGTCTCCTCTTCCAGAGTACCTGGGATCAACTACCAGCAACTATATGGTGGTTCATCTCCAGTTCCAGAGGATCAGACAGACAGACATACAGACAGTGATAAGGATGGCAGGCCTGCCTGGTCTTTCTTTCTTTCTTATCCTTTTTAAAAAAATGTTTATTTATATATTTATTTATGTATTTATTAGATATAAGTACACTGTAGCTGTCTTCAGACACTCCAGAAGAGGGTGTCAGGTTATGGAGAATCTAAATCCCTCTTATGGTCTGTATATGATGTACATAAACAAAGCCTCACATATACTTCTAAAAATTTAAAGATGTGTGGGGCCACTGAGAGGGCTCAACAATTAACAGCATTGTCTCCTCTTTCAGAGAACCTGGGATAAACTACCAGCACCTTATGGTGGCCCATCTCCAGTTCCAGTGGATCAGACAGACAGACAGAGAGACAGAGAGACAGAGATAAGGATGGCAGGTCTGCCTGGTCTTTCTTTATTTCTTATAATTTTTAAAAAATGTTTATTTATTTATTTATTTATTTATTTATTTATTTATTTATTTACTTATGTATTTATTAGATATAAGTACACTGTAGCCGTCTTCAGACACTCCAGAAGAGGGTGTCAGATTCTAGAGAATCTAAATCGCTCTTATGATCTGAATATGATGTACATAAACACAGCCTCACATATACTTCTAAAAATTATAAATAGGTGGGGCCACTGAAAGGACTCAACAATTAACAGCATTGTCTCCTCTTCCAGAGAACCTGGGATCAACTACCAGCACCTAAAAGGTGGCCATTCTCCAGTTCCAGGGGATCAGACAGACAGACAGACAGACAGTGATAAGGATGGATAGGCCTGCCTGGTCTATCTTTCTTTCTTATCCTTTTTTAAAAAAATGTTTATTTATTTATTTATTTATTTATTTATTTATTTATTTATTTATTATTAAATATAAGTACACTGTAGCTGTTCAGACACTCCAGAAGAGGGTGTCAGATTCTGGAGAATCTAAATCCCTCTTATGGTCTGCATATGATGTACATAAACACAGCCTCACATATACTTCTAAAAATTAAAGAAAGGTGGGGCCACTCTAAAAGCTCAACAATTAACAGCATTGTCTCCTCTTCCAGAGTACCTGGGATCAACTACCAGCAACTATATGGTGTCCCATCTCCAGTTCCAGGGGATCAGACAGACAGACATACAGACAGTGATAAGGATGGCAGGCCTCCCTGGTCTTTCTTTCTTTCTTATCCTTTTTAAAAAAATGTTTATTTATTTATTTATGTATTTATTAGATATAAGTACACTGTAGCTGTCTTCAGACACTCCAGAAGAGGGTGTCAGATTCTGGAGAATCTAAATCCCTCTTATGGTCTGCATATGATGTACATAAACAGAGCCTCACATATACTTCTAAAAATTTAAAGATGTGTGGGGCCACTGAGAGGGCTCAACAATTAACAGCATTGTCTCCTCTTTCAGAGAACCTGGGATAAACTACCAGCACCTTATGGTGGCCCATCTCCAGTTCCAGTGGATCAGACAGACAGACAAACAGACAGAGAGACAGAGATAAGGATGGCAGGTCTGCCTGGTCTTTCTTTATTTCTTATACTTTTTAAAAAATGTTTATTTATTTATTTATTTATTTATGTATGTATTTATTAGATATAAGTACATTGTAGCCGTCTTCAGACACTCCAGAAGAGGGTGTCAGATTCTAGAGAATCTAAATCCTTCTTATGGTCTGAATATGATGTACATAAACACAGCCTCACATATACTTCTAAAAATTATAAATAGGTGGGGCCACTGAAAGGACTCAACAATTAACAGCATTGTCTCCTCTTCCAGAGAACCTGGGATCAACTACCAGCACCTAAAAGGTGGCCCATCTCCAGTTCCAGGGGATCAGACATACAGACAGACAGACACTGATAAGGATGGCAGGCCTGCCTGGTCTTTCTTTCTTTCTTATCCTTTTTTTAAAAAAATGTTTATTTATTTATTTATTTATTTATTTATTTATTTATTTATTTATTTATTTATTTATTATTAGATATAAGTACACTGTAGCTGTTCAGACACTCCAGAAGAGGGTGTCAGATTCTGGAGAATCTAAATCCCTCTTATGGTCTGCATATGATGTACATAAACACAGCCTCAGATATAATTCTAAAAATTTAAAGAAGGGTTTGGCCACTCTAAAAGCTCAACAATTAACAGCATTGTCTCCTCTTCCAAAGTACTTGGGATCAACTACCAGCAACTATATGGTGGCCCATCTCCAGTTCCAGGGGATCAGACAGAGAGACATACAGACAGTGATAAGGATGGCAGGCCTGCCTGGTCTTTCTTTCTTTCTTATCCTTTTTTAAAAAAAGTTTATTTATATATTTATTTATGTATTTATTAGATATATGTACACTGTAGCTGCTTTCAGACACTCCAGAAGAGGGTGTCAGATTCTGGAGAATCTAAATCCCTCTTATGGTCTGCATATGATGTACATAAACACAGCCTCACATATACTTCTAAAAATTTAAAGATGGGTGGGCCCACTGAAAGGGCTCAACAATTAACACCATTGTCTCCTCTTCCAGAGAACATGGGATCAACTACCAGCAACTATGTGGTGGCCCATCTCAAGTTGCAGGGGATCAGACAGACAGACAGACAGACAGAGATAAGGATGGCAGTCCTGCCTGATTTTTCTTTCTTTCTTATCCTTTTAAAAATTGTTTATTTATTTATTTATTTATTTATTTATTTATTTATTCATTAATTTATTAATTAATTTATTTATTTATTTATTCATTTATTTATTTATTAGATATAAGTACACTGTAGCTGTCTTCAGACTCTCCAGAAGAGGGTGTCAGGTTCTGGATAATCTATATCCCTCTTATGGTCTGCATATGATGTACATAAACACAGCCTCACATATACTTCTAAAAATTTAAAGATGGTTGGGGCCACTGAAAGTGCTCAACAATTAACAGCATTGTCTCCTCTTCCAGAGGACCTGGGATCAACTACCAGCACCTATATTGTGGCCCATCTCCAGTTCCAGGGGATCAGACAGACATACATACATACAGACAGACAAGGATTGCAGGCCTGCCTGGTTTTTCTTTCTTCTTATACATTTTAAAAATGTTTATTTATTTATATATATATTTATTAGATATAAGTACACTGTAGCTGTCTTCAGACACTTCTGAAGAGGGTGTCATATTCTGGAGAATCTAAATCCCTCTTATGGACTGCACATGATGTACATAAACACAGCCTCACATATACTTCTAAAAATTTAAAGAAGGGTGGGGCCACTCTAAAAGCTCAACAATTAACAGCATTGTCTCCTCTTCCAGAGTACCTGGGATCAACTACCAGCAACTATATGGTGGTCCATCTCCAGTTCCAAGGGATCAGACAGACAGACATACAGACAGTGATAAGGATGGCAGGCCTGCCTGGTCTTTCTTTCTTTCTTATCCTTTTTAAAAAAATGTTTATTTATTTATTTATTTATTTATGTATTTATTAGATATAAGTACACTGTAGCTGTCTTCAGACACTCCAGAAGAGGGTGTCAGATTCTGGAGAATCTAAATCCCTCTTATGGTCTGCATATGATGTACATAAACAGAGCCTCACATATACTTCTAAAAATTTAAAGATGTGTGGGGCCACTGAGAGGGCTCAACAATTAACAGCATTGTCTCCTCTTTCAGAGAAACTGGGATAAACTACCAGCACCTTATTGTGGCCCATCTCCAGTTCCAGTGGATCAGACAGACAGACAGACAGACAGAGAGACAGAGATAAGGATGGCAGGTCTGCCTGGTCTTTCTTTATTTCTTATACTTTTTAAAAAATGTTTATTTATTTATTTATTTATTTATTTATGTATTTATTAGATATAAGTACATTGTAGCCGTCTTCAGACACTCCAGAAGAGGGTGTCAGATTCTAGAGAATCTAAATCCCTCTTATGGTCTGAATATGATGTACATAAACACAGCCTCACATATACTTCTAAAAATTATAAATAGGTGGGGCCACTGAAAGGACTCAACAATTAACAGCATTGTCTCCTCTTCCAGAGAACCTGGGATCAACTACCAGCACCTAAAAGTTGGCCCATCTCCAGTTCCAGGGGATCAGACAGACAGAGAGACAGACAGTGATAAGGATGGCAGGCCTGCCTGGTCTTTCTTTCTTATCCTTTTTTAAAAAAATGTTTATTTATTTATTTATTTATTTATTTATTTATTTATTTATTATTAGATATATGTACACTGTAGCTGTTCAGACACTCCAGAAGAGGGTATCATATTTTGGAGAATCTAAATCCCACTTATGGTATGCATATGATGTACATAAACACAGCCTCACATATACTTCTAAAAATTTAAAGAAGGGTGGGGCCACTCTAAAAGCTCAACAATTAACAGCATTGTCTCCTCTTCCAGAGTACCTAGGATCAACTACCAGCAACTATATGGTGGCCCATCTCCAGTTCCAGGGGATCAGACAGACAGACATACAGACAGTGATAAGGATGGCAGGCCTGCCTGGTCTTTCTTTCTTTCGTATCCTTTTTTAAAAAATGTTTATTTATATATTTATTTATGTATTTATTAGATATATGTACACTGTAGCTGCTTTCAGACACTCCAGAAGAGGGTGTCAGATTCTGGAGAATCTAAATCCCTCTTATGGTCTGCATATGATGTACATAAACACAGCCTCGCATATACTTCTAAAAATTTAAAGATGTGTGGGGCCACTGAGAGGGCTCAACAATTAACAGCATTGTCTCCTCTTTCAGAGAACCTGGGATAAACTACCAGCACCTTATGGTGGCCCATCTCCAGTTCCAGTGGATCAGACAGACAGACAGACAGACAGAGAGACAGAGATAAGGATGGCAGGCCTGCCTGGTCTTTCTTTATTTCTTATACTTTTTAAAAATTGTTTATTTATTTATTTATTTATTTATTTATTTATTTATGTATTTATTAGATATAAGTACACTGTAGCCGTCTTCAGACACTCCAGAAGAGGGTGTCAGATTCTAGAGAATCTAAATCCCTCTTATGGTCTGAATATGATGTACATAAACACAGCCTCACATATACGTCTAAAAATTATAAATAGGTGGGGCCACTGAAAGGACTCAACAATTAACAGCATTGTCTCCTCTTCCAGAGAACCTGGGATCAACTACCAGCACCTAAAAGGTGGCCCATCTCCAGTTCCAGGGGATCAGACAGACAGACAGACAGACAGTGATAAGGATGGCAGGCCTGCCTGGTCTTTCTTTCTTTCTTATCCTTTTTTAAAAAAATGTTTATTTATTTATTTATTTATTTATTTATTTATTTATTTATTTATTTATTATTAGATATAAGTACACTGTAGCTGTTCAGACACTCCAGAAGAGGGTGTCAGATTCTGGAGAATCTAAATCCCTCTTATGGTCTGCATATGATGTACATAAACACAGCCTCTCATATACTTCTAAAAATTTAAAGATGGGTGGGCCCACTGAAAGGGCTCAACAATTAACACCATTGTCTCCTCTTCCAGAGAACGTGGGATCAACTACCAGCAACTATGTGGTGGCCCATCTCAAGTTGCAGGGGATCAGACAGACAGACAGACAGACAGAGATAAGGATGGCAGTCCTGCCTGATTTTTCTTTCTTTCTTATCCTTTTTAAAATTGTTTATTTATTTATTTATTCATTAATTAATTTATTTATTTATTTATGTATTTATTAGATATAAGTACACTGTAGCTGTCTTCAGACTCTCCAGAAGAGGGTGTCAGATTCTGGATAATCTATATCCCTCTTATGGTCTGCATATGATGTACATAAACACAGCCTCACATATACTTCTAAAAATTTAAAGATGGTTGGGGCCACTGAAAGGGCTCAACAATTAACAGCATTGTCTCCTCTTCCAGAGGACCTGGGATCAACTACCAGCACCTATATTGTGGCCCATCTCCAGTTCCAGGGGATCAGACAGACATACATACAGACAGACAGACAAGGATTGCAGGCCTGCCTGGTTTTTCTTTCTTCTTATACATTTTAAAAATGTTTATTTATTTATATATATATTTATTAGATATAAGTACACTGTAGCTGTCTTCAGACACTTCAGAAGAGGGTGTCATATTCTGGAGAATCTAAATCCCTCTTATGGTCTGCATATGATGTACATAAACACAGCCTCACATATACTTCTAAAAATTTAAAGAAGGGTGGGGCCACTCTAAAAGCTCAACAATTAACAGCATTGTCTCCTCTTCCAGAGTACCTGGGATCAACTACCAGCACCTATATTGTGGCCCATCTCCAGTTCCAGGGGATCAGACAGACATACATACAGACAGACAGACAAGGATTGCAGGCCTGCCTGGTTTTTCTTTCTTCTTATACATTTTAAAAATGTTTATTTATTTATATATATATTTATTAGATATAAGTACACTGTAGCTGTCTTCAGACACTTCTGAAGAGGGTGTCATATTCTGGAGAATCTAAATCCCTCTTATGGACTGCATATGATGTACATAAACACAGCCTCACATATACTTCTAAAAATTTAAAGAAGGGTGGGGCCACTCTAAAAGCTCAACAATTAACAGCATTGTCTCCTCTTCCAGAGTACCTGGGATCAACTACCAGCAACTATATGGTGGTCCATCTCCAGTTCCAAGGGATCAGACAGACAGACATACAGACATTGATAAGGATGGCAGGCCTGCCTGGTCTTTCTTTCTTTCTTATACTTTTTAAAAAATGTTTATTTATTTATTTATTTATTTATTTATTTATTTATTTATTTATGTATTTATTAGATATAAGTACATTGTAGCCGTCTTCAGACACTCCAGAAGAGGGTGTCAGATTCTAGAGAATCTAAATCCCTCTTATGGTCTGAATATGATGTACATAAACACAGCCTCACATATACCGCTAAATATTAAAAAATAGGTGGGGCCACTGAAAGGACTCAACAATTAACAGCATTGTCTCCTCTTCCAGAGAACCTGGGATCAACTACCAGCACCTAAAAGGTGGCCCATCACCAGTTCCAGGGGATCAGACAGACAGACAGACAGACAGAGATAAGGAGGGCAGACCTGCCTGGTTTATCTTTCTTTCTTATCCTTTTAAAATAATGTTTATTTATTTATTTATTTATTTATTCATTTATTTATTTATTTATGTATTTATTAGATATAAGTACACTGTAGTTGTCTTCAGACACTCCAGAAGTGGGTGTCAGATTCTGGAGAATCTAAATCCCTCTTATGGTCTGCATATGATGTACGTAAACACAGCCTAACATATACTTCTAAAAATTTAAAGATAGGTGGAGCCACTGAAAGGGCTCAACAATTAACAGCATTGTCTCTTCTTCCAGAGGACCTGGGATCAACTACCAGCAACTATATTGTGGCCCATCTCCAGTTCCATGCGATCAGACAGACAGACATACAGACAGACAGACAAGGATTGCAGGCCTGCCTGGTTTTTCTTTCTTCTTATACATTTTAAAAATGTTTATTTATTTATATATATATATTTATTAGATATAAGTACACTGTAGCTGTCTTCAGACACTTCAGAAGAGGGTGTCATATTCTGGAGAATCTAAATCCCTCTTATGGACTGCATATGATGTACATAAACACAGCCTCACATATACTTCTAAAAATTTAAAGAAGGGTGGGGCCACTCTAAAAGCTCAACAATTAACAACATTGTCTCCTCTTCCAGAGTACCTGGGATCAACTACCAGCAACTATATGGTGGTTCATCTCCAGTTCCAGAGGATCAGACAGACAGACATACAGACAGTGATAAGGATGGCAGGCCTGCCTGGTCTTTCTTTCTTTCTTATCCTTTTTAAAAAAAATGTTTATTTATATATTTATTTATGTATTTATTAGATATAAGTACACTGTAGCTGTCTTCAGACACTCCAGAAGAGGGTGTCAGATTCTGGAGAATCTAAATCCCTCTTATGGTCTGCATATGATGTACATAAACACAGCCTCACATATACTTCTAAAAATTAAAGAAAGGTGGGGCCACTCTAAAAGCTCAACAATTAACAGCATTGTCTCCTCTTCCAGAGTACCTGGGATCAACTACCAGCAACTATATGGTGTCCCATCTCCAGTTCCAGGGGATCAGACAGTCAGATATACAGACAGTGATAAGGATGGCAGGCCTGCCTGGTCTTTCTTTCTTTCTTATCCTTTTTAAAAAAATGTTTATTTATTTATTTATTTATGTATTTATTAGATATAAGTACACTGTAGCTGTCTTCAGACACTCCAGAAGAGGGTGTCAGATTCTGGAGAATCTAAATCCCTCTTATGGTCTGCATATGATGTACATAAACACAGCCTCACATATACTTCTAAAAATTAAAGAAAGGTGGGGCCACTCTAAAAGCTCAACAATTAACAGCATTGTCTCCTCTTCCAGAGTACCTGGGATCAACTACCAACAACTATATGGTGGTTCATCTCCAGTTCCAGAGGATCAGACAGACAGACATACAGACAGTGATAAGGATGGCAGGCCTGCCTGGTCTTTCTTTCTTTCTTATCCTTTTTAAAAAAATGTTTATTTATATATTTATTTATGTATTTATTAGATATAAGTACACTGTAGCTGTCTTCAGACACTCCAGAAGAGGGTGTCATATTCTGGAGAATCTAAATCCCTCTTATGGACTGCATATGATGTACATAAACACAGCCTCACATATACTTCTAAAAATTTAAAGAAGGGTGGGGCCACTCTAAAAGCTCAACAATTAACAGCATTGTCTCCTCTTCCAGAGTACCTGGGATCAACTACCAGCAACTATATGGTGGTTCATCTCCAGTTCCAGAGGATCAGACAGACAGACATACAGACAGTGATAAGGATGGCAGGCCTGCCTGGTCTTTCTTTCTTTCTTATCCTTTTTAAAAAAATGTTTATTTATATATTTATTTATGTATTTATTAGATATAAGTACACTGTAGCTGTCTTCAGACACTCCAGAAGAGGGTGTCAGATTCTGGAGAATCTAAATCCCTCTTATGGTCTGCATATGATGTACATAAACACAGCCTCACATATACTTCTAAAAATTAAAGAAAGGTGGGGCCACTCTAAAAGCTCAACAATTAACAGCATTGTCTCCTCTTCCAGAGTACCTGGGATCAACTACCAGCAACTATATGGTTTCCCATCTCCAGTTCCAGGGGATCAGACAGACAGATATACAGACAGTATAAGGATGGCAGGCCTGCCTGGTCTTTCTTTCTTTCTTATCCTTTTTAAAAAAAATGTTTATTTATTTATTTATTTATGTATTTATTAGATATAAGTACACTGTAGCTGTCTTCAGACACTCCAGAAGAGGGTGTCAGATTCTGGACAATCTAAATCCCTCTTATGGTCTGCATATGATGTACATAAACAGAGCCTCACATATACTTCTAAAAATTTAAAGATGTGTGGGGCCACTGAGAGGGCTCAACAATTAACAGCATTGTCTCCTCTTTCAGAGAACCTGGGATAAACTACCAGCACCTTATGGTGGCCCATCTCCAGTTTCAGTGGATCAGACAGACAGACAGACAGAGAGACAGAGATAAAGATGTCAGGACTGCCTGGTCTTTCTTTATTTCTTATACTTTTTAAAAAATGTTTATTTATTTATTTATTTATGTATTTATTAGATATAAGTACACTGTACCCGTCTTCAGACACTCCAGTATATGGTGTCAGATTCTGGAGAATCTAAATCCTCTTATAATCTGAATATGATGTACATAAACACAGCCTCACATATACTTCTAAATATTTAAAGAAGTGTGGGGCCACTGAAAGGGCTCAACAATTAACAGCATTGTCTACTCTTCCAGAAAACCTTGGATCAACTACCAGCAACTATATGGTGGCCCATCTCCAGTTCCCGGGGATCAGATAGACAGACAGACAGACAGACAGATATATGGATGGCAGGCCTGCCTGGTCTTTCTTTCTTTCTTATCCTTTTTAAAAAATGTTTATTTATTTATTTATTTATTTATTTATTTATTTATCTATTTATTTATTAGATATAACTACACTGTAGCTGTCTTCAGACACTCCAGAAGAGGGTGTCAGATTCTGGAGAATCTAAATCCCTCCTATGGTCTGAATATGATGTACATAAACACAGCCTCACATATACTTCTAAATATTTAAAGATGGGTGGCGCCACTGAAAGGGCTCAACAATTAACAGCATTGTCTCCTCTTCCAGAGAACCTGGGATCAACTACCAGCAACTATTCGTGGCCCATCTCCAGTTCCCAGGGATCAGATAGACAGACAGACAGACAGACAGAGATATGGATGGCAGGCCTGCCTGGTCTTTCTTTCTTTCTTATCCTTTAAAAAAATGTTTATTTATATATTTATTTATGTATTTATTAGATATAAGTACACTGTAGCTGTCTTCAGACACTCCAGAAGAGGGTGTCAGATTCTGGAGAATCTAAATCCCTCTTATGGTCTGCATATGATGTACATAATCACAGCCTCACATATACTTCTAAAAATTTAAAGATGTGTGGGGCGACTGAGAGGGCTCAAGAATTAACAGCATTGTCTCCTCTCTCAGAGAACCTGGGATAAACTACCAGCACCTTATGGTGGCCCATCTCCAGTTCCAGTGGATCAGACAGACAGACAGACAGACAGAGAGACAGAGATAAAGATGTCAGGCCTGCCTGGTCTTTCTTTATTTCTTATACTTTTTAAAAAATGTTTATTTATTTATTTATTTATTTATTTATTTATTTATTTATTTATTTATTTATTAGATATAACTACACTGTAGCCGTCTTCAGACACTCCAGAAGAGGGTGTCAGATTCTAGAGAATCTAAATCCCTCTTATGGTCTGAATATGATGTACATAAACACAGCCTCACATATACTTAAAAAATTAAAAGGCCACTGAAAGGACTCAACAATGAACAGCATTGTCTCCTCTTCCAGAGAACCTGGGATCAACCTCCAGCACCTACAAAGTGGTCCATCTCCAGTTCCAGGGGATCAGACAGACAGACAGACAGAGATAAGGATGGCAGGCCTGCCTGGTCTTTCTTTCTTTCGTTCTTATCCTTTTTAAAAATATTTATTTATTTATTTATTTATTTATTTATTTATTTATTTATTTATGTAATTATTAGATATAAGTACACTGTAGCTGTTCAGACACTCCAGTAGAGGGTGTCAGATTCTAGAGAATCTAACTTCCCTCTTATGGTCTCCATATGATGTACATAAACACAGCCTAATATATACTTCTAAAAATTAAAAGATCTGTGGGGACACTGAAAGGGCTCAACAATTAACAGCATTGTCTCGTCTTATAGAGAACCTGGGATCAACTACCAGCAACTATATGGTGGTCCATCTCCAGTTCCAGGGGATCAGACAGACAGACAGACAGACAGTGATAAGGATGGCAGGCCTGCCTGGTCTTTCTTACTTTCTTATCCTTTTTTTAAAAAAATGTTTGTTTATTTATTTATTTATTTATTTATTTATTTATTCATTTATTTATTTATTTATTTATTAGATAAAAGTACATTGTACCTGTTCAGACACTCCAGAAGAGGGTGTCAGATTCTGGAGAAACTAAATCCCTCTTATGGTCTGCATATGATGTACATAAACACAGCCTCACATATACTTCTAAAAATTTAAAGATGGGTGGGGCCACTGAAAGGGCTCAACAATTAACAGCACTGACTCCTCTTCCAGAGAACCTGGGATCAACTACCAGCAACTATTCGTGGCCCATCTCCAGTTCCCAGAGATCAGATAGACAGACAGACAGACAGACAGACAGACAGAGATATGGATGGCAGGCGTGCCAGGTCTTTCTTTCTGTCTTATCCTTTTTAAAAAATGTTTATTTATTTATTTATTTATTTATTTATTTATTTATTTATTTATTTATTTATGTATTTAGTAGAAATAAGTACACTCTAGCTGTTCAGACAATCCAGAAGAGGGTGTCAGATTCTGGAGAATCTAAATCCCTCTTATGGTCTGCATATGATGTACATAAACACAGCCTCACATATACTTCTAAAAATTTAAAGAAGGGTGGGGCCACTCTAAAACCTCAACAATTAATAGCATTGTCTCCTCTTACAGAGTACCTGGGATCAACTACCAGCAACTATATGGTGGCCCATCTCCAGTTCCAGGGGATCAGACAGACAGACATAGAGACAGTGATAAGGATGGCAGGGCTGCCTGGTCTTTATTTCTTTCTTATCCTTTTTAAAAAAATGTTTATTTATATATTTATTTACGTATTTATTAGATATAAGTACACTGTAGCTGTCTTCAGACACTCCAGAAGAGGGTGTCAGATTCTGGAGAATCTAAATCCCTCTTATGGTCTGCATATGATGTACATAAACACAGCCTCACATATACTTCTAAAAATTTAAAGATGGGTGGGGCCACTGAGAGGGCTCAACAATTAACAGCATAGTCTCCTCTTTCAGAGAACCTGGGATAAACTACCAGCACCTTATGGTGGCCCATCTCCAGTTCCAGTGGATCAGACAGACAGACAGACAGAGAGACAGAGATAAGGATGGCAGGCCTGCCTGGTCTTTATTTCTTATACATTTTTAAAAATGTTTATTTATTTATTTATTTATTTATGTATTTATTAGATAAAAGTACACTGTAGCTGTTCAGACACTCCTGAAGAGGGTGTCAGATTCTGGAGAATCTAAATCCCTCTTATGGTCTGCATATGATGTACATAAACACAGCCTAACATATACTTCTAAAAATTATAAGATGTGTGCGGCCACTGAAAGGGCTCAACAATAAACAGCATTGTCTCCTCTTATAGAGAACCTGGGATGAACTACCAGCAACTATATGGTGGTCCATCTCCAGTTCCAGGGATCAGACAGACAGACAGACAGACAGTGATAAGGATGGCAGTCCTCCCTGGTCTTTCTTTCTTTCTTATCCTCTTATAAAAATAATGTTTGTTTATTTATTTATTTATTTATTTATTTATTTATTTATTTATTTATTAGATATAAGTACACTATAGCTGTACAGACACTCCAAAATAGGGTGTCAGATTCTGGAGAACCTAAATCCCTCTTATGGTCTGCATATGATGTACATAAACACAGCCTCAAATATACTTCTAAAAATTTAAAGAAGTGTGGGGCCACTGAGAGGGCTCAACAAGTAACAGCATTGTCTCCTCTTTCAGAGAACCTGGGATAAACTACCAGCACCTTATGGTGGCCCATCTCCAGTTCCAGTGTATCAGAAAGACAGACAGACAGAGAGACAGAGATAAGGATGGCAGGCCTGCCTGGTCTTTCTTTATTACTTATACTTTTTAAAAAATGTTTATTTATTTATTTATTTATTTATTTATTTATTTATTTATTTATTTGTGTATTTATTAGATATAAGTACACTGTAGCCGTCTTCAGACACTCCAGAAGAGGGTGTCAGATTCTAGAGAATCTAAATCCCTCTTATGGTCTGAATATGATGTACATAAACACAGCCTCACATATACTTCTAAAAATTATAAATAGGTGGGGCCACTGAAAGTACTCAACAATTAACAGCATTGTCTCCTCTTCCAGAGAACCTGGGATCAACTACCAGCACCTAAAAGGTGGCCCATCTCCAGTTCCAGGGGATCAGACAGACAGAGAGACAGACAGTGATAAGGATGGCAGGCCTGCCTGGTCTTTCTTTCTTATCCTTTTTTTAAAAAAATGTTTATTTATTTATTTATTTATTTATTTATTTATTTATTTATTATTAGATATAAGTACACTGTAGCTGTTCAGACACTCCAGAAGAGGGTGTCAGATTCTGGAGAATCTAAATCCCTCTTATGGTCTGCATATGATGTAAATAAACACAGCCTCACATATACTTCTAAAAATTTAAAGAAGGGTGGGGCCACTCTAAAAGCTCAACAATTAACAGCATTGTCTCCTCTTCCAGAGTACCTGGGATCAACTACCAGCAACTATATGGTGGCCCATCTCCAGTTCCAGGGGATCAGACAGAGAGACATACAGACAGTGATAAGGATGGCAGGCCTGCCTGGTCTTTCTTTCTTTCTTATCCTTTTTAAAAAAATGTTTATTTATATATTTATTTATATATTTATTAGATATATGTACACTGTAGCTGCTTACAGACACTCCAGAAGAGGGTGTCAGATTCTGGAGAATCTAAATCCCTCTTATGGTCTGCATATGATGTACATAAACACAGCCTCGCATATACTTCTAAAAATTTAAAGATGTGTGGGGCCACTGAGAGGGCTCAACAATTAACAGCATTGTCTCCTCTTTCAGAGAACCTGGGATAAACTACCAGCACCTTATGGTGGCCCATCTCCAGTTCCAGTGGATCAGACAGACAGACAGACAGACAGAGAGACAGAGATAAGGAAGGCAGGCCTGCCTGGTCTTTCTTTATTTCTTATACTTTTTAAAAATTGTTTATTTATTTATTTATTTATTTATTTATTTATTTATGTATTTATTAGATATAAGTACACTGTAGCCGTCTTCAGACACTCCAGAAGAGGGTGTCAGATTCTAGAGAATCTAAATCCCCTTATGGTCTGAATATGATGTACATAAACACAGCCTCACATATACTTCTAAAAATTATAAATAGGTGGGGCCACTGAAAGTACTCAACAATTAACAGCATTGTCTCCTCTTCCAGAGAACCTGGGATCAACTACCAGCACCCAAAAGGTGGCCCATCTCCAGTTCCAGGGGATCAGACAGAAAGACAGACAGACAGTGATAAGGATGGCAGGCCTGCCTGGTCTTTCTTTCTTATCCTTTTTTTAAAAAAATGTTCGTTTATTTATTTATTTATTTATTTATTTATTTATTTATTTGTTTATTTATTTATTATTAGATATAAGTACACTGTAGCTGTTCAGACACTCCAGAAGAGGGTGTCAGATTCTGGAGAATCTAAATCCCTCTTATGGTCTGCATATGATGTACATAAACACAGCCTCACATATACTTCTAAAAATTTAAAGATGTTTAGGTTCACTGAGAGGGCTCAAGAATTAACAGCATTGTGTCCTCTTTCAGAGAACCTGGGATAAACTACCAGCACCTTATGGTGGCCCATCTCCAGTTCCAGTGGATCAGACAGACAGAAGACAGACAGAGAGACAGAGATAAGGATGGCAGGCCTGCCTGGTCTTTCTTTATTTCTTATACTTTTTAAAAAATGTTAATTTATTTATTTATTTATTTATTTATTTATTTATTTATTTATGTATTTATTAGATATAAGTACACTGTAGCCGTCTTCAGACACTCCAGAAGAGGGTGTCAGATTCTAGAGAATCTAAATCCCTCTTATGGTCTGAATATGATGTACATAAACACAGCCTCACATATACTACTAAAAATTTAACGATGGGTGGGGCCACTGAAAGCGCTCAACAATTAACACCATTGTCTCCTCTTCCAGAGAACCTGGGATCAACTAACAGCAACTATATGGTGGCCCATCTCCAGATCCAGGGGATCAGAACGACAGACAGACAGACAGACAGACAGACAGAGATAAGGATGGTAGGCCTGCCTGGTGTTTCTTTATTTCTTATCCGGTTTAAATAATGTTTATTTATTTATTTATTTATTTATTTATTTATTAGATATAAGTACACTGTAGCTGTCTTCAGACAATCCAGAAGAGGGTGTCAGATTCTGGAGAATCTAAATCCCTCTTATGGTCTGCATATGATGTACATAAACACAGCCTCATATATACTACTAAAAATTTAACGATGGGTGTGGCCACTGAAAGGGCTCAAAAATTAACAGCATTGTCTCCAATTCCAGAGAACCTGGGATCAACTACCAGCACCTATATGGTGGCCGATCTCCAGTTCGAGGGGATCAGAACGACAGACAGACAGACAGACAGACAGACAGAGATAAGGATGGCAGGCCTGCCTGGTCTTTCTTTCTTTCCTATCCGGTTTAAATAATGTTTATTTATTTATTTATGTATTTATTTATGTATTTTTTAGATATAAGTACACTGTAGCTGTCTTCAGACACTCCAGAAGAGGGTGTCAGATACTGATGAATCTAAATCCCTCTTCTGGTCTGCATATGATGTACATAAACACAGCCTCACATACACTCCTAAAAATTTAAAGATGGGTAGGGCCACAAATAGGGGTCAACAATTAACAGCATTGTCTCCTCTTCCAGAGAACATGGTATCAACTACCAGCAACTATATGGTAGCCCATCTCCAGTTCCAGGTGATCAGACAGACAGACAGACAGACAGACAGAGATAAGGATGGCAGGCCTGCCTGGTCTTACTTTCTTTCTTATCCTTTTTAAAAAATGTTTATTTATTTATTTATTTATTTATGTATTTATTATATATAAGTACACTGTAGCTGTCTTCAGACACTCCAGTAGAGGGTGTCAGATTCTGGAGAATCTAAATCCTCTTATAATCTGAATATGATGTAAATAAACACAGCCTCACGTATACTTGTAAATATTTTAAGAAGTGTGGGGCCACTGAAAGCGCTCAACAATTAACAGCATTGTCTCCTCTTCCAGAGAACTTTGTATCAACTACCAGCAACTATATGGTGGCCCATCTCCAGTTCCAGGGGATCAGACAGACAGACAGACAGACAGAGATAAGGATGGCAGGCCTGCCTGGTCTTACTTTCTTTCTTATCCTTTTTAAAAAATGTTTATTTATATATTTATTTATTCATTTATTTTTTTATTTATGAATTTTTTATATATAAGTACTCTGTAACTGTCTTCAGACACTCCAGTAGAGGGTGTCAGATTCTGTAGAATCTAAATCCTCTTATAATCTGAATATGATGTACATAAACACAGCCTCACATATACTTCTAAATATTTAGAGAAGTGTGGGGCCACTGAAAGGGCTCAACTATTAACAGCATTGTCTCCTATTCCAGAGAACCTTGGATCAACTACCAGCAACTATATGGTGGCACATCTCCAGTTCACGGGGATCAGATACACAGACAGACAGACAGACAGAGATATGGATGGCAGGCCTGCCTGGTCTTTCTTTCTTTCTTATCCTTTTTAAAAAATGTTTATTTATTTATTTATTTATCTATTTATTTATTAGATATAAGTACACTCTAGCTGTCTTCAGACACTCCAGAAGAGGGTGTCAGATTCTGGAGAATCTAAATCCCTCTTATGGTCTGCATATGATGTACATAAACACAGCCTCACATATACTTCTAAATATTTAAGGATGGGTGGCGCCACTGAAAGGGCTCAACAATTAACAGCATTGTCTCCTCTTCCAGAGAACCTGGGATCAACTACCAGCAACTATTCATGGCCCATCTCCAGTTCCCAGGTATCAAATTGACAGACAGACAGACAGACAGAGATATGGATGGCAGGCCTGCCCGGTCTTTCTTTTTGTCTTATCCTATTTAAAAAATGTTTATTTATTTATTTATTTATTTATTTATTTATTTATTTATTTATTTATTTATTAGATATAAGTACACTGTAGCTGTTCAGACACTCCAGAAGAGGGTGTCGGATTCTGGAGAATCTAAATCCCTCTTATGGTCTGCTTATGATGTACATAAACACAGCCTCACATATACTTCTAAAAATTTAAAGATGTTTGGGGCCACTGAGAGTGCTCAACAATTAACAGGATTGTGTCCTCTACCAGAGAACCTGGGATCAACTACCAGCAACTATATGGTGGCCCATCTCCAGTTCCAGGGGATCAGGCAGACAAAGAGACAGACAGACAAGGGTGGCAGGCCTCCCTGTTTTTTCTTTCTTTCTTATCCTTTTTAAAAAATATTTATTTATTTATTTATGTATTTACGAGATATAAGTACACTGTAGCTGTCTTCAGACACTCTAGAAGAGGGTGTCAGATTCTGGAGAATATAAATCCCTCTTATGGTCTGCATATGATGGACATAAACACAGATTCACATAAACTTCTAAAAATTTAAGATGGGTGGGGCCACTGAAAAGGCTGAACAATTAACAGCATTGTCTCTTCTTCCAGAGAACCTAGGATCAACTACCAGCAACTATATGGTGGCCCATCTCCAGTTCCAGGGGATCAGACAGACAGACAGACAGACAGAGATAAGGAGGGCAGGACTGCCTGGTCTTTCTTTCTTTCTTATCCTTTTAAAATAATCTTTATTTATTTATTTATTTATGTATTTATTAGATATAAGTACACTGTAGATGTCTTCAGACACTCCAGAAGAGGGTATCAGATTCTGGAGAATCTAAATCCCTCTTATGGTCTGCATATGATGTACATAAACACAGCCTCACATATACTTCTAAAAATTAAATGATGGGTGGGCCCACTGAAAGGGCACAACAATTAACAGCATTTTCTCTTCTTCCAGAGAACGTGGGATCAACTACCAGCAACTATATGGTGGCCCATTTCAAGTTCCAGGGGATAAGACAGACAGACAGACAGACAGACAGAGATAAGGATGGCAGGCCTGCCTGATTTTTCTTTCTTTCATATCCTTTTTAAAAATGTTTATATATTTATTTATTCATTTATTCATTCATTTATTTATTTATTTATTTATTTATTTATTTATTTATTTATGTATTTATTAGATATAAGTACACTGTAGCTGTCTTCAGACTCTCCAGAAGAGGGTGTCAGATTCTGGAAAATCTATATCCCTCTTATGGTCTGCATATGATGTACATAAACACAGCCTCACATATACTTCTAAAAATTTAAAGATGGGTGGGGCCACTGAAAGGGCTCAACAATTAACAGCATTGTCTCATCTTCCAGAGGACCTGGGATCAACTACCAGCAACTGTATTGTGGCCCATCTCCAGTTCCAGGGGATCAGACAGACATACATACTGACAGACAGACAAGGATTGCAGGCCTGCCTGGTTTTCTTTCTTTCTTATACATTTTAAAAATGTTTATTTTTTTATATATGTATTTATTAGATATAAGTACACTGTAGCTGTCTTCAGGCACTTCAGAAGAGGGTGTCATATTCTGGAGAATCTAAATGCCTCTTATGGTCTGCATATGATGTACATAAACACAGCCTCACATATACTTCTAAAAATTTAAAGATGTGTGGGGCCACTGAGAGGGCTCAACAATTAACAGCATTGTCTCCTCTACCAGAGTACCTGGGATCAACTAGCAGCAACTATATGGTGGCCCATCTCCAGTTCCAGGGGATCAGACAGACAGACAGACAGACAGACAAGGATTGCAGGCGTGCCTGGTTTTATTTTCTTTCTTATCATTTTAAAAAATGTTTATTTATTTATTTATTTATTTATTTATTTATTTATTTATGTATTTATTATATATAAGTACACTGTAGCTGTCTTCAGACACTCCAGAAGAGGGTGTCAGATTCTGGAGAATCTAAATCCCTCCTGTGGTCTGCATATGATGTACATAAACACAGCCTCACATATACTTCTAAAAATTTAAAGATGGGTGGGGCCTCTGAGAGGGCTCAACAATTAACAGCATTGTCTCCTCTACCAGAGAACCTGGGATCAACTACCAGCAACTATATGGTGTCCCATCTCCAGTTCCAGGGGATCAGGCAGACAAAGAGACAGACAGACAAGGGTGGCAGGCCTCCCTGGTTTTTCTTTCTTTCTTATCCTTTTTAAAAAATGTTTATTTATTTATTTATGTATTTATTAGATATAAGTACACTTTAGCTGTCTTCAGACACTCCAGAAGAGGGTGTCAGATTCTGGAGAATATAAATCCCTCTTATGGTCTGCATATGATGGACATAAACATAGATTCACATACACTTCTAAAAATTTAAGATGGGTGGGGCCACTGAAAGGGCTCAACAATTAACAGCATTGTCTCTTCTTCCTGAGAACCTGGGATCAACTACCAGCAACTATATGGTGGCCCATCTCCAGTTCCAGGGGATCAGACAGAAAGACAGACAGACAGACAGAGATAAGGAGGGCAGGCCTGCCTGGTTTTTCTTTCTTTCTTATCCTTTTAAAATATTGTTTATTTATTTATTTATTTATTTATTTATTTATTTATTTATTATTTATTAGATATAAGTACACTGTAGTTGTCTTCAGACACTCCAGAAGAGGGTGTCAGATTCTGGAGAATCTAAATCCCTCTTATGGTCTGCATATGATGTACATAAACACAGCCTAACATATACTTCTAAAAATTTAAAGATAGGTGGAGCCACTGAAAGGGCTCAACAATTAACAGCATTGTCTCCTCTTCCAGAGAACCTGGGATGAAATAACAGCAACTATATGGTGGCCCATCTCCAGTTCCAAGCGATCAGACAGACAGACAGACAGACTGACAGAGATAAGGATGGAGGCCTGCCTGGTCTTTCTTTCTTTCTTATACTTTAAAAAAAATGTTTATTTATTTATTTATTTATTTATTTATTTATTTATTTATTTATTAGATATAAGTACACTGTAGCTGTCTTCAGACACACTAGAAGAGGGTGTCATCTTCTGGAGAATTTAAATCCCTCTTATGGTCTGCATATGATGTACATAAACACAGCCTCACATATACTTCTAAAAATTTAAAGATCGGTGGGCCCACTGAAAGGGCTCAACAATTAACAGCATTGTCTCTTCTTCCAGAGAACGTGGGATCAAATACCAGCAACTATATTGTGGCCCATCTCCAGTTCCAGGGGATCAGACAGACAGACATACAGACAGACAGACAAGGATTGCATGCTTGCCTGGTTTTTCTTTCTTTCTTATCCTTTTAAAATAATGTTTATTTATTTATTTATGAATTTATTAGATATAAGTACACTGTAGTTGTCTTCAGACACTCCAGAAGAGCGTGTCAGATTCTGGAGAATATAAATCCCTATTATGGTCTGCATATGATGGACATAAACACAGCCTAACATATACATCTAAAAATTTAAAGAACGGTGGGGCCACTGAAAGGGCTCAAGAATTAACAGCATTGTCTCTTCTTCCAGAGAACCTGGGATCAACTACCAGCAACTATATAGTGGCCCATCTCCAGTTCCAGGGGATCAGACAGACAGACAGATAGACAGAGATAAGGAGGGCAGGCCTGCCTGGTTTTTCTTTCTTTCTTATCCTTTTAAAAATGTTTATTTATTTATTTATTTATTTATTTATTTATTTATTTATTTATTTATTTATTAGATATAAGTACACTGTAGTTGTTTTCAGACACTACAGAAGAGGGTGTCAGATTCTGGAGAATCTAAATCCCTCTTATGGTCTGCATATGATGTACATAAACACAGCCTCACATATACATCTAAAAATTTAAAGATAGGTGGAGCCACTGAAAGGGCTCAACAATTAACAGCATTGTCTCCTCTTCCAGAGTACCTGGGATCAACTACCAGCAACTATATTGTGGCCCATCTCCAGTTCCAGGGGATCAGACAGACATACATACAGACAGACAGACAAGGATTGCAGGCCTGCCTGGTTTTTCTTTCTTTCTTATACATTTAAAAAATGTTTATTTATTTATTTATTTATTTATTTATTTATTTATTTATTTATTTATGTATTTATTAGATATAAGTACACTGTAGCTGTCTTCAGACACTTAAGAAGAGGGTGTCATATTCTGGAAATCTAAATCCCTCTTATTGTCTGCATATGATGTACATAAACACAGCCTCACATATACTTCTAAAAATTTAAAGATGTGTGGGGCCACTGAAACGGCTCAACAATTAACAGCATTGTCTCCTCTACCAGAATCTGGGATCAACTAGCAGCAACTATATGGTGGCCCATCTCCAGTTCCAGGGGATCAGACAGACAGACATACAGACAGACAGACAGAGATAAGGAGGGCAGGCCTGCCTGGTCCTTCTTTCTTTCTTATCCTTTTAAAAAATGTTTATTTATTTATTTATTTATTTATTTATTTATTTATTTATTTATTTATTAGATATAAGTACACTGTAGCTGTCTTCAGACACTCCAGAAGAGGGTGTCAGATTCTGGAGAATCTAAATCCCTCTTAAGGTCTGCATATGATGTACATAAACACAGCCTCACATATACTAATAAAAATTTACGATGCGTGGGGCCACTGAAAGCGCTCAACAATTAACAGCATTGTGTCCTCTTCCAGAGAACCTGGGATCAACCACCAGCACCTATATGGTGGCCCATCTCCAGTTCCAGGGGATCAGAACGACAGACAGACAGACAGACAGACAGAGATAAGGATGGCAGGCCTGCCTGGTCTTACTTTCTTTCTTATCCTTTTTAAAAATGTTTATTTATTTATTTATTTATTTATTTATTTATGTATTTATTATATATAAGTACACTGTAGCTGTCTTCAGACACTCCAGTAGAGGGTGTCAGATTCTGGAGAATCTAAATCCTCTTATAATCTGAATATGATGTTCATAAACAGGCCTCACATATACTTCTAAATATTTAAAGAAGTGTGGGGCCACTGAAAGGGCTCAACAATTAAGAGCATTTTCTCCTCTTTCAGAGAACCTTGGATCAACTACCAGCAACTATATGGTGGCCCATCTCCAGTTCCTGGGGATCAGATAGACAGACAGACAGACAGACAGAGATATGGATGGCAGGCCTGCCTGGTCTTTCTTTCTTTCTTATCCTTTTTAAAAAAATGTTTATTTATTTATTTATTTATTTATTTATTTATTTATTTATTTATCTATTTGTTTATTAGATATAAATACACTGTAGCTGTTCAGACACTCCAGAAGAGGATGTCAGATTCTGGAGAATCTAAATCCCTCTTATGGTCTGCATATGATGTACATAAACACAGCCTCACATATACTTCTAAAAATTTAAAGAAGGTTGGGGCCACTCTAAAAGCTCAACAATTAACAGCATTTTCTCCTCTTCCAGAGTACCTGGAATCAACTACCAGCAACTATATGGTGGCCCATCTCCAGTTCCAGGGGATCAGACAGACAGACATACAGACAGTGCTAAGGATGGCAGGCCTGCCTGGTCTTTCTTTCATTCTTATCCTTTTTAAAAAATATTTATTTATTTATTTATTTATTTATTTATTTATTTATTCATTTCTTAGATATAAGTACACTGTAGCTGTCTTCAGACACTCCAGAAGAGGGTGTCAGATTCTGGAGAATCTAAATCCCTCTTATGGTCTGCATATGATGTACATAAACAGAGCCTCACATATACTTCTAAAAATTAAAAGATGGGTGGACCCACTGAAAGGGCTCAACAATTAACAGCATTGTCTCTTCTTCTAGAGAACGTGGGATCAACTACCAGCAACTATATGGTGGCCCATCTCAAGTTCCAGGGGATAAGACAGACAGACAGACAGACAGAGATAAGGATGGCAGGCCTGCCTGATTTTTCTTTCTTTCTTATACTTTTTAAAAAATGTTTATTTATTTATTTATGTATTTATTAGATATAAGTACACTGTAGCTGTCTTCAGACTCTCCAGAAGAGGGTGTCAGATTCTGGAGAATCTATATCCCTCTTATGGTCTGCATATGATGTACATAAACACAGCCTCACATATACTTCTAAAAATTTAAAGATGGGTGGGGCCACTGAGAGGGCTCAACAACTAACAGCATTGTCTCCTCTTCCAGAGAACCTGGGATCAACTACAAGCAACTATATTGTGGCCCATCTCCAGTTCCAGAGGATCAGACAGACATACATACAGACAGACAGACAAGGATTGCAGGCCTGCCTGGTTTTCCTTTCTTTCTTATCCTTTTAAAAAAATGTTTATTTATTTATTTATGTATTTATTAGATATAAGTACACAGTAGCTGTCTTCAGACACTCCAGAAGAGGGTGTCAGATTCTGGAGAATATAAATCCCTCTTATGGTCTGCATATGATGGACATAAACACAGATTCACATACACTTCTAAAAATTTAAAGATGGGTGGGGCCACTGAAAGGGCTCAACAATTAACAGCATTGTCTCTTCTTCCAGAGAACATGGTATCAACTACCAGCAACTGTATGGTGGCCCATCTTCAGTTCCAGGGGATCAGACAGACAGACAGACAGACAGAGATAAGGAGGGCAGGCCTGCCTGGTCTTTCTTTCTTTCTTATCCTTTTAAAATAATGTTTATTTATTTATTTATTTATTTATTTATTTATTTATTTATTTATTTATTAGATATAAGTACACTGTAGTTGTCTTCAGACACTCCAGAAGAGGGTGTCAGATTCTGGAGAATCTAAATCCCTCTTATGGTCTTCATAATATGTACATAAACACAGCCTAACATATACTTCTAAAAATTTAAAGATAGGTGGAGCCACTGAAAGGGCTCAACAATTAACAGCATTGTCTCCTCTTCCAGAGAACCTGGGATCAACTACCAGCAACTATATGCTGGGCCATCTACAGTTCCAGGGGATCAGACACACAGAGAGACAGACAGACACTGTAGGACCCAGAATATGGCAAGAAACCCTGAGAAAGGTGGAAAATTAATAATACACTCTGTAGTACCCAGAATATGGCAAGAAACCCTCATAAAAGTAGAAAATTAAAAACTCACACTGAAGGAACCCAAATATGGCAAGAAAACCTGAAAAATGTGGAAAATGAGAATAATCACAGTGTAGGAACCAGAATTCCGAAAATACTTGAAAAACGTCATAAATGAGAAAATCACATTTTAGGACCCAGAATATGGGGAGAAACCCTGAGAAACGTGGAAAATTAAAAATACACTCTGTAGCACTGAGAATATGGCAAGAAACCCTCAACAAAGTAGAAAATTAAAAACTCACTCTGAAGGATCCCGAATATGGCGCGAAAACATGAAAAAGGTAGAAAATGAGAATAATCACACTGTATTACCCAGAATTACAAAAACATGAAAAACATCGAAAATGAGAAAATCACACTTGTAGGACCCAAAATACGAAAAAACTTGAAAAACGTGGAAAATATGAAAATCACACTGCAGAAACCAGAATATGCCGAACAACCATGAAAAACCTGAAAATTAAAAATTCACACTATTGGACACAGAATATGGTGAGAAACCATGAAAAGACTGGACAATTAAAATTTCACACTTCATTACCCAGATATGGAGAGAAATACTGAAAACCGTGGGAAACAATTCACAATGAAGGACCTGGAATACGGCAAGAGACCCTGAAAAAACATGGAAATGAGAAAATCACACAGTATAACCCAGAATATGACGAAAAAACCTGAAAAAGATAAAATATTAAAATATCACACGGAAGGACCCAGAATATGGCGAAAAACCTGAAAAAGGAGGAAGATAAAAAAACTCACACTGAAGGACACAGAATATGGCAAGAAAAGCTGAAAAAAGTAGAAAATTAAAAATTCACACTGAAAGACCCCGAATATGGTTTGAAAACCTGAAAAAGGTGGAAAATGAGAATAACCACACTGTAGGACCCAGATTATGCCCAGAAACCCTGAAAACGTGTAAAATTAAAAAAACATGCTGGAGGACCCAGAATATGGCGGCGAGAAAACCTGAAAAAAGTAGAAAATTAAAAATTCACACTGAAGGACCCCGAATATGGTGAGAAAACCTGAAAAAGGTGGAAAATGAGAATAATCACACTGTAGGACCCAGATTTTGCCCAGAAACCCTGAAAACGTGGAAAATTATAAATACATGCTTTAGGACCTAGAATATGGCGAGAAACCCTGAAAAAAGTTCAAAATTACAAACTCACACTGTAGGACCCCAAATATGGCGAGAAACCCTGAAAAAGGTGGAAAATGAGAAAATCACATTTCAGGACCCAGAATAGGCCTAGAAAATGTGAAAAACGTGAAAATTAAAAATTCACACTAACGGACCCAGAATATGGCGAGAAAAAGGTAATAAAAAAGTAGAAAATTAAAATCTCACAGTGAAGGAGCCCAAACATGGCGAGAAAATCTGAAAAAGGTGGAAAATGAGAAAATCACACTGTAGGATCCAGAATATGGTGAGAAACCCTGAAGAAAGTAGAAAAATACAAACTGACACTGAAGGACCCCAAATATGGGGAGAAAACCTGAAAAAGGTGGAAAATGAGAAAATCACACTGCAGGACCCAGAATATTTCAAGAAACACTGAAAAACGTGAAAATTAAAAATTCACACTGTCGGACACAGAATATGGCGAGAAACCATGAAAAAAAGTGGATAATTAAAATTCACACTGTATTACCCATAATATGGGGAGAAATACTGAAAAACGTGGAAAATTAAAAATCCACACTGAAGGACCTGGAATATGGCAAGAAAACCTGAAAATGTGGAAATGAGAAAATCACAATGTAGGACCCAGAATATGAAGAAAAAACCTGAAAAACGTGGAAAATGAAAAATACATACTATAGGACACAGTTTATGGCGAGAAACCCTGAAAGAGTAGAAAATTAAAAACTCACACTGAAGGACCCCAAATATGGCAAGAAACCCTGAAAAAAGTAGAAAATTACAAACTGACACTGAAGAACCCCAATTATGGCGAGAAAACCTGAAAAAGGTGGAAAATGAGAAAATCACACTGTAGGACCCAGAATTACGAAAAAACTTGAAAATATCGAAAATGAGAAAATCACACTATAGGACCCAGAATATGCCAAGAAACCCTGAAAACGTGAAAAATTAAAAATACAACGTTTAGGACCCAGAATACGGCGAGAAACCCTGAAAAAATTAGAAAATTAAAAACTCACACTGAAGGACCCGAAAAATGGCTAGAAAGGCTGAAAAAGGTAGAAAATGAGAAAATCACACTGTAGGACCCAGAATTACGAAAAAAATTGAAAAATGTGGAAAATGAGAAAATCACACTGTAGGACCCAGAATATGCCGAGAAACGCTGAAAAAAGTGAAACATTAAATATTCACACTGTCGGACCAAGAATATTACCAAAAAAAAAACCTTAAAAACGACGAAAATTAAAAATTTACACTGTGGGACCCAGAATATGGCGAGAAACACTGAAAAATGTGGAAAATTAAATTCACACTGTAGGAACAAGAATATGCCGAGAAAACCTGAAAAAGTTTGAAAATGAAAAAATCACACTGTGGGACTGAGAATATGACGAAAAAAAAACCTTAAAAACATGGAAAATTAAAAACTCCCACTGAAGAACCTAGAATATGGCAAGAAACCCTGAAAAAGGTGGAAAATGAGAAATTCACATTGTAGGACCCAGAATATGATGAGAAACACTGAAAAATGTTGAAAAATAAAAATTCACACTATAGGACCAGAATATGGAAAAAAACCTTGAAAAACGTGGAAAATTAAAAATTCACACTGCAGGACCCAGAATATGCTGAGAAAACCTGAAAAAGGTGGAAAATGAGAAAATCACACTGTAGGATGGAGAATTGGGGAAAAAACTTGAAAAAAGTCAAAAATTGGAAAATCGCACAGTAGGACCAAGAATATGCCAGAAACCCTGAAAACGTGGAAAATTAAAAATACACGCTGTAGGATTCAGAATATGGCAAGAAACCCTGAAAGAAGTAGAAAATTAAAAACTCACACTGAAGGACCCGGAATATGGCGAGAAAACCTGAAAAAATGTGGAAAATGAGAAAAACAATCTGTAGGACATAGAAATGCGAAAAAACTTTAAAAAAGTGGAAAATGAGAAAATCACATTGTAGGACCCAGAATATGCCAAGAAACCCTGAAAAACGAGAAAAAATAAAAATATGCTTTTTGGAGCCAGAATATTGCAAGAAACACAGTAAAAAGTAGAAAATTAAAAACTCACACTGAAAGACACCGAATATGGCAAAAAACCTGAAAAAGGTGGAAAATGAGTATAATCACACTGTAGGACACAGAATAGCGAAAAAACTTGAAAAACGTGGAAAAGGAGAAAATCACACTGCAGAACCCAGAATATGCCGAGAAACCCTGAAAAACAAGAAAATTAAAAACTCACATTGAAGGACACCAAATATGGAGAGTTAACCTGAAAAAGGTGGAAAATGAGAAAATCACACTGTAGGACCCAGAATTATAAAAAAAACTTGAAAAACGTGGAAAAGGAGAAAATCACACTGCAAGACCCAGAATATGCCGAGAAACACTGAAAAATGTGAAAATAAAAAATTCACACTGTCAGACACAGAATATGGCAAGAAACCATGAAACAAGTGGAAAATGAGAAAATCACACTGTATTGCCCCGAATATGGCGAGAAATACTGAAAAACGTGGAAAATTAAAAATTCAGACTGAAGGACCTGGAATATGGCAAGAAAACCTGAAAAACGAGGAAATGGGAAAATCACACTGTAGGAGCCAGAATATGCAGAGAAACCTTGAAAAACGTGGAAAATTAAAAATACACTCTGTAGGACCCAGAATATGGCGAGAAACCCTGAAGAATGTAGAAAATTAAAAACTCACATTGAAGGACCCTGAATATGGCGAGAAAACCTGAAAAAGGTGGAAAATGAGAAAATCACACCGTAGGACCCATAATATTACAAAAAACTTGAAAGAAGTGGAAAATTAAAAATTCACAGTGAAGGACCCAGAATATGGCGAGAAAACCTGAAAAACGAGGAAAATTCAAAATTCACACTGTAGGACCCAGAATATGGCTAGAAAACCTGAAAAAGTTGGAAAATGAGAATAATCACACTGTAGGACCAAGATATGCGAAAAAACTTGAAAAATTTCAAAATTGAGAAAATCACACTGTAGGACCCAGAATATGCTGAGAAACACTGAAAAACGTGGAAAATTAAAAATACATGCTGTAGGACCCAGAATATGGCGTGTAACCCTGAAAAAAGTTGAAAATAACAAACTCACAATGTAGGACCCCAAATATGGCGAGAAACCCTGCAAAAGGTGGAAAATGAGAAAATCACACTGCAGGATCCAGAATATGCCGAGAAAATGTGAAAAACGTGAAAATTAATAATTCACACTCACGGACCCAGAATATGGCGAGAAACACTTAATAAAAAAGTAGGAAATTAAAAACTCACAGTGAAGGAGCCCAAACATGACCAGAAAAACCTGAAAAAGGTGGAAAATGAGAAAATCACACTGTAGGATCCAGAATATGGCGAGAAATCCTGAAAAAAGTAGAAAAATAAAAACTCACACTGAAGGACCCCAAATATGGCAAGAAAACCCGAAAAAGGTGGAAAATGAGAAAATCACACAGTAGGACCCAGAATTACAAAAAAACTTGAAAAAAGTGGAAAATGAGAAAATCACACTGCAGGACCAAGAATATTTAGAGAAATCCTGAAAAACTTGAAAATTAAAAATTCACACTCCAGGACCTAGAATATGCCGAGAAATCCTGAAAAACGTGAAAATTAAAAATTCACATTATCGGACCCAGAATATGGTTAGAAACCCTGAAAAACGGGAAAATTAAAAATTCAACTGAGGGACCCGGAATATGGCGAGAAACCCTGAAAAAAGTAGAAAACTGGAAAATGAGAATAATCACAGTGTAGGACCCAGAATTGCACAAAAAAAACTTGAAAAACATCGTAATGAGAAAATCACACTGTAGGACCCAGAATATGGCAAGAAACCCTGAGAAACGTGGAAAATTAATAATACACTCTGTAGTACCCAGAATATGGCAAGAAACCCTCAAAAAAGTAGAAAATTAAAAACTCACACTGAAGAACCCCAAATATGGCAAGAAAACCTAAAAAATGT
The DNA here is from genome assembly GCF_978045245.1 of Mus caroli. Classification (NCBI taxonomy): domain Eukaryota; kingdom Metazoa; phylum Chordata; class Mammalia; order Rodentia; family Muridae; genus Mus; species Mus caroli. The sequence goes on along the minus strand of NW_028227281.1, from coordinate 7,282,203 downwards.
GGAAAATAAGAATAATCACATATTAGGACCCAGAATTGCGAAAATACTTGAAATGTCGTAAATGAGAAAATCACATTTTAGGACCCAGAATATGGCGAGAAACCCTGAGAAACGTAGAAAATTAAAAATACACTCTGTACCACCGAGAATATGGCAAGAAACCCTCAACAAAGTAGAAAATTAAAAACTCACAATGAAGGACCCCGAATATGGCGAGAAAACCTGAAAGAGGTGGAAAATGAGAATAATCACACTGTAGGACCCAGAATAGCGAAAAAAACATGAAAATCATGGAAAATGAGAAAATCACACTGTAGGACCCAGAATATGGCGAGAAACCCTGAGAAATGTGGAAAATTAAAAATACACTCTGTAGCACCCAGAATATGGCAAGAAACGCTCAAAAAAGTAGAAAATTAAAAACTCACACTGAAGGACCCTGAATATGCCGAGAAAACATGAAAAAGGTAGAAAATGAGAATATTCACACTATATTACCCAGAATTACAAAAACATGAAAAACATCGAAAATGAGAAAATCACACTGTAGGACCCAGAATATGCTCAGAAACCATGAAAAACATGGAAAATTAAAAATACACGCTCTAGGACCCAGAATATGGCGAGAAACTTTGAAAAAGAAAATTAAAAATTCACACTGAGGTATCACGAATATGGAGAGAAAAGCTGAAAAAGGTGGAAAATGAGAATAATCACACTGTAGGACCCAGAATTGCGAAAAAACTTGAAAAACGTCGAAAATGAGAAAATCACACTGTAGGACCCACAATATGACGAAAAAAAAACCTGAAAAACGTGGAAAATTAAAAATACACGCTGTAGGACACAGAATATGTCGAGAAACCCTGAAAAATTAGAAAATTAAAACCTCACACTGAAGGACCCTAAATATGGCGAGAGAACCTAAAAAATGTAGAAAATTAAAAATTCACACTAAAGGACCCGGAATATGGCAATAAAACCTGAAAAAAGAGGAAAATTAAAAATTCACACTGAAGGACCCAGAATATGGCAAGAAAACCTGAAAAAAGTAGAAAATTAAAAATTCACACTGAAGGACCTGGAATATGTGAAGAAAACCTGAAAACCGTGGAAATGAGAAAATCACACTGTAGGACCCAGAATATGACGGAAAAACCTGAAAAACGTGGAAAATTAAAAATTCACACTGAAGGACCTGGAATATGTGAAGAAAACCTGAAAAACGTGGAAATGAGAAAATCACACTGTAGGATCCAGAATATGACGGAAAAACCTGAAAAACGTGGAAAATTAAAAATTCACACTGAAGTACCCGGCATATGGTGAGAAAAACTGAAAAACGAGGAAAATTCAAAAACACACTGTAGGATCAAGAGTAAAGGCGAGAAAACCTGAAAAAGGTGGAAAGTGAGAATTTTCACAATGTAGGACCCAGATTTGGAAAAAAAAAAAGTGAAAAACGTCGAAAATGAGAAAATCACACTGTAGGACCCAGAGTATGCCGAGAAACCCTAAAAAAGGTGGAAATTGAGAAAATCACACTTTAGGACCCAGAATTTCGAAAAAACTTGAAAAATGTAGAAAATGAGGAAATCACACTGTAGGACCCACAATATGACGAAATAAACCTAAAAAACGTGGAAAATTAAAAATACACGCTGTAGGACACAGAATATGTTGAGAAACCCTGAAAAATTAGAAAATTAAAAACTCACACTGAAGGACCCTAAATATGGCGAGAGAACATTAAAAAAGTAGAAAATTAAAAATTCACACTAAAGGACCCGGAATATGGCAATAAAACCTGAAAAAAGAGGAAAATTAAAAATTCACACTGAAGGACCTGGAATATGTGAAGAAAACCTGAAAAACGTGGAAATGAGAAAATCACACTGTAGGACCCAGAATATGACGGAAAAACCTGAAAAACGTGGAAAATTAAAAATTCACACTGAAGTACCCGGCATATGGCGAGAAAAACTGAAAAATGAGGAAAATTCAAAAACACACTGTAGGATCCAGAATATAGGCGAGAAAACCTGAAAAAGGTGGAAAGTGAGAATTATCACAATGTAGTACCCAGACTTGGAAAAAAAAAAGTGAAAAACGTCGAAAATGAGAAAATCACACTGTAGGACCCAGAGTATGCCGAGAAACCCTGAAAAACGAGGAAAAGTAAAAATACACGTTAGAGGACACAGAATATGTAGAGAAACACTGAAAAATTAGAAAAGTAAAAAATCACATTGAAGGACCCTAAATATGGCGAGAAATCCTTAAAAAGTTGTAAAATGAGAAAATCACACTGTAGGACGCAGAATTCCGAAAAAACTCGAAAAAAGTGGAAAATGAGAAAATCACACTGCAAGACCCAGAATATGCCAGAAACCTGAAAAATGTAAAAATTAAAAATTCACCCAAAATATGGCGAGAAATACTGAAAAACGTGGAAAATTAAAATATTCAACTGAAGGACCCGGAATATGGCTAGGAAACCTGAAAAATGAGAAAAATTCAAAACTCACACTGTAGGAACCAGAATATGGCGAGAAAACCTGAAATAGGTGGAAAAATAGAAAATCACAATGTAGGACCCAGAATATGAAGTAAAAACTTGAAAAGCGTGGAAAATTAAAAATACACGATGTAGGACACAGAATATGTCGAGAAACCCTGAAAAAAAAGAAAATTAAAACCTCACACTGAAGGACCAAAAAAATGGCGAGAGAACCTGAAAAAAGTAGAAAATTAAAAATTCACACTGAAGGACCCAGAATTGCGAAAAAACTTGAAAAAAGTGGAAAATGAGAAAATCACACTGTAGGACCCAGAATATGCCAAGAAACCCTGAAAACGTGGAAAATTAAAAATACATGCTGTAGGACGCAGAATACAGAGAGAAACCCTGAAAAAACTAGAAAATTACAAATTCACACTGAAGGACACCAAATATCGCTAGAAAACCTGAAAAAGTTGGAAAATGAGAAAATTCCACTGCAGAACCCAGAATATGCAGAGAAACTCTGAAAAACGTGAAAATTAAAAATTCACACTGTCGGACAAAGAATATGGCGAGAAATAATGAAAAACGTGGAAAATTAAAAATTCACACTGAAGGACCTGGAATATGTCAAGAAAACCTGAAAAACGTGGAAATGAGAAAATCACACTGTAGGAACCTGAATATGATGGAAAAACCTGAAAATGGTGGAAAATGAGAATAATCACAATGTAGGACCCAGATTTGAAAAAAAAAATTGAAAAACGTCGAAAATGTGAATATAATACTCTAGGACCCAGAATATGCCGAGATACCCTGAAAAACCTGAAAAATTAAAAATACACGCTGTAGGACCCAGAATATGGCCAGAAACCCTGAAATATCAGAAAAGTAAAAAATCACACTGAAGGACCCCAAATATGGCAAGAAAACCTGAAAAAGGTTGAAAATGAGAAAATCACACTGTAGGACCCAGAATTACGAAAAAACTTGAAAAACGTGGAAAATGAGAAAATCACACTACAGGACCCAGAAATGCCGATAAACCCTGAAAAACGTGAAAATTAAAAATTTACACTGTTGGACACAGAATATGGCGAGAAATACTGAAAAACGTGGAAAATTTAAAATTCACACTGAAGGTCCTGGAATATGTCAAGAAAAGCTGAAAAACGTGGAAATGAGAAAAATCACACTGTAGGACCCAGAATATGACGGAAAAACCTGAAAATCGTGGAAAATTAAAAATTAACACTAAAGAGCCAGGCATATGGCGAGAAAACCTGAAAAACGAGGAAAACCCAAAACTCACGCTGTAGGACACAGAATAGGTCGTGAAACCCTGAAAAAAGTAGAAAATTAAAAATTCACACTGAAGGACCCCTAATATGGCGAGAAATCCTGAAAAAGGTGGAAAATCAGAAAATCACTCTGTAGGACCCAGAATTGGGAAAAAACCTGAAAAATGTCATAAATGAGAAAAATCACACTGTAGGACCTAGAATATGACGCAAAACCCTGAAAAACTTGGAAAATTAAAAATACACGCTGTAGGAAAAAGAATATCGAGAAACCCTGAATAACGTGAACATTAACAATTCACACTGTCGGACAAAGAATATGGCGAGAAATCATGAAAAAAGTGGAAAATTAAAAATTCACACTGTATTACACAAAATATGGAAAGAAATACTGAAAAACGTGAAAATTAAAAAATCACACTATTGGACACAGAATATGGCGAGAAATACTGAAAAACGTGGAAAATTTAAAATTCACACTGAAGGTCCTGGAATATGTCAAGAAAAGCTGAAAAACGTGGAAATGAGAAAAATCACACTGTAGGACCCAGAATATGACGGAAAAAACCTGAAAATCGTGGAAAATTAAAAATTAACACTAAAGAGGCAGGCATATGGCGAGAAAACATGAAAAAAGAGGAAAACTCAAAACTCACGCTGTAGGACACAGAATATGTTGAGAAACCCTGAAAAATTAGAAAATTAAAAACTCACACTGAAGAACCCCAAATATGGCGAGAGAACCTGAAAAATGTGGAAAATTAAAAATTCACACTGAAGGACCCAGAATTGTGAAAGAACTTGAAAAATATCGAAAATGAGAAAATCACACTGTAGGACCCAGAATATGCCTAGAAACCCTGAAAACATGGAAAATTAAAAATACACGCTGTAGGACCCACAATATGGCAAGAAACCCTGAAAAAAATAGAAAAGTACAAACTCACACTGAAGGACCCCAAATATGGCTAGAAAACCTGAAAATGTGAAAAATGAAAAAAATCACACTGCAGAACTCAGAATATGCCGAGAAACCCTGAAAAACGTGAAAATTAAAAATCCACACTGTTGGACACAGAATATGGCGAGAAATACTGAAAAACGTGGAAAATTTAAAATTCACACTGAAGGTCCTGGAATATGTCAAGAAAAGCTAAAAAACGTTGATAAGAGAAAAATCACACTGTAGGACCCAGAATAGGACAGAAAAACCTGAAAAACGTGGAAAATTAAAAATTAACTCTAAAGTGCCCGGCATATGGCGAGAAAACCTGAAAAACGAGGAAAACTCAAAACTCACGCTGTAGGACACAGAATATGTCGAGAAACCCTGAAAAATTAGAAAATTAAAAACTCACACTGAAGAACCCCAAATATGGCGAGAGAACCTGAAAAATGTAGAAAATTAAAAATTCACACTGAAGGACCCAGAACATGGCAAAAAAACCTGAAAAACGAGGAAAATTCAAAACTCACTATGTAGGACCCAGAATATGGCAAGAAAAGCTGAAAAAGGAGGAAAACTCAAAACTCACACTGTAGAACCCAGAATATGGCGAGAAAACCTGAAAAAGGTGGAAAATGAGAATAATCACACTGTAGGACCGAGATTTGGAAAAAAAATTGAAAAACGTCGAAAATGAGAAAATCACACTGTAGGACCCAGAATATGCTGAGAAACCCTGAAAAACCTGGAAAATTAAAAATACACGCTGTAGGACCCAGAATTACGCAAAAACTTGAAAAACGTAGAAAATGAGAAAATCACACGGCAGGACCCAGAATATGCAGAGAAACCCTAAAAAACGTGAAAATTAAAAATTCACACTGTCAGACACAGAATATGGCGAGAAATACTGAAAAACGTGGAAAATTAAAAATACACGCTGTAGGACCCAGAATATGGCTAGAAACCCTGAAAAAAGTAGAAAATTACAAACTGACACTGAAGGACCCCTAATATGGCGAGAAATCCTGAAAAAGGTGGAAAATGAGAAAATCACTCTGTAGGACCCAGAATTGGGAAAAAACCTGAAAAATGTCATAAATGAGAAAAATCACACTGTAGGACCCAGAATATGACGAAAAACCCTGAAAAACTTGGAAAATTAAAAATACACGCTGTAGGAAAAAGAATATCGAGAAACCCTGAATAACGTGAAAATTAACAATTCACACTGTATTACGCAAAATATGGAAAGAAATACTGAAAAACGTGAAAATTAAAAATTCACACTGAAGGACCTGGAATATGGCAAGAAAACCTGAAAAACGAGGAAATGAGAAAATCACACTGTAGGTCCCAGAATATGACGAAAAAACCTGAAAAAAGTAGAAAATTAAAAATTCACACTGAAGGACCCAGAATATGTAGAGATAACCTGAAAAACGAGGAAAATTAAAAACTCACACTGAGGGACCCAGAATATGGCGAGAAAACCTGAAAAAAGTAGAAAATTAAAAATTCACACTGAAGGACCCCGAATATGGCCAGAAAAACTGAAAAAGGTGGAAAATGACAATAATCACACTGTAGGACCCAGAATTGCGAAAAAACTTGAAAAGCGTCGAAAATGAGAAAATCACACTGTAGGACCCATAATGTGCCGAGAAACCCTGAAAACGGGGTAAATTAAAAATACACGGTGTAGGACCCTGAATATGGCGAGAAACCCTGAAAAAAGTAGAAAATTAAAAACTCACAGTGAAATACCCCAAGAATTGCGAAAACACTTGAAAATCGTGGAAAATGAGAAAATCGCACTGCTGGACCCAGAATATGCCGATAAACCCTGAAAAACGTGAAAATTAAAAATTCACACTGTCGGACACAGAATATGGCAAGAATCATGAAAAAAGTGGAAAATTAAAAATTCACACTGTATTACGCAAAATATGGAAAGAAATACTGAAAAACGTGAAAATTAAAAAATCACACTGAAGGGACCCCTCATATGGCGAGAAAACCTGAAAAACAAGGAAAATTCAAAACTCACACTATAGGACCCAGAATATGGCGAGAAATCCTGAAAAAGATGGAAAATGAGAATAATCACACTACAGAACCCAGATTTGGAAAAAAAAAATTGAAAAACGTCGAAAATGAGAAAATCACACTGTAGGACCCAGAATATGCCGAGAAACCCTGAAAACGTGGAAGATTAAAAATATACGCTGTAGGACCCAGAATATGTCGAGAAACACTGAAAAATTAGAAAAGTAAAAAATCACACGGAAGGACCCCAAATATGGCGAGAAAACCTGAAAAAGTTGAAAAATGAGAAAATCACACTGTAGGCCCCAGAATTATGAAAAAACTTGAAAAACGTGGAAAATGAGACAATCACACTGCAGGACCCAGAATATGACGAAAAAACTTGAAAAACGTGGAAAATTAAAAATACAAGCTCTAGGACACAGAATATGTTGAGAAATCCTGAAAATTTAGAAAATTATAAACTTACACTGAAGGACCCCAAATATGGAGAGAGAACCTGAAAAAAGTAGAAAATTAAAAATTCACACTGAAGGACCCAGAATTGCGAAAGACCTTGAAAAACATCGAAAATGAGAAAATCACACTGTAGGACCCAGAATATGCCTAGAAACCCTGAAAACATGGAAAATTAAAAATACACGCTCTATGACTCAGAATATGGGGAGAAACCCTGAAAAATGTAGAAAATTACAAACTCACACGGAAGGACCCAAAATATGGCTAGAAAACCTGAAAAATGTGGAAAATTAAAAATACACGCTGTAGGACCCAGAATATGGAGTGAAACCCTGAAAAAATTAGAAAAGTAAAAAATCATACTGAAGGACCCCAAATATGGCGAGAAAACCTGAAATAGGTGGAAAATGAGAAAATCACACGGCAGGACCCAGAATATGCAGAGAAACCCTGAAAAACGTGAAAATTAAAAATTCACACTGTCGGACACAGAATATGTCGAGAAATACTGAAAAACGTGGAAAATTAAAAATATACGCTGTAGGACCCAGAATATGTTGAGAAACACTGAAAAATTAGAAAAGTAAAAAATCACACGGAAGGACCCCAAATATGGCGAGAAAACCTGAAAAAGTTGAAAAATGAGAAAATCACACTGAAGGACCCAGAATTACGAAAAAACTTGAAAAACGTGGAAAATGAGAAAATCACACTGCAAACCCAGAATATGACGAAAAAACTTGAAAAACGTGGAAAATTAAAAATACAAGCTCTAGGACACAGAATATGTTGGGAAATCCTGAAAATTTAGAAAATTATAAACTTACACTGAAGGACCCCAAATATGGAGAGAGAACCTGAAAAAAGTAGAAAATTAAAAATTCACACTGAAGGACCCAGAATT
>NW_028227281.1:7216732-7273941 GCF_978045245.1 Mus caroli | reverse complement strand
CGGCACATTATGGGTCCTACAGTGTGATTTTCTCATTTTCGACGCTTTTCAAGTTTTTCGCAATTCTGGGTCCTACAGTGTGATTATTGTCATTTTCCACCTTTTTCAGTTTTTCTGGCCATATTCGGGGTCCTTCAGTGTGAATTTTTAATTTTCTACTTTTTTCAGGTTTTCTCGCCATATTCTGGGTCCCTCAGTGTGAGTTTTTAATTTTCCTCGTTTTTCAGGTTATCTCTACATATTCTGGGTCCTTCAGTGTGAATTTTTAATTTTCTACTTTTTTTCAGGTTTTTTCGTCATATTCTGGGACCTACAGTGTGATTTTCTCATTTCCTCGTTTTTCAGGTTTTCTTGCCATATTCCAGGTCCTTCAGTGTGAATTTTTAATTTTCACGTTTTTCAGTATTTCTTTCCATATTTTGCGTAATACAGTGTGAATTTTTAATTTTCCACTTTTTTTCATGGTTTCTCGCCATATTCTTTGTCCGACAGTGTGAATTGTTAATTTTCACGTTATTCAGGGTTTCTCGATATTCTTTTTCTACAGCGTGTATTTTTAATTTTCCAAGTTTTTCAGGTTTTTTCGTCATATTCTGGGTCCTACAGTGTGATTTTTCTCATTTATGACATTTTTCAGGTTTTTTCCCAATTCTGGTCCTACAGAGTGATTTTCTCATTTTCCACCTTTTTCAGGATTTCTCGCCATATTAGGGGTCCTTCAGTATGAGTTTGTAATTTTCTACTTTTTTCAGGGTTTCTAGCCATATTCTGGGTCCTACAGCGTGTATTTTTAATTTTCCACGTTTTTCAGTATTTCTCGCCATATTCTGTGTCTGACAGTGTGAATTTTTAATTTTCACGTTTTTCAGGGTTTCTCTGCATATTCTGGGTCCTGCCGTGTGATTTTCTCATTTTCTACGTTTTTCAGTTTTTGCGTAATTCTGGGTCCTACAGCGTGTATTTTTTAATTTTCCAGGTTTTTCAGGGTTTCTCAGCATATTCTGGGTCCTACAGTGTGATTTTCTCATTTTCGACGTTTTTCAATTTTTTTTCCAAATCTCGGTCCTACAGTGTGATTATTCTCATTTTCCACCTTTTTCAGGTTTTCTCGCCATATTCTGGGTTCTACAGTGTGAGTTTTGAGTTTTCCTCCTTTTTCAGCTTTTCTTGCCATATTCTGGGTCCTACATAGTGAGTTTTGAATTTTCCTCGTTTTTCAGGTGTTATTGCCATGTTCTGGGTCCTTCAGTGTGAATTTTTAATTTTCTACATTTTTCAGGTTCTCTCGCCATATTTGGGGTTCTTCAGTGTGAGTTTTTAATTTTCTAATTTTTTCAGGGTTTCTCGACATATTCTGTGTCCTACAGCGTGAGTTTTGAGTTTTCCTCGTTTTTCAGGTTTTCTCGCCATATGCCGGGCACTTTAGAGTTAATTTTTAATTTCCACGTTTTTCAGGTTTTTCTGTCCTATTCTGGGTCCTACAGTGTGATTTTTCTCTTATCAACGTTTTTTAGCTTTTCTTGACATATTCCAGGACCTTCAGTGTGATTTTAAATTTTCCACGTTTTTCAGTATTTCTCGCCATATTCTGTGTCCAACAGTGTGGATTTTTAATTTTCACTTTTTCAGGGTTTCTCGGCATATTCTGAGTTCTGCAGTGTGATTTTTTCATTTTTCACATTTTCAGGTTTTCTAGCCATATTTGGGGTCCTTCAGTGTGAGTTTGTACTTTTCTATTTTTTTCAGGGTTTCTTGGCCATATTGTGGGTCCTACAGCGTGTATTTTTAATTTTCCATGTTTTCAGGGTTTCTAGGCATATTCTGGGTCCTACAGTGTGATTTTCTCATTTTCGATGTTTTTCAAGTTCTTTCACAATTCTGGGTCCTTCAGTGTGAATTTTTAATTTTCCACATTTTTCAGGTTCTCTCGCCATATTTGGGGTTCTTCAGTGTGAGTTTTTAATTTTCTAATTTTTCAGGGTTTCTCAACATATTCTGTGTCCTACAGCGTGAGTTTTGAGTTTTCCTCTTTTTTCATGTTTTCTCGCCATATGCCTGCCTCTTTAGTGTTAATTTTTAATTTTCCACGATTTTCAGGTTTTTTCCGTCATATTCTGGGTCCTACAGTGTGATTTTTCTCATTTCCACGTTTTTCAGCTTTTCTTGACATATTCCAGGACCTTCAGTGTGAATTTTAAATTTTCCACGTTTTTCAGTATTTCTCGCCATATTCTGTGTCCAATAGTGTGATTTTTTAATTTTCACGTTTTTCAGTATTTCTTTCCATATTTTGTGTAATACAGTGTGAATTTTTAATTTTCCACTTTTTTCATGATTTCTCCCCATATTCTTTGTCCGACAGTGTGAATTGTTAATGTTCACGTTATTCAGGGTTTCTCGATATTCTTTTTCCTACAGCGTGTATTTTTAATTTTCCAAGTTTTTCAGGGTTTTGTGTCATATTCTAGGTCCTACAGTGTGATTTTTCTCATTTATGACATTTTTCAGGTTTTTTCCCAATTCTGGGTCCTACAGAGTGATTTTCTGATTTTCCACCTTTTTCAGGATTTCTCGCCATATTAGGGGTCCTTCAGTGTGAATTTTTAATTTTCTACTTTTTTCAGGGTTTCACGACCTATTCTGTGTCCTACAGCGTGAGTTTTGGGTTTTCCTCGTTTTTCAGGTTTTCTCGCCATATGCCTGGCTCTTTAGTGTTAATTTTTAATTTTCCACGATTTTCAGGTTTTTCCGTCATATTCTGGGTCCTACAGTGTGATTTTTCTCATTTCCACGTTTTTCAGCTTTTCTTGACATATTCCAGGACCTTCAGTGTGAATTTTAAATTTTCCACGTTTTTCAGTATTTCTCGCCATATTCTGTGTCCAACAGTGTAAATTTTTAATTTTCACGTTTTTCAGGGTTTATCGGCATTTCTGGGTCCTGTAGTGTGATTTTCTCATTTTCCACGTTTTTCAAGTTTTTTCGTAATGCTGGGTCCTACAGTGTGATTTTCTCATTTTCAACCTTTTTCAGGTTTTCTTGCCATATTTGGGGTCCTTCAGTGTGATTTTTTACTTTTCTGATATTTCAGGGTTTCTGGCCATATTCTGGGTCCTACAGCGTGTATTTTTAATTTTTCAGGTTTTTCAGGGTATCTCGGCATATTCTGGGTCCTAGAGTATTATATTCACATTTTCGACGTTTTTCAATTTTTTTTTTTCAAATCTGGGTCCTACATTGTGATTATTCTCATTTTCCACCATTTTCAGGTTTTTCCATCATATTCAGGTTCCTACAGTGTGATTTTCTCATTTCCACGTTTTTCAGGTTTTCTTGACATATTCCAGGTCCTTCAGTGTGAATTTTTAATTTTCCACGTTTTTCATTATTTCTCGCCATATTCTTTGTCCGACAGTGTGAATTTTTAATTTTCACGTTTTTCAGAGTTTCTCTGCATATTCTGGGTTCTGCAGTGGAATTTTCTCATTTTCCAACTTTTTCAGGTTTTCTAGCGATATTTGGTGTCCTTCAGTGTGAATTTGTAATTTTCTAGTTTTTTCAGGGTTTCTCTCTGTATTCTGCGTCCTACAGCATGTATTTTTAATTTTCCACGTTTTCAGGGTTTCTTGGCATATTCTGGGTCCTACAGTGTGATTTTCTCATTTTCCACTTTTTTCAAGTTTTTTCGCAATTCTGGGTCCTTCAGTGTGAATTTTTAATTTTCTACTTTTTTCAGGTTCTCTCGCCATTTTTTTGGTCCTTCAGTGTGAGGTTTTAATTTTCTTTTTTTTCAGGGTTTCTCGACATATTCTGTGTCCTACATCGTGTATTTTTAATTTTCCACGCTTTTCAAGTTTTTACTTCATATTCTGGGTCCTACATTGTGATTTTCTATTTTTCCACCTATTTCAGGTTTTCTCGCCATATTCTGGTTCCTACAGTGTGAGTTTTGAATTTTTCTCATTTTTCAGGTTTCCTAGCCATATTCCGGGTCCTTCAGTTGAATATTTTAATTTTCCACGTTTTTCAGTATTTCTCGCCATATTTTGGGGTGAATTTTTAATTTTTACATTTTTCAGGGTTTCTGGCATATTCTGGGTCTTGCAGTGTGATTTTCTCATTTTCCACTTTTTTCGAGTTTTTTCGGAATTCTGCGTCCTACAGTGTGATTTTCTCATTTTACAACTTTTTAAGGATTTCTCGCCATATTTAGGGTCCTTCAATGTGATTTTTTACTTTTCTAATTTTTCAGTGTTTCTCTACATATTCTGTGTCCTCTAACGTGTATTTTTACTTTTCCTCGTTTTTCAGGGTTTCTCGGCATACTCTGGGTCCTACAGTGTGATTTTCTCATTTTCGACGTTTTTCACTTTTTTTTTTTCCAAGTCTGGGTACTACATTGTGATAATTCTCACTTTCCACCTTTTTCAGGTTTTCTCGCCTATATTCTGGATCCTACAGTGTGTTTTTGAATTTTCCTCATTTTTCAGTTTTTCTCGCCATATGCCGGGTACTTCAGTGTGAATTTTTAATTTTCCACGTTTTTCAGGTTTTTCCGTCATATTCTGGGTCCTACAGTGTGATTTTCTCATTTCCACGTTTTTCAGGTTTTCTTCACATATTCCAGGTCCTTCAGTGTGAATTTTTAATTTTCCTCTTTTTTCAGGTTTTATTGCCATATTCCGGGTCCTTTAGTGTGAATTTTTAATTTTCTACTTTTTTAATGTTCTCTCGCCATATTTAGGGTCCTTCAGTGTGAGTTTTTAATTTTCTAATTTTTCAGGGTTTCTCAACATATTCTGTGTCCTACAGCGTGTATTTTTAATTTTCCACGTTTTTTAGGTTTATTTCGTCATATTGTGGGTCCTACAGTGTGATTTCCTCATTTTCTACATTTTTCAAGTTTTTTCGAAATTCTGGGTCCTAAAGTGTGATTTTCTCAATTTCCACCTTTTTTAGGGTTTCTCGGCATACTCTGGGTCCTACAGTGTGATTTTCTCATTTTCGACGTTTTTCACTTTTTTTTTTTTCCAAATCTGGGTCCTACATTGTGAAAATTCTCACTTTCCACCTTTTTCAGGTTTTCTCGCCTTTACTCTTGATCCTACAGTGTGTTTTTGAATTTTCCTCGTTTTTCAGTTTTTCTCACCATATGCCGGGTACTTCAGTGTGAATTTTTAATTTTCCACGTTTTTCAGGTTTTTCCGTCATATTCTGGATCCTACAGTGTGATTTTCTCATTTCCACGTTTTTCAGGTTTTCTTCACATATTCCAGGTCCTTCAGTGTGAATTTTTAATTTTCCACGTTTTTCAGGTTTTTCCGTCATATTCTGGGTCCTACAGTGTGATTTTCTCATTTCCACGGTTTTCAGGTTTTCTTCACATATTCCAGGTCCTTCAGTGTGAATTTTTAATTTTCTACTTTTTTCAGGTTTTCTTGCCATATTCTGGGTCCTTCAGTGTGAATTTTTAATTTTCCTCTTTTTTCAGGTTTTATTGCCATATTCCGGGTCCTTTAGTGTGAATTTTTAATTTTCTACATTTTTTAGGTTCTCTCGCCATATTTAGGGTCCTTCAGTGTGAGGTTTTAATTTTCTAATTTTTCAGGGTTTCTCGACATATTCTGTGTCCTACAGCGTGTATTTTTAATTTTCCACGTTTTTCAGGTTTTTTTTTCGTCATATTGTGGGTCCTACAGTGTGATTTTCTCATTTTCGACGTTTTTCAAGTTTTTTCGCAATTCTGGGTCCTACAGTGTGATTATTCTCATTTTCCACCTTTTTCAGCTTTTCTCTCCATATTCGTGATACCTCAGTGTGAATTTTTAATTTTCTTTTTCAAAGTTTCTCGCCATATTCTGGGTCCTAGAGCGTGTATTTTTAATTTTCCACGTTTTTCATGGTTTCTGAGCATATTCTGGGTCCTACAGTGTGATTTTCTCATTTTCGATGTTTTTCATGTTTTTGTAATTCTGGGTAATATAGTGTGAATATTCTCATTTTCTACCTTTTTCATGTTTTCTCGGCATATTCAGGGTCCTTCAGTGTGAGTTTTTAATTTTCTACTTTTTTGAGCGTTTCTTGCCATATTCTGGGTGCTACAGAGTGTATTTTTAATTTTCCACATTTCTCAGGGTTTCTCGCCATATTCTGGGTCCTACAGTGTGATTTTCTCATTTTCCATGATTTTCATGTTTTTTTCGCTATTCTGGGTCCTACAGTGTGATTATTCTCATTTTCCACCTCTTTCAGGTTTTCTCGCCATATTCGGGGTCCTTCATTGTGAGTTTTTAATTTTCTACTTTGTTGAGGGTTTCTTGCCATATTCTCGGTGGTACAGAGTGTATTTTTAATTTTCTACGTTTCTCAGGGTTTCTCGCCATATTCTGGGTCCTAAAATGTGATTTTCTCATTTACGACATTTCAAGTATTTTCGCAATTCTGGGTCCTAATATGTGATTATTCTTATTTTCCACATTTTTTAGGTTTTCTTGCCATATTTGGGGTTCTTCAGTGTGAGTTTTTAATTTTCTACTTTTTTGAGGGTTTCTTGCCATATTCTGGGTACTACAGAGTGTATTATTAATTTTCCACGTTTCTCAGGGTTTCTTGCCATATTCTGGGTCCTACAGTGTGATTTTCTCATTACGATGTTTTTCAATTTTTTTTTGTGCAATTCTGGGTCCTACACTGTGATTATTCTCATTTTCCAGTTTTCTACTTTGTTCAGGGTTTCTCGCCATATTCCGGGTCCCTCAGTTGAATTTTTAATTTTCCCGTTTTTCAGGGTTTCTAACCATATTCTGGGTCCGATAATGTGAATTTTTAATTTTCACGTTTTTCAGGATTTCTCGGCATATTCTAGGTCCTGGAGTGTGAATTTTTAATTTTCAAGTTTTTCAGGATTTCTTTAAATATTCTTGGTCCTGCAGTGTGATTTTCTCATTTTCCACTTTTTTCAAGTTTTTTTGTAATTCTGGGTCCTACTGTGTGATTTTCTCATTTTCCACCTTTTTCGGGTTTTCTTGCCATATTTGGGGGTCCTTCAGTGTGAGTTTTTATTTTTCTACTTTTTTCAGGATTTCTCGCCATATTCTGGATCCTACAGTGTGATTTTCTCATTTTCCACCTTTTTCAGGTTTTTCTGGTCATGTTTGGGCTCCTTCACTGTGAGTTTTTAATTTCCTACTTTTTTATTAAGTGTTTCTCGCCATATTCTGGGTCCGTGAGTGTGAATTATTAATTTTCACGTTTTTCACATTTTCTCGGCATATTCTGGATCCTGCAGTGTGATTTTCTCATTTTCCACCTTTTGCAGGGTTTCTCGCCATATTTGGGGTCCTACATTGTGAGTTTGTTATTTTCAACTTTTTTCAGGGTTACACGCCATATTCTGGGTCCTACAGCATGTATTTTTAATTTTCCACGTTTTCAGGGTTTCTAGGCATAAGCTGGGTCCTACAGATTGATTATTCTCATTTTCCACCCTTTTCAGGTTTTCTTGCAATATTCGGGGTCCTTCAGTGTGAATTTTTAATTTTCTACTTTTTTCAGGTTTTCTCGCCATATGCTGGGTCCTACTGTGTGATTTTCTCATTTCCATGTTTTTCAGGGTCACTTGCCGTATTCCAGGTCCTTCAGTGTGAATTTTTTTCCACGGTTTTCAGTATTTCTCGCCATATCTGGGTAATAAAGTGTGAATTTTTAATTGTCCACTTTTTTCATGGTTTCTCACCATATTCTGTGTCCGACTGTGTGAATTTTTAATTTTCAGGTTTTTCATGGTTGTTCGGCATATTCTGGTTTCTGCAGTGTGATTTTCTCATTTTCCACATTTTTCAAGTTTTTTCATATTTCTGGGTCCTACAGTGTGATTTTCTCTTTTTTCACCTTTTTCATGTTTTCTTGCCATATTTGGGGTCCCTCAGTGTGAGTTTTTACATTTCTAATTTTTCAGGGTTTCTCGACATATTATGGGTCCTACAGCGTGTATTTTTAATTTTCCACGTTTTTCAGTGTTTCTCAGCATATTCTGGGTCCTACAGTGTGATTTTCTCAATTTTGAAATTTTTCAAGTTTTTTCGCATATCTTGGTCCTACAGTGTGATTATTCTCATTTTCCAACTTTTTCAGGTTTTCTAGCCATATTCTGGGTCCTACAGTGTGAATTTTGAATTTTCCTCGTTTTTCAGGTTTTCTCGCCATATTCTGGGTCCTTCACTGTGAATTTTTAATTTTCCACTTCTTTCAAGTTTTTTGTAATATTATGGGTCCTACGGTGTGATTTTCTCATTTTCCACCTTTTTCAGGTTTTCTCGCCATATTCAGGGTCCTTCAATGTGAGTTTTTAATTTTCTACATTCTTCAGGGTTTCTCGCCATATTCTGGGTCCTACAGAGTGTATTTTTAATTTTCCACGTTTTTCAAGGTTTCTCTGCATATTCTGGCTCCTACAGTGTGATTTTCCCATTTCCTCGTTTTTCAGGTTTTCTTGCCATATTCCAGGTCCTTCAGTCTGAATTTTTAATTTTCCACGTTTTTCAGTATTTCTCGCCATATTCTGGGCAATACAGTGTGATTTTCTCATTTTCCACTTGTTTCATGGTTTCTTGCCATATTCTGTGTCTGACAGTGTGAATTTTTTATTTTCACATTTTTCAGTGTTTCTCGGCATATTCTGGGTCTTGCAGTGTGATTTTCTCCTTTTCCACGTTTTTCAAGTTTTTTTGTAATTCTGGGTCCTACAGTGTGATTTTCTCATTTTCCACCTTTTTCAGGTTAACTCTCCATATTTGGTGTCCTTCAATGTGAGTTTTTAATTTTCTTGTTTTTCAGGGTTTCTCGGCATATTCTGGGTTCTGCAGTGTGATTTTCTCCTTTTCCACGTTTTTCAAGTTTTTTCGCTATTCTGTGTCCTACAGTGTGATTATACTCATTTTCCACCTTTTTCAGGTTTTTTGCCATATTCGGTGTCTTTCAGTGTGAGTTTTTAATTTTCTACTTTTTACTGTGTTTCTTGCAATATTCTGGCTCCAAAAAGCATATTTTTATTTTTTCTCGTTTTTCAGGGTTTCTTGGCATATTCTGGGTCCTACAATGTGATTTTCTCATTTTCCACTTTTTTAAAGTTTTTTCGCATTTCTATGTCCTACAGATTGTTTTTCTCATTTTCCACATTTTTTCAGGTTTTCTCGCCATATTCCGGGTCCTTCAGTTGAGTTTTTAATTTTCTACTTCTTTCAGGGTTTCTTGCCATATTCTGAATCCTACAGCGTGTATTTTTAATTTTCCACGTTTTCAGGGTTTCTGGCATATTCTTGGTCCTACTGTGCGATTTTCCAATTTTTGACTTTTTTCAAGTTTTTTTCCCCAATTCTCCATCCTACAGTGTGATTTTCTCATTTTCCACCTTTTTCAGGTTTTCTCAGCATATTCTGGGTCCTGCAGTGTGAATTTTTAATTTTCCACGTTTTTCAAGGTTTTTTTCCATATTCTGGTCCTATAGTGTGAATTTTTATTTTTCAACATTTTTCAGTGTTTCTCATCATATTCTGGGTCCTACAGTGTGAATTTCTCATTTTCCACCTTTTTCAGGGTTTCTTGCCATATTCTAGGTTCTTCAGTGGGAGTTTTTAATTTTCCATGTTTTTAAGGTTTTTTTTTCGTCATATTCTCAGTCCCACAGTGTGATTTTTTCATTTTCAAACTTTTTCAGGTTTTCTCGGCATATTCTTGTTCCTACAGTGTGAATTTAATTTTCCACATTTTTCAGTGTTTCTCGCCATATTCTGGGTCCCACAGTGTAAATTTTTAATTTTCGTCGTTTTTAAGGTTTTTTTTTTGGTAATATTCTTGGTCCGACAGTGTGAATATTTAATGTTTCACTTTTTTCAGCGTTTCTCGGCATATTCTGGGTCCTACAGTGTGATTTTCTCATTTTCCACATTTTTCAATTTTTTTCGTAATTCTGGGTCCTACAGTGTGATTTTCTCATTTTCTACCTTTTTCAGCCTTTCTAGCCATTTTTCGGGTCCTTCAGTGTGAGTTTTTAATTTTCTAATTTTTTCAGGGTTTCTCGCCGTATTCTGGGTCCTAAACGTTGTATTTTTAATTTTTCACGTTTTCAGGGTTTCTTGGCATATTCTGGGTCCTATAGTGTGATTTTCTCATTTTCGATATTTTCAAGTTTTTTCGTAATTCTGGGTCCTACAGTGTGATTTTCTCATTTTCCACCTTTTTCAGGTTTTCTCGCCATAATTGGGGTTCTTCAGTGTCAGTTTGTAATTTTCTACTTTTTTCAGGGTTTCTTGCCATATTTGGGGTCCTTCAGTGTGAGTTTTTAATTTTCTACTCTTTCAGGGTTTCTCGCCATAAACTGTGTCCTATAGTATGTATTTTTCATTTTCCACGTTTTTCAGGTTTTTTCTTCATATTCTGGGTCCTACATTGTGATTTTCTCATTTCCACATTTTCAGGTTTTCTTGCCATATTCCAGGTCCTTCAGTGTGGATTTTTAATTTTCCACGTTTTTCAGTATTTCTCCCCATATTATGGGTAATACAGTGTGAATTTTAATTATCCACTTTTTTTCATGGTTTCTCGCCATATTCTGTGTCCGACAGTGTGAATTTTTAATTTTCACGTTTTTCAGTGTTTCTTGAAATATTCTGGGTCCTGCAGTGTGATTTTCTCATTTTTCCACCTTTTTCAGGTTTTCTCCCCATATTTGGGGTCCTTCAGTGTCAGTTTGTATTTTTCTACTTTCTTCAGGGTTTCTCACCATATTCTGGATCCTACAGTGTGATTTTCTCATTTTCCACCTTTTTCAGATTTTCTCGCCATGTTTGGGCTCCTTCACTGTGAGATTTTAATTTTCTACTTTTTTATTACCTTTTTCTCGCCATATTCTGGGTCCGTTAGTGTGAATTTTTAATTTTCACGTTTTTCACATTTTCTAGGCCTATTCTGGGTCCTGAAATGTGATTTTCTCATTTTCCACCTTTTTCAGGGTTTCTCGCCATATTTGGGGTCCTACAGTGTGAGTTTGTAATTTTGAACTTTTTTCAGGGTTTCTCGCCATATTCTAGGTCCTAAAGCATGTATTTATAATTTTCCACGTTTTCAGGGTTTCTGGGCAAAATCTGGGTCCTACAGTGTGATTATTCTCATTTTCCACCTTTTTCAGGTTTTCTCACCATATTCGGGGTCCTTCAGTGTGAATTTTTAATTTTCTACTTTTTTCAGGTTTTCTCGCCGCCATATTCTGGGTCCTCCAGCATGTTTTTTTAATTTTACACGTTTTCAGGGTTTCTGGGCATAATCTGGGTCCTACAGTGTGATTATTCTCATTTTCCACCTTTTTCAGGTTTTCAAACCATATTCGGGGTCTTTCAGTGTGAATTTTTAATTTTCTACTTTTTTCAGCTTTTCTTGCCATATTCTGTGTCCTTCAGTGTGAGTTTTTTTATCTTCCTCCTTTTTCAGGTTTTTCGCCATATTCTGGGTCCTTCCGTGTGATATTTTAATATTTTATCTTTTTCAGGTTTTTTCGTCATATTCTGGGTTATACTGTGTGATTTTCTCATTTCCATGTTTTTTCAGGGTCTCTTGCCGTATTCCAGGTCCTTCATTGTGAATTGTTTCCCACGGTTTTCAGTATTTCTCTCCATATCTGGGTAATGAAGTGTGAAATTTTAATTGTCCAGTCTTTTCATGGTTTCTCACCATATTCT
The DNA here is from genome assembly GCF_978045245.1 of Mus caroli. Classification (NCBI taxonomy): domain Eukaryota; kingdom Metazoa; phylum Chordata; class Mammalia; order Rodentia; family Muridae; genus Mus; species Mus caroli. Next base: position 7,262,209 of record NW_028227281.1, on the reverse strand, counting down.
GTGTCCAATAGTGTGAATTTTTAATTTTCAGGTTTTTCATGGTTGTTCGGCATATTATGGTTTCTGCAGTGTGATTTTCTCATTTTCCACGTTTTTCAAGTTTTTTCGTATTTTGGGTCCTACAAGTGTGATTTTCTCATTTTCGATGTTTTTCATGTTTTTGTAATTCTGGGTAATACAGTGTGATTATTCTCATTTTCTACCTTTTTCATGTTTTCGCGCCATATTCGGGATCCTTCAGAGTGAGTTTTTAATTTTCTACTTTGTTGAGGGTTTCTTGCCATATTCTCAGTGCTACAGAGTGTATTTTTAATTTTCCACGTTTCTCAGGGTTTCTCCCCATATTCTGGGTCCTAAAATGTGATTTTCTCATTTATGACGTTTTTCAAGTATTTTCGGAATTCTGGTTCCTACACTGTGATTATTCTCATTTTCCACATTTTTCAGGTTTTCTTGCCATATTTGGGTTCCTTCAGTGTGAGTTTTTAATTTTCTACTTTTTTGAGGGTTTCTTGCCATATTCTGGGTACTACAGAGTGTATTATTAATTTTCCACCTTTCTCAGGGTTTCTTGCCATATTCTGGGTCCTACAGTGTCTGTCTGTCTCTCTGTGTGTCTGATCCCCTGGAACTGTAGATGGCCCAGCATATAGTTGCTGGTAGTTGATCCCAGGTTCTCTGGAAGAGGAGACAATGCTGTTAATTGTTGAGCCCTTTCAGTGGCTCCACCTATCTTTAAATTTTTAGAAGTATATGTTAGGCTGTGTTTATGTACATATTATGAAGACCATAAGAGGGATTTAGATTCTCCAGAATCTGACACCCTCTTCTGGAGTGTCTGAAGACAACTACAGTGTACTTATATCTAATAAATACATAAATAAATAAATAAATAAATAAATAAATAAATAAATAAATAAATAAACATTATTTTAAAAGGATAAGAAAGAAAGAAAGACCAGGCAGGCCTGCCCTCCTTATCTCTGTCTGTCTGTCTGTCTGTCTGATCCCCTGGAACTGAAGATGGGCCACCATACAGTTGCTGGTAGTTGATACCAGGTTCTCTGGAAGAAGAGACAATGCTGTTAATTGTTGAGCCCTTTCAGTGGCCCCACCCATCTTTAAATTTTTAGAAGTGTATGTGAATCTGTGTTTATGTCCATCATATGCAGACCATAAGAGGGATTTATATTCTCCAGAATCTGACACCCTCTTCTGGAGTGTCTGAAGACAGCTACTGTGTACTGATATCTAATAAATACATAAATAAATAAATAAACATTTTTTTAAAAGGATAAGAAAGAAAGGAAAACCAGGCAGGCCTGCAATCCTTGTCTGTCTGTCTGTATGTATGTCTGTCTGATCCTCTGGAACTGGAGATGGGCCACAATATAGTTGCTTGTAGTTGATCCCAGGTTCTCTGGAAGAGGAGACAATGCTGTTAGTTGTTGAGCCCTCTCAGTGGCCCCACCCATCTTTAAATTTTTAGAAGTATATGTGAGGCTGTGTTTATGTACATCATATGCAGACCATAAGAGGGATATAGATTCTCCAGAATCTGACACCCTCTTCTGGAGAGTCTGAAGACAGCTACAGTGTACTTATATCTAATAAATACATAAATAAATAAATAAACATTTTTTAAAAAGTATAAGAAAGAAAGAAAAATCAGGCAGGCCTGCCATCCTTATCTCTGTCTGTCTGTCTGTCTGTCTTATCCCCTGGAACTTGAGATGGGCCACCATATAGTTGCTGGTAGTTGATCCCACGTTATCTGGAAGAAGAGACAATGCTGTTAATTGTTGAGCCCTTTCAGTGGGTCCACCCATCTTTTAATTTTTAGAAGTATATGTGAGGCTCTGTTTATGTACATCATATGCAGACCATAAGAGGGATTTAGATTCTCCAGAATCTGACACCCTCTTCTTGAGTGTCTGAAGACAGCTACAGTGTACTTATATCTAATAAATACATAAATAAATATATAAATAAACATTTTTTTAAAAAGGATAAGAAAGAAAGAAAGACCAGGCAGGCCTGCCATCCTTATCACTGTCTGTATGTCTGTCTGTCTGATCCTCTGGAACTGGAGATGAACCACCATATAGTTGCTGGTAGTTGATCCCAGGTACTCTGGAAGAGGAGACAATGCTGTTAATTGTTGAGCTTTTAGAGTGGCCCCACCCTTCTTTAAATTTTTAGAAGTATATGTGAGGCTGTGTTTATGTACATCATATGCAGTCCATAAGAGGGATTTAGATTCTCCAGAATATGACACCCTCTTCTGGAGTGTCTGAAGACAGCTACAGTGTACTTATATCTAATAAATACATAAATAAATATATAAATAAACATTTTTTTAAAAAGGATAAGAAAGAAAGAAAGACCAGGCAGGCCTGCCATCCTTATCACTGTCTGTATGTCTGTCTGTCTGATCCTCTGGAACTGGAGATGAACCACCATATAGTTGTTGGTAGTTGATCCCAGGTACTCTGGAAGAGGAGACAATGCTGTTAATTGTTGAGCTTTTAGAGTGGCCCCACCTTTCTTTAATTTTTAGAAGTATATGTGAGGCTGTGTTTATGTACATCATATGCAGACCATAAGAGGGATTTAGATTCTCCAGAATCTGACACCCTCTTCTGGAGTGTCTGAAGACAGCTACAGTGTACTTATATCTAATAAATACATAAATAAATAAATAAATAAACATTTTTTTAAAAAGGATAAGAAAGAAAGAAAGACCAGGCAGGCCTGCCATCCTTATCACTGTCTGTATATCTGACTGTCTGATCCCCTGGAACTGGAGATGGGACACCATATAGTTGCTGGTAGTTGATCCCAGGTACTCTGGAAGAGGAGACAATGCTGTTAATTGTTGAGCTTTTAGAGTGGCCCCACCTTTCTTTAATTTTTAGAAGTATATGTGAGGCTGTGTTTATGTACATCATATGCAGACCATAAGAGGGATTTAGATTCTCCAGAATCTGACACCCTCTTCTGGAGTGTCTGAAGACAGCTACAGTGTACTTATATCTAATAAATACATAAATAAATATATAAATAAACATTTTTTTTAAAAAGGATAAGAAAGAAAGAAAGACCAGGCAGGCCTGCCATCCTTATCACTGTCTGTATGTCTGTCTGTCTGATCCTCTGGAACTGGAGATGAACCACCATATAGTTGCTGGTAGTTGATCCCAGGTACTCTGGAAGAGGAGACAATGCTGTTAATTGTTGAGCTTTTAGAGTGGCCCCACCCTTCTTTAAATTTTTAGAAGTATATGTGAGGCTGAGTTTATGTACATCATATGCAGTCCATAAGAGGGATTTAGATTCTCCAGAATATGACACCCTCTTCTGAAGTGTCTGAAGACAGCTACAGTGTACTTATATCTAATAAATATATATATAAATAAATAAACATTTTTAAAATGTATAAGAAGAAAGAAAAACCAGGCAGGCCTGCAATCCTTGTCTGTCTGTCTGTATGTCTGTCTGTCTGATCGCATGGAACTGGAGATGGGCCACAATATAGTTGCTGGTAGTTGATCCCAGGTCCTCTGGAAGAAGAGACAATGCTGTTAATTGTTGAGCCCTTTCAGTGGCTCCACCTATCTTTCAATTTTTAGAAGTATATGTTAGGCTGTGTTTACGTACATCATATGCAGACCATAAGAGGGATTTAGATTCTCCAGAATCTGACACCCACTTCTGGAGTGTCTGAAGACAACTACAGTGTACTTATATCTAATAAATACATAAATAAATAAATAAATAAATAAATAAATAAATAAATAAATAAATAAACATTATTTTAAAAGGATAAGAAAGAAAGATAAACCAGGCAGGTCTGCCCTCCTTATCTCTGTCTGTCTGTCTGTCTGTCTGATCCCCTGGAACTGGAGATGGGCCACCTTTTAGGTGCTGGTAGTTGATCCCAGGTTCTCTGGAAGAGGAGACAATGCTGTTAATTGTTGAGTCCTTTCAGTGGCCCCACCTATTTTTTAATATTTAGCGGTATATGTGAGGCTGTGTTTATGTACATCATATTCAGACCATAAGAGGGATTTAGATTCTCTAGAATCTGACACCCTCTTCTGGAGTGTCTGAAGACGGCTACAATGTACTTATATCTAATAAATACATAAATAAATAAATAAATAAATAAATAAATAAATAAACATTTTTTAAAAAGTATAAGAAATAAAGAAAGACCAGGCAGGCCTGCCATCCATATCTCTGTCTCTCTGTCTGTCTGTCTGTCTGATCCTCTGGAACTGGAGATGGGCCACCATAAGGTGCTGGTAGTTTATCCCAGGTTCTCTGAAAGAGGAGACAATGCTGTTAATTGTTGAGCCCTCTCAGTGGCCCCACCCATCTTTAAATTTTTAGAAGTATATGCGAGGCTGTGTTTATGTACCGTATATGCAGACAATAAGAGGGATTTAGATTCTCCAGAATCTGACACCCTCTTCTGGAGTGTCTGAAGACAGCTACAGTGTACATATATCTAATAAATACATAAATAAATATATAAATAAACATTTTTTAAAAAAGGATAAGAAAGAAAGAAAGACCAGGCAGGCCTGCCATCCTTATCACTGTCTGTATGTCTGTCTGTCTGATCCCCTGGAACTGGAGATGGGCCACCATATAGTTGCTGGTAGTTGATCCCAGGTACTCTGGAAGAGGAGACAATGCTGTTAATTGTTGAGCTTTTAGAGTGGCCCCACCCTTCTTTAAATTTTTAGAAGTATATGTGAGGCTGTGTTTATGTACATCATATGCAGACCATAAGAGGGATTTAGATTCTCCAGAATATGACACCCTCTTCTGAAGTGTCTGAAGACAGCTACAGTGTACTTATATCTAATAAATATATATATAAATAAATAAACATTTTTAAAATGTATAAGAAGAAAGAAAAACCAGGCAGGCCTGCAATCCTTGTCTGTCTGTCTGTATGTATGTCTGTCTGATCCACTGGAACTGGAGATGGGCCACAATATAGGTGCTGGTAGTTGATCCCAGGTCCTCTGGAAGAGGAGACAATGCTGTTAATTGTTGAGCCCTTTCAGTGGCCCCAACCATCTTTAAATTTTTAGAAGTATATGTGAGGCTGTGTTTATGTACATCATATGCAGACCATAAGAGGGATATAGATTATCCAGAATCTGACACCCTCTTCTGGAGAGTCTGAAGACAGCTACAGTGTACTTATATCTAATAAATACATAAATAAATAAATTAATTAATTAATGAATAAATAAATAAATAAACAATTTTAAAAAGGATAAGAAAGAATGAAAAATCAGGCAGGACTGCCATCCTTATCTCTGTCTGTCTGTCTGTCTGTCTGATCCCCTGCAACTTGAGATGGGCCACCACATAGTTGCTGGTAGTTGATCCCACGTTCTCTGGAAGAGGAGACAATGGTGTTAATTATTGAGCCCTTTCAGTGGGCCCACCCATCTTTAAATTTTTAGAAGTATATGTGAGGCTGTGTTTATGTACATCATATGCAGACCATAAGAGGGATTTAGATTCTCCAGAATCTGACACCCTCTTCTGGAGTGTCTGAACAGCTACAGTGTACTTATATCTAATAATAAATAAATAAATAAATAAATAAATAAATAAATAAATAAATAAATAAATAAACATTTTTTTAAAAAAGGATAAGAAAGAAAGAAAGACCAGGCAGGCCTGCCATCCTTATCACTGTCTGTCTGTCTGTCTGTCTGATCCCCTGGAACTGGAGATGGGCCACCTTTTAGGTGCTGGTAGTTGATCCCAGGTTCTCTGGAAGAGGAGACAATGCTGTTAATTGTTGAGTCCTTTCAGTGGCCCCACCTATTTATAATTTTTAGACGTATATGTGAGGCTGTGTTTATGTACATCATATTCAGACCATAAGAGGGATTTAGATTCTCTAGAATCTGACACCCTCTTCTGGAGTGTCTGAAGACGGCTACAGTGTACTTATATCTAATAAATACATAAATAAATAAATAAATAAATAAATAAATAAATAAATAAATAAATAAATAAACAATTTTTAAAAAGTATAAGAAATAAAGAAAGACCAGGCAGGCCTGCCATCCTTATCTCTGTCTCTCTGTCTGTCTGTCTGTCTGTCTGATCCACTGGAACTGGAGATGGGCCACCATAAGGTGCTGGTAGTTTATCCCAGGTTCTCTGAAAGAGGAGACAATGCTGTTAATTGTTGAGCCCTCTCAGTGGCCCCACACATCTTTAAATTTTTAGAAGTATATGCGAGGCTGTGTTTATGTACATCATATGCAGACCATAACAGGGATTTAGATTCTCCAGAATCTGACACCCTCTTCTGGAGTGTCTGAAAGCAGCTACAGTGTACATATATCTAATAAATACATAAATAAATATATAAATAAACATTTTTTTAAAAAGGATACGAAAGAAAGAAAGACCAGGCAGGCCTGCCATCCTTATCACTGTCTGTATGTCTGTCTGTCTGATCCCCTGGAACTGGAGATGGGCCACCATATAGTTGCTGGTAGTTGATCCTAGGTACTCTGGAAGAGGAGACAATGCTGTTAATTGTTGAGCTTTTAGAGTGGCCCCACCCTTCTTTAAATTTTTAGAAGTATATGTGAGGCTGTGTTTATGTACATCATATGCATACCATAAGTGGGATTTAGATTCTCCAGAATATGATACCCTCTTCTGGAGTGTCTGAACAGCTACAGTGTACTTATATCTAATAATAAATAAATAAATAAATAAATAAATATATAAATAAATAAATAAATAAACATTTTTTTAAAAAAGAATAAGAAAGAAAGACCAGGCAGGCCTGCCATCCTTATCACTGTCTGTCTCTCTGTCTGTCTGATCCCCTGGACCTGGAGATGGGCCAACTTTTAGGTGCTGGTAGTTGATCCCAGGTTCTCTGGAAGAGGAGACAATGCTGTTAATTGTTGAGTCCTTTCAGTGGCCCCACCTATTTATAATTTTTAGAAGTATATGTGAGGCTGTGTTTATGTACATCATATTCAGACCATAAGAGGGATTTAGATTCTCTAGAATCTGACACCCTCTTCTGGAGTGTCTGAAGACGGCTACAATGTACTTATATCTAATAAATACATAAATAAATAAATAAATAAATAAATAAATAAATAAATAAATAAACATTTTTTAAAAAGTATAAGAAATAAAGAAAGACCAGGCAGACCTGCCATCCTTATCTCTGTCTCTCTGTCTGTCTGTCTGTCTGTCTGATCCACTGGAACTGGAGATGGGCCACAATAAGGTGCTGGTAGTTTATCCCAGTTTCTCTGAAAGAGGAGAAAATGCTGTTAATTGTTGAGCCCTCTCAGTGGCCCCACACATCTTTAAATTTTTAGAAGTATATGTGAGGCTCTGTTTATGTACATCATATGCAGACCATAAGAGGGATTTAGATTCTCCAGAATCTGACACCCTCTTCTGGAGTGTCTGAAGACAGCTACAGTGTACTTATATCTAATAAATACATAAATAAATAAATAAATAAACATTTTTTTTAAAAGGATAAGAAAGAAAGAAAGACCAGGCAGGCCTGCCATCCTTATCACTGTCTGTATGTCTGTCTGTCTGATCCCTTGGAACTGGAGATGGACCACCATATAGTTGCTGGTAGTTGATCCCAGGTACTCTGGAAGAGGAGACAATGCTGTTAATTGTTGAGCTTTTAGAGTGGCCCCACCCTTCTTTAAATTTTTAGAAGTATATGTGAGGCTGTGTTTATGTACATCATATGCAGTCCATAAGAGGGATTTAGATTCTCCAGAATATGACACCCTCTTCAGAAGTGTCTGAAGACAGCTACAGTGTACTTATATCTAATAAATATATATATAAATAAATAAACATTTTTAAAATGTATAAGAAGAAAGAAAAACCAGGCAGGCCTGCAATCCTTGTCTGTCTGTCTGTATGTATGTCTGTCTGATCCCCTGGAACTGGAGATGGGCCACAATATAGGTGCTGGTAGTTGATCCCAGGTACTCTGGAAGAGGAGACAATGCTGTTAATTGTTGAGCTTTTAGAGTGGCCCCACCCTTCTTTAAATTTTTAGAAGTATATGTGAGGCTGTGTTTATGTACATCATATGCAGACCATAAGAGGGATTTAGATTCTCCAGAATATGACACCCTCTTCTGAAGTGTCTGAAGACAGCTACAGTGTACTTATATCTAATAAATATATATATAAATAAATAAACATTTTTAAAATGTATAAGAAGACAGAAAAACCAGGCAGGCCTGCAATCCTCGTCTGTCTGTCTGTATGTATGTCTGTCTGATCCCCTGGAACTGGAGATGGGCCACAATATAGGTGCTGGTAGTTGATCCCAGGTCCTCTGGAAGAGGAGACAATGCTGTTAATTGTTGAGCCCTTTCAGTGGCCCCAACCATCTTTAAATTTTTAGAAGTATATGTGAGGCTGTGTTTATGTACATCATATGCAGACCATAAGAGGGATATAGATTATCCAGAATCTGACACCCTCTTCTGGAGAGTCTGAAGACAGCTACAGTGTACTTATATCTAATAAATACATAAATAAATAAATTAATTAATTAATGAATAAATAAATAAATAAACAATTTTAAAAAGGATAAGAAAGAAAGAAAAATCAGGCAGGACTGCCATCCTTATCTCTGTCTGTCTGTCTGTCTGTCTGATCCCCTGAAACTTGAGATGGGCCACCACATAGTTGCTGGTAGTTGATCCCACGTTCTCTGGAAGAGGAGACAATGGTGTTAATTGTTGAGCCCTTTCAGTGGGCCCACCCATCTTTAAATTTTTAGAAGTATATGTGAGGCTGTGTTTATGTACATCATATGCAGACCATAAGAGGGATTTAGATTCTCCAGAATCTGACACCCTCTTCTGGAGTGTCTGAACAGCTACAGTGTACTTATATCTAATAATAAATAAATAAATAAATAAATAAATAAATAAATAAATAAACATTTTTTTAAAAAAGGATAAGAAAGAAAGAAAGACCAGGCAGGCCTGCCATCCTTATCACTGTCTGTCTGTCTGTCTGTCTGATCCCCTGGAACTGGAGATGGGCCACCTTTTAGGTGCTGGTAGTTGATCCCAGGTTCTCTGGAAGAGGAGACAATGCTGTTAATTGTTGAGTCCTTTCAGTGGCCCCACCTATTTATAATTTTTAGACGTATATGTGAGGCTGTGTTTATGTACATCATATTCAGACCATAAGAGGGATTTAGATTCTCTAGAATCTGACACCCTCTTCTGGAGTGTCTGAAGACGGCTACAGTGTACTTATATCTAATAAATACATAAATAAATAAATAAATAAATAAATAAATAAATAAATAAATAAATAAATAAACAATTTTTAAAAAGTATAAGAAATAAAGAAAGACCAGGCAGGCCTGCCATCCTTATCTCTGTCTCTCTGTCTGTCTGTCTGTCTGTCTGATCCACTGGAACTGGAGATGGGCCACCATAAGGTGCTGGTAGTTTATCCCAGGTTCTCTGAAAGAGGAGACAATGCTGTTAATTGTTGAGCCCTCTCAGTGGCCCCACACATCTTTAAATTTTTAGAAGTATATGCGAGGCTGTGTTTATGTACATCATATGCAGACCATAACAGGGATTTAGATTCTCCAGAATCTGACACCCTCTTCTGGAGTGTCTGAAAGCAGCTACAGTGTACATATATCTAATAAATACATATTAAATATATAAATAAACATTTTTTTAAAAAGGATACGAAAGAAAGAAAGACCAGGCAGGCCTGCCATCCTTATCACTGTCTGTATGTCTGTCTGTCTGATCCCCTGGAACTGGAGATGGGCCACCATATAGTTGCTGGTAGTTGATCCTAGGTACTCTGGAAGAGGAGACAATGCTGTTAATTGTTGAGCTTTTAGAGTGGCCCCACCCTTCTTTAAATTTTTAGAAGTATATGTGAGGCTGTGTTTATGTACATCATATGCATACCATAAGTGGGATTTAGATTCTCCAGAATATGATACCCTCTTCTGGAGTGTCTGAACAGCTACAGTGTACATATATCTAATAATAAATAAATAAATAAATAAATAAATAAATAAATAAATAAATAAATAAACATTTTTTTAAAAAAGGATAAGAAAGAAAGACCAGGCAGGCCTGCCATCCTTATCACTGTCTGTCTGTCTGTCTGTCTGATCCCCTGGAACTGGAGATGGGCCACCTTTTAGGTGCTGGTAGTTGATCCCAGGTTCTCTGGAAGAGGAGACAATGCTGTTAATTGTTGAGTCCTTTCAGTGGCCCCACCTATTTATAATTTTTAGAAGTATATGTGAGGCTGTGTTTATGTACATCATATTCAGACCATAAGAGGGATTTAGATTCTCTAGAATCTGACACCCTCTTCTGGAGTGTCTGAAGACGGCTACAATGTACTTATATCTAATAAATACATAAATAAATAAATAAATAAATAAATAAACATTTTTTAAAAAGTATAAGAAATAAAGAAAGACCAGGCAGACCTGCCATCCTTATCTCTGTCTCTCTGTCTGTCTGTCTGTCTGTCTGATCCACTGGAACTGGAGATGGGCCACAATAAGGTGCTGGTAGTTTATCCCAGTTTCTCTGAAAGAGGAGACAATGCTGTTAATTGTTGAGCCCTCTCAGTGGCCCCACACATCTTTAAATTTTTAGAAGTATATGTGAGGCTCTGTTTATGTACATCATATGCAGACCATAAGAGGGATTTAGATTCTCCAGAATCTGACACCCTCTTCTGGAGTGTCTGAAGACAGCTACAGTGTACTTATATCTAATAAATACATAAATAAATAAATAAATAAACATTTTTTTAAAAAGGATAAGAAAGAAAGAAAGACCAGGCAGGCCTGCCATCCTTATCACTGTCTGTATGTCTGTCTGTCTGATCCCTTGGAACTGGAGATGGACCACCATATAGTTGCTGGTAGTTGATCCCAGGTACTCTGGAAGAGGAGACAATGCTGTTAATTGTTGAGCTTTTAGAGTGGCCCCACCCTTCTTTAAATTTTTAGAAGTATATGTGAGGCTGTGTTTATGTACATCATATGCAGTCCATAAGAGGGATTTAGATTCTCCAGAATATGACACCCTCTTCAGAAGTGTCTGAAGACAGCTACAGTGTACTTATATCTAATAAATATATATATAAATAAATAAACATTTTTAAAATGTATAAGAAGAAAGAAAAACCAGGCAGGCCTGCAATCCTTGTCTGTCTGTATGTATGTATGTCTGTCTGATCCCCTGGAACTGGAGATGGGCCACAATATAGGTGCTGGTAGTTGATCCCAGGTCCTCTGGAAGAGGAGACAATGCTGTTAATTGTTGAGCACTTTCAGTGGCCCCAACCATCTTTAAATTTTTAGAAGTATATGTGAGGCTGTGTTTATGTACATCATATGCAGACCATAAGAGGGATATAGATTATCCAGAACCTGACACCCTCTTCTGGAGAGTCTGAAGACAGCTACAGTGTACTTATATCTAATAAATAAATAAATGAATAAATAAATAAATAAATAAATTAATTAATTAATGAATAAATAAATAAATAAATAAGTAAATAAACAATTTTTAAAAGGATAAGAAAGAAAGAAAAATCAGGCAGGACTGCCATCCTTATCTCTGTCTGTCTGTCTGTCTGTCTGATCCCCTGCAACTTGAGATGGGCCACCACATAGTTGCTGGTAGTTGATCCCATGTTCTCTGGAAGAGGAGACAATGGTGTTAATTGTTGAGCCCTTTCAGTGGGCCCACCCATCTTTAAATTTTTAGAAGTATATGTGAGGCTGTGTTTATGTACATCATATGCAGACCATAAGAGGGATTTAGATTCTCCAGAATCTGACACCCTCTTCTGGAGTGTCTGAAAGCAGCTACAGTGTACATATATCTAATAAATACATAAATAAATATATAAATAAACTTTTTTTAAAAAAGGATAAGAAAGAAAGAAAGACCAGGCAGGCCTGCCATCCTTATCACTGTCTGTATGTCTCTCTGTCTGATCCCCTGGAACTGGAGATGGGCCACCATATAGTTGCTGGTAGTTGATCCCAAGTACTTTGGAAGAGGAGACAATGCTGTTAATTGTTGAGCTTTTAGAGTGGCCAAACCCTTCTTTAAATTTTTAGAATTATATGTGAGGCTGTGTTTATGTACATCATATGCAGACCATAAGAGGGATTTAGATTCTCCAGAATCTGACACCCTCTTCTGGAGTGTCTGAACAGCTACAGTGTACTTATATCTAATAATAAATAAATAAATAAATAAATAAATAAATAAATAAATAAATAAATAAATAAATAAATAAACATTTTTTTAAAAAAAGGATAAGAAAGAAAGAAAGACCAGGCAGGCCTGCCATCCTTATCATTGTCTGTCTGTCTGTATGTCTGATCCCCTGGAACTGGAGATGGGCCACCTTTTAGGTGCTGGTAGTTGATCCCAGGTTCTCTGGAAGAGGAGACAATGCTGTTAATTGTTGAGTCCTTTCAGTGGCCCCACCTATTTATAATTTTTAGAAGTATATGTGAGGCTGTGTTTATGTACATCATATTCAGACCATAAGAAGGATTTAGATTCTCTAGAATCTGACACCCTCTTCTGGAGTGTCTGAAGACGGCTACAATGTACTTATATCTAATAAATACATAAATAAATAAATAAATAAATAAATAAACATTTTTTAAAAAGTATAAGAAATAAAGAAAGACCAGGCAGACCTGCCATCCTTATCTCTGTCTCTCTGTCTGTCTGTCTGTCTGTCTGATCCACTGGAACTGGAGATGGGCCACCATAAGGTGCTGGTAGTTTATCCCAGGTTCTCTGAAAGAGGAGACAATGCTGTTAATTGTTGAGCCCTCTCAGTGGCCCCACACATCTTTAAATTTTTAGAAGTATATGTGAGGCTCTGTTTATGTACATCATATGCAGACCATAAGAGGGATTTAGATTCTCCAGAATCTGACACCCTCTTCTGGAGTGTCTGAAGACAGCTACAGTGTACTTATATCTAATAAATACATAAATAAATAAATAAACATTTTTTTAAAAAGGATAAGAAAGAAAGAAAGACCAGGCAGGCCTGCCATCCTTATCACTGTCTGTATGTCTGTCTGTCTGATCCCCTGGAACTGGAGATGGGACACCATATAGTTGCTGGTAGTTGATCCCAGGTACTCTGGAAGAGGAGACAATGCTGTTAATTGTTGAGCTTTTAGAGTGGCCCCACCTTTCTTTAATTTTTAGAAGTATATGTGAGGCTGTGTTTATGTACATCATATGCAGACCATAAGAGGGATTTAGATTCTCCAGAATCTGACACCCTCTTCTGGAGTGTCTGAACAGCTACAGTGTACTTATATCTAATAATAAATAAATAAATAAATAAATAAATAAATAAATAAATAAACATTTTTTTAAAAAAGGATAAGAAAGAAAGATAGACCAGGCAGGCCTATCCATCCTTATCACTGTCTGTCTGTCTGTCTGTCTGATCCCCTGGAACTGGAGAATGGCCACCTTTTAGGTGCTGGTAGTTGATCCCAGGTTCTCTGGAAGAGGAGACAATGCTGTTAATTGTTGAGTCCTTTCAGTGGCCCCACCTATTTATAATTTTTAGAAGTATATGTGAGGCTGTGTTTATGTACATCATATTCAGACCATAAGAGGGATTTAGATTCTCTAGAATCTGACACCCTCTTCTGGAGTGTCTGAAGACGGCTACAGTGTACTTATATCTAATAAATACATAAGTAAATAAATAAATAAATAAATAAATAAATAAATAAACATTTTTTAAAAATTATAAGAAATAAAGAAAGACCAGGCAGACCTGCCATCCTTATCTCTGTCTCTCTGTCTCTCTGTCTGTCTGTCTGATCCACTGGAACTGGAGATGGGCCACCATAAGGTGCTGGTAGTTTATCCCAGGTTCTCTGAAAGAGGAGACAATGCTGTTAATTGTTGAGCCCTCTCAGTGGCCCCACACATCTTTAAATTTTTAGAAGTATATGTGAGGCTTTGTTTATGTACATCATATACAGACCATAAGAGGGATTTAGATTCTCCAGAATCTGACACCCTCTTCTGGAGTGTCTGAAGACAGCTACAGTGTACTTATATCTAATAAATACATAAATAAATATATAAATAAACATTTTTTTAAAAAGGATAAGAAAGAAAGAAAGAAAGACCAGGCAGGCCTTCCATCCTTATCACTGTCTGTATGTCTGTCTGTCTGATCCTCTGGAACTGGAGATGAACCACCATATAGTTGCTGGTAGTTGATCCCAGGTACTCTGGAAGAGGAGACAATGCTGTTAATTGTTGAGCTTTTAGAGTGGCCCCACCCTTCTTTAAATTTTTAGAAGTATATGTGAGGCTGTGTTTATGTACATCATATTCAGACCATAAGAGGGATTTAGATTCTGCAGAATATGACACCCTCTTCTGAAGTGTCTGAAGACAGCTACAGTGTACTTATATCTAATAAATATATATATAAATAAATAAACATTTTTAAAATGTATAAGAAGAAAGAAAAACCAGGCAGGCCTGCAATCCTTGTCTGTCTGTCTGTATGTCTGTCTGTCTGATCGCCTGGTACTGGAGATGGGCCACAATATAGTTGCTGGTAGTTTATCCCAGGTCCTCTGGAAGAAGAGACAATGCTGTTAATTGTTGAGCCCTTTCAGTGGCTCCACCTATCTTTAAATTTTTAGAAGTATATGTTAGGCTGTGTTTACGTACATCATATGCAGACCATAAGAGGGATTTAGATTCTCCAGAATCTGACACCCACTTCTGGAGTGTCTGAAGACAACTACAGTGTACTTATATCTAATAAATACATAAATAAATAAATAAATAAATAAATGAATAAATAAATAAATAAATAAATAAATAAACATTATTTTAAAAGGATAAGAAAGAAAGATAAACCAGGCAGGTCTGCCCTCCTTATCTCTGTCTGTCTGTCTGTCTGTCTGATCCCCTGGAACTGGTGATGGGCCACCTTTTAGGTGCTGGTAGTTGATCCCAGGTTCTCTGGAAGAGGAGACAATGCTGTTAATTGTTGAGTCCTTTCAGTGGCCCCACCTATTTTTAAATATTTAGCGGTATATGTGAGGCTGTGTTTATGTACATCATATTCAGACCATAAGAGGGATTTAGATTCTCTAGAATCTGACACCCTCTTCTGGAGTATCTGAAGACGGCTACAATGTACTTATATCTAATAAATACATAAATAAATAAATAAATAAATAAATAAATAAATAAATAAATAAACATTTTTTAAAAAGTATAAGAAATAAAGAAAGACCAGGCAGGCCTGCCATCCATATCTCTGTCTCTCTGTCTGTCTGTCTGTCTGATCCTCTGGAACTGGAGATGGGCCACCATAAGGTGCTGGTAGTTTATCCCAGGTTCTCTGAAAGAGGAGACAATGCTGTTAATTGTTGAGCCCTCTCAGTGGCCCCACCCATCTTTAAATTTTTAGAAGTATATGAGAGGCTGTGTTTATGTACCGAATATGCAGACAATAAGAGGGATTTAGATTCTCCAGAATCTGACACCCTCTTCTGGAGTGTCTGAAGACAGCTACAGTGTACATATATCTAATAAATACATAAATAAATATATAAATAAACATTTTTTAAAAAAGGATAAGAAAGAAAGAAAGACCAGGCAGGCCTGCCATCCTTATCACTGTCTGTATGTCTGTCTGTCTGATCCCCTGGAACTGGAGATGGGCCACCATATAGTTGCTGGTAGTTGATCCCAGGTACTCTGGAAGAGGAGACAATGCTGTTAATTGTTGAGCTTTTAGAGTGGCCCCACCCTTCTTTAAATTTTTAGAAATATATGTGAGGCTGTGTTTATGTACATCATATGCAGACCATAAGAGGGATTTAGATTCTCCAGAATATGACACCCTCTTCTGAAGTGTCTGAAGACAGCTACAGTGTACTTATATCTAATAAATATATATATAAATAAATAAACATTTTTAAAATGTATAAGAAGAAAGAAAAACCAGGCAGGCCTGCAATCCTTGTCTGTCTGTCTGTATGTATGTCTGTCTGATCCCCTGGAACTGGAGATGGGCCACAATATAGGTGCTGGTAGTTGATCCCAGGTCCTCTGGAAGAGGAGACAATGCTGTTAATTGTTGAGCACTTTCAGTGGCCCCAACCATCTTTAAATTTTTAGAAGTATATGTGAGGCTGTGTTTATGTACATCATATGCAGACCATAAGAGGGATATAGATTATCCAGAATCTGACACCCTCTTCTGGAGAGTCTGAAGACAGCTACAGTGTACTTATATCTATAAATAAATAAATAAATTAATTAATTAATTAATTAATTAATTAATAAACAATTTTAAAAAGGATAAGAAAGAAAGAAAAATCAGGCAGGACTGCCATCCTTATCTCTGTCTGTCTGTCTGTCTGTCTGATCCCCTGCAACTTGAGATGGGCCACCACATAGTTGCTGGTAGTTGATCCCATGTTCTCTGGAAGAGGAGACAATGGTGTTAATTGTTGAGCCCTTTCAGTGGGCCCACCCATCTTTAAATTTTTAGAAGTATATGTGAGGCTGTGTTTATGTACATCATATGCAGACCATAAGAGGGATTTAGATTCTCCAGAATCTGACACCCTCTTCTGGAGTGTCTGAAAGCAGCTACAGTGTACATATATCTAATAAATACATAAATAAATATATAAATAAACATTTTTTAAAAAAGGATAAGAAAGAAAGAAAGACCAGGCAGGCCTGCCATCCTTATCACTGTCTGTATGTCTCTCTGTCTGATCCCCTGGAACTGGAGATGGGCCACCATATAGTTGCTGGTAGTTGATCCCAAGTACTCTGGAAGAGGAGACAATGCTGTTAATTGTTGAGCTTTTAGAGTGGCCAAACCCTTCTTTAAATTTTTAGAATTATATGTGAGGCTGTGTTTATGTACATCATATGCAGACCATAAGAGGGATTTAGATTCTCCAGAATCTGACACCCTCTCTGGAGTGTCTGAACAGCTACTGTGTACTTATGTCTAATAATAAATAAATAAATAAATAAATAAATAAATAAATAAATAAATAAATAAACATTTTTTTAAAAAAAGGATAAGAAAGAAAGAAAGACCAGGCAGGCCTGCCATCCTTATCACTGTCTGTCTGTCTGTCTGTCTGATCCCCTGGAACTGGAGATGGGCCACCTTTTAGGTGCTGGTAGTTGATCCCAGGTTCTCTGGAAGAGGAGACAATGCTGTTAATTGTTGAGTCCTTTCAGTGGCCCCACCTATTTATAATTTTTAGAAGTATATGTGAGGCTGTGTTTATGTACATCATATTCAGACCATAAGAGGGATTTAGATTCTCTAGAATCTGACACCCTCTTCTGGAGTGTCTGAAGATGGCTACAATGTACTTATATCTAATAAATACATACATAAATAAATAAATAAATAAATAAACATTTTTTAAAAAGTATAAGAAATAAAGAAAGACCAGGCAGACCTGCCATCCTTATCTCTGTCTCTCTGTCTGTCTGTCTGTCTGTCTGATCCCCTGGAACTGGAGATGGGCCACCATAAGGTGCTGTTAGTTTATCCCAGGTTCTCTGAAAGAGGAGACAATGCTGTTAATTGTTGAGCCCTCTCAGTGGCCCCACACATCTTTAAATTTTTAGAAGTATATGTGAGGCTCTGTTTATGTACATCATATGCAGACCATAAGAGGGATTTAGATTGTCCAGAATCTGACACCCTCTTCTGGAGTGTCTGAAGACAGCTACAGTGTACTTATATCTAATAAATACATAAATAAATATATAAATAAACATTTTTTTAAAAAGGATAAGAAAGAAAGAAAGACCAGGCAGGCCTGCCATCCTTATCACTGTCTGTATGTCTGTCTGTCTGATCCTCTGGAACTGGAGATGAACCACCATATAGTTGCTGGTAGTTGATCCCAGGTACTCTGGAAGAGGAGACAATGCTGTTAATTGTTGAGCTTTTAGAGTGGCCCCACCCTTCTTTAAATTTTTAGAAGTATATGTGAGGCTGTGTTTATGTACATCATATGCAGTCCATAAGAGGGATTTAGATTCTCCAGAATAAGACACCCTCTTCTGAAGTGTCTGAAGACAGCTACAGTGTACTTATATCTAATATATATATATATAAATAAATAAACATTTTTAAAATGTATAAGAAGAAAGAAAAACCAGGCAGGCCTGCAATCCTTGTCTGTCTGTCTGTATGTCTGTCTGTCTGAACCACTGGAACTGGAGATGGGCCACCATAAGGTGCTGGTAGTTGATCCCAGGTTCTCTGAAAGAGGAGACAATGCTGTTAATTGTTGAGCCCTTTCAGTTGCCCCACCCATCTTTAAATTTTTAGAAGTATATGCAAGGCTGTGTTTATGTACCGAATATGCAGACCATAAGAGGGATTTAGATTCTCCAGAATCTGACACCCTCTTCTGGAGTGTCTGAAGACAGCTACAGTGTACTTATATCTAATAAATTCATAAATAAACAAATAAACATTTTTAAAAAAGGATAATAAAGAAAGAGAGACCAGGCAGGCCTGTCATCCTTGTCTGTCTGTCTGTCTGTCTGATCCCCTGGAACTGGAGATGGGCCACCATATAATTGCTGGTAGTTGATCCCAGGTTCTCTGGAAGAGGAGTCAGTGCTGTTAATTGTTGAGCCCTTTCAGTGGCCCCACCCATCTTTAAATTTTTAGAAGTATATGTGAGGCTGTGTTCATATACATCATATGCAGACCATAAGAGGGATATAGATTCTCCAGAATCTGACACCCTCTTCGGGAGTGTTTGAAGACAGCTACAGTGTACTTATATCTAATAAATACATACTTAAATTAATAAACATTTTTTTAAAAGGATAAGAAAGAAGGAAAGACAAGGTAGGCCTGCCATCCCTAACTCTATCTGTCTGTATGTCTGTCTGTCTGTCTGATCCCCTGGAACTGTAGATGGGCCACCATATAGTTGCTGGTAGTTGATCCCAGGTTCTCTATAAGAGGAGACAATGCTGTTAATTGTTGATCCCTTTCATTGGACCCACACATCTTTAAATTTTTAGATGTAAATGTGAGGCTGTGTGTATGTACATCATATGCAGACCATAAGAGGGATATAGATTCTCCAGAATCTGACACCTTCTTCGGAGTGTCTGAAGACAGCTACAGTGTAAGTATATCTAATAAATACATAAATAAATAAATAAATAAATAAATAAATAAATAAATAAACATTTTTTAAAAGGTATAAGAAAGAAAGAAAAACCAGGCAGGCCTGCCATCTTTGTCTGTCTTTCTCTCTGTCTGTCTGTCTTGCCTAGCCCCTTGAGTAGCCTAGCCTAGTCCCTTGCCTTGACTAGCCCAGCCCCTTGCCTAGCCTAGCCTAGCCCAGCCCTGCCTTGCCTAGCCCTGCCTATCCCTGTCTTTAACCAGGCTGGCCTCGAACTCAGAAACTGACTGCCTCTGCCTCCAGAGTGCTCTCATCAAGAGCTCGAGCCACCACTGACTGTTGTGTTTTCTAAGTCTTACATAGGTATGGTCTGTTTCTCAGCTGTGAAACCCTAATTAACACATGTAGTCTGTCCTAGGTCAGCCATAGCTTCAGACTGAGGCCTTTTCTAAAACAAAACAAAAGAAAACAAAAAATAGAAATAATAAAATAAATAAATTAAGCAACCACATGATATCTTTTCTTTCTTTCAATGATACTCAGAGCTTGAAGCAGTTCACCCATGAGACCTCAGCTCCGGACATTGAGGCTCTTTCCCTAACAAGTATTATGGCTGAACCTGAGGGGTTCTACTGCTGATTTGTGTCCCCCACTTTAAAAAAATAGTTGTTTTCAAAGGCTGCAGGTTCTTAGCCCTGTTCCTTGTTACAGTTGAGTCACAGCCCTGAAAGTTCAGTGGTAGTTAAAGGCACTGAGAAGGGCTTCCTATAGACATCAAAGACCAAGTCTTTGTTTTTAAAAAGTTAATCTGGATTCCCCCACACCCTGGCATCCTTAGAATTCCTAGAAAGGAAGGCAGGGACCTGGGCAGAAGGGAGCAAGGCTACTGGTGTTTGTAAGTGGTAACAGAAAGCTTTCTCTTGTTGGTACCCTACCCCAAGTTACACTGTCACTTCTTTTTCCTAGTTGTTGTTTTGTCGGTTTGTATTCTCAACATAGACCCTTTTCCTTCCTAACCTTGGCTGTCCTGAACCTTACTGTCCTTGAACTCAGTGATTTGCCTGTCTTGCTGGGATGAAACTGTGAGCTACCATCCAGAAGGAAGCACCCTGCTGAGGTTAGATTGGGGTCTCTTCCATTTTCCTCTATGAACATGCATATGGCAGGCCTGATCTTTCTTTTTTACTTTTCCTTTTCTTTTTAAAGATTTATTTATTTATTATATTTAAGTATGCTGTAGCTATCTTCAAACAGTCCAGAAGAGGGTGTCAGATTCTGAAGAATCTAAATCATTCTTATTGTCTGCATATGATGTATATAAACACAGCCTCACATATACTCAAAAAAAAAAAAGAAAAAGAAAGATGTGGCTACAGAGAGGGCTCAACAATTAAGAGCATTGTCTCCTCTTCCAGAGAACCTGTGCTCAATTACCAGTATTATATATGGTGGCCCATCTCCAGTTCCAGGGGATCTAATACTCTGTTCTGGAGTCTGTGGGCACAGCATACACATGCAAAACATTCTTACACAATCATTGAGAGAGGAGAGAGAGGGGTTGAGAGAGAGGGGAGGTAATCATACCTCCTGACGAGTTTGAAGACCTGAGCTTCATCACTCACACAAATAAATAAATGCAAAATATTTTTTTATAAATAAACTCTGCAATTGCCCTTTAAAAATTCCTAGAAAACAAGTTTTATAAGCAACAGTTATATTTACTATATCTAAAGGACAGTCATGAGCATATTCAATAAATAGAAAAAGGCCTGTTAGTCTTAGAAATGGAAAAGACAAACCAAGGAAGGTTTGCAATTACATAATGAGGCATCTCAGCCCAGCTCTAAGGTTGGAAATAAGACTCGAGAATAGGATACACCTGAAGACAGCCAGCCATTGTTTTTTGTTTTGGAGGCTGAAAGGATACACCTGAAGACAGCCAATGCTGTGTGATGGTGATCTGGTATTTTTTTTTTTTAATTTTTAAAAACTTTAACACTTTTTATAAAACTTTTATAAAAACTTTTTATTATAAACTTTCCTTTCTTTCTTTCCTCACCCTAGCCCCTACCCTAGCCCTGTCTTTCACCAGGGTGACTTCGAACTCAGAAACTAACTGTCTCTGCCTACAGAGTGCTCTCATTAAGAGCTTGAGCCACCACTGAATGTAGGGTTTTCTAAGCCTTACCTTGCTCTTGGTGTCTGTTCTCAGCTGTGAAACCCTAATTAACACAAGTAGGCAGTCCTGGGTCAGCCAGAGCTACAGACTGAGGACTTCTCTAAAAACAAATAAAACAAAACAAAACAACAAATAGAAATAATAAAATACATAAATTAAGCATCCACAGCATAGCTTTTCTCTATCTAGGTGGTACTCAGAAATTCCAGCAGTTGGCCTGTGACACCTCAGCTCAGTATATGTGAGGCTGTGTTTATGTACATCATATGCAGACCATAAGAGGGATTTACATTCTCCAGAATCTGACACCCTCCTCTGGAGTGTCTAAAGAAAGCTACAGTGTACTTATATCTAAGAAATACATAAATACATAAATAAATAAATAAATAAATAAATAAATAAATAAATAAATAAATAAATATTTTTTAAAAAGGATAAGAAAGAAAGAAAGACCAGGCAGGCCTGCCATCCTTATCTCTGTCTGTCTGTCTGTCTGATACCCTGGAACTGGAGATGGGCCACCTTGTAGGTGCAGGTAGTTGATCCCAGGTTTTCTGGAAGAGGAGACAATGCTGTTAATTGTTGAGCCCTTTCAGTGGCCCCACCCATTTTTAATTTTTAGAAGTATATGTGAGGCTGTGTTTATGTACATCATATTCAAACCATAAGAGGGATTTAGATTCTCCAGAATCTGACACCCTCTTCTGGAGTGTCTGAAGACGGCTACAGTGTACTTATATCTAATAAATAAATAAATAAATAAATAAATAAATAAATAAATAAATAAATAAATATTTTTTAAAAAGTATAAGAAATAAAGAAAGACCTGGCAGGCCTGCCATTTTTGTCTGTCTGTCTGTCTGTCTGATCCCCTGGAACTGGAGATGGGCCACTATATAATTGCTGGTAGTTGATCCCAGGTTCTCTGGAAGAGGAGTCAGTGCTGTTAATTGTTGAGCCCTTTCAGTGGCCCCACCCATCTTTAAATTTTTAGAAGTATATGTGAGGCTGTGTTCATGTACATCATATGCAGACCATAAGAGGGATATAGATTCTCGAGAATCTGACACCCTCTTCGGGAGTGTTTGAAGACAGCTACAGTTTACTTATATCTAATAAATACATACTTAAATTAATAAACATTTTTTTAAAAGGATAAGAAAGAAGGAAAGACAAGGTAGGCCTGCCATCCTTAACTCTATCTGTCTGTATGTCTGTCTGTCTGTCTGATCCCCTGGAACTGGAGATGGGCCACCATATAGTTGCTGGTAGTTGATCCCAGGTTCTCTATAAGAGGAGACAATGCTGTTAATTGTTGATCCCTTTCATTGGCCCCACACATCTTTAAATTTTTAGATGTAAATGTGAGGCTGTGTGTATGTACATCATATGCAGACCATAAGAGGGATTTAGATTCTCTAGAATCTGACACCCTCTTCTGGAGTGTCTGAAGACGGCTACAGTGTACTTATATCTAATAAATACATAAATAAATAAATAAATAAATAAATAAACAATTTTTAAAAAGTATAAGAAATAAAGAAAGACCAGGCAGGCCTGCCATCCTTATCACTGTCTGTATGTCTGTCTGTCTGATCCCCTGGAACTGGAGATGGGCCACCATATAGTTGCTGGTAATTGATCCCAGGTACTCTGGAAGAGGAGACAATGCTGTTAATTGTTGAGCTTTAAGAGTGGCCCCACCCTTCTTTAAATTTTTAGAAGTATATGTGAGGCTGTGTTTATGTACATCATATGCAGACCATAAGAGGGATTTAGATTATCCAGAATCTGACACCCTCTTCTGGAGTGTCTGAAGACAGCTACAGTGTACGTATATCTAATAAATACATAAATAAATAAATAAATAAATAAATAAATAAATAAATAAATAAACAAACATTTTTTAAAAGGGATAAGAAAGAAAGAAAAACCAGGCAGGCCTGCCATCCTTGTCTGTCTTTCTCTCTGTCTGATCCCCTGGACCTGGAGATGGGCCACCATATAGTTGCTGGTAGTTGATCCCAGGTTCTCTGGAAGAGGAGACAATGCTGTTAATTGTTGAGTGCTTTCAGTGGCCCCACCCATCGTTAAATTTTTAGTAGTATATGTGAGGCTGTGTTTATGTACATCATATGCAGACCATAAGAGGGATTTAGATTCTCCAGAATCTGACACCCTCTTCTGGAGTGTCTGAACAGCTACAGTGTACTTATATCTACTAAATAAATAAATAAATAAATAAACATTTTTTAAAAAAGTATAAGAAAGAAAGAAAGACCAGGCAGGCCTGCCATCCATATCTCTGCCTGTCTGTCTGTCTGTCTATCTGATCCAAGGGAACTGGAGATGGGCAACCATATAGTTGCTGGTAGTTGATCCAAGGTTCTCTGGAAGAGGAGACAATGCTCTTAATTGTTGAGCCCTTTCAGTGGCCCCACACTTCATTAAATATTTAGAAGTATATGTGAGGCTGTGTTTATGTACATCATATTCAGATTATAAGAGGATTTAGATTCTCCAGAATCTGACACCCTCTACTGGAGTGTCTGAAGACAGCTACAGTGTACTTATATATAATAAAAACATAAATAAATAAATATATAAATAAACATTTTTTAAAAAGGATAAGAAAGAAAGAAAGACCAGGCAGGCCTGCCATCCTTATCTCTGTCTATCTGTCTGTCTGTCTGATCCCCTGGAACTGGAGATGTGCTACCATATAGTTGCTGGTAGTTGATCCCAGGTACTCTGGAAGAGGAGAAAATGCTGTTAATTGTTGAGCTTTTAGAGTGGCCCCACCCTTCTTTAAATTTTTAGAAGTATATGTGAGGCTGTGTTTATGTTCATCATATGCAGACCATAAGAGGGATTTAGATTCTCCAGAATCTGACACCCTCTTCTGGAGTGTCTGAACAGCTACAGTGTACTTATATCTACTAAATAAATAAATAAATAAATAAATAAATAAATAAATATTTTTTAAAAAGGATAAGACAGAAAGAAAGACCAGGCAGGCCTGCCATCCATATCTGTCTGTCTGTCTGTCTGTCTATCTGATCCCTGGGAACTGGAGATGGGCCACGAATAGTTGCTGGAAGTTGATCCCAGGTCTTCTGAATAGGAGACAATGCTGTTAATTGTTCAGCCCTTTCAGTGGCCCCACCCATCTTTAAATTTCTAGAAGTAAATGTGATGCTGTGTTTATGTACATCATATTCAGACCATTAAAGAGGGATTTATATTCTCCAGAATCTGACACCGTCTTTTGGAGTGTCTATGACGGATACAGTGTACTTATATCTAATAAATACATAAATAAAGAAATAAACATTTTTAAAAAACGATAAGAAAGAAAGAAAGACCAGGCAGGCCTGCCATCCTTATCTCTGTCTGTCTGTCTGTGTGATCCTCTGGAACTGGATATGGGCCACCATAGAGTTGCTTGTAGTTGATCCCAGGTTCTCTGGAAGAGGAGACAATGCTGTTAATTGTTGAGCCCTTTCAGTGGCCCCACCCATCTTTAAATTTTTAGAAGTATATGCGAGGCTGTGTTTATGTACCGAATATGCAGACCATAAGAGGGATTTAGATTCTCCAGAATCTGACACCCTCTTCTGGAGTGTCTGAAGACAGCTACAGTGTACTTATATCTAATAAATTCATAAATAAACAAATAAACATTTTTTAAAAATGATAATAAAGAAAGAGAGACCAGGGAGGCCTGCCATCCTTGTCTGTCTGTCTGTCTGTCTGATCCCCTGGAACTGGAGATGGGCCACCATGTAATTGCTGGTAGTTGATCCCAGGTTCTCTGGAAGAGGAGTCAGTGCTGTTAATTGTTGAGCCCTTTCAGTGGCCACACCCATCTTTAAATTTTTAGAAGTATATTTGAGGCTGTGTTCATGTACATCATATGCAGACCATAAGAGTGATATAGATTCTCGAGAATCTGACACCCTCTTCGGGAGTGTTTGAAGACAGCTACAGTGTACTTATATCTAATAAATACATTCTTAAATTAATAAACATTTTTTAAAAAGGATAAGAAAGAATGAAAGACCAGGTAGGCCTGCCATCCTTAACTCTATCTGTCTGTATGTCTGTCTGTCTGTCTGATCCACTGGAACTGGAGATGGGCCACCATATAGTTGCTGTTAGTTGATCCCAGGTTCTCTGGAAGAGGAGACAATGCTGTTAATTGTTGAGCCCTTTCAGTGGCTCCACCTATCTTTAAATTTTTAGAAGTATATGTTAGGCTGTGTTTATGTACATCATATGCAGACCATAAGAGGGATATAGATTCTCCAGAATCTGACACCCTCTTCTGGAGTGTCTGAAGACAGCTACAGTGTACTTATATCTAATAAATACATAAATAATTAAATAAATAAATAAACATTTTTTAAAAGGGATAAGAAAGAATGAAAAACCAGGCAGGCCTGCCATCCTTGTCTGTCTTTCTCTCTGTCTGTCTGTCTTGCCTAGCCCCTTGAGTAGCCTAGCCTAGTCCCTTGCCTTGACTAGCCCAGCCCCTTGCCTAGCCTAGCCTAGCCCAGCCCAGCCCTGCCTTGCCTAGCCCTGCCTATCCCTGTCTTTAACCAGGCTGGCCTCGAACTCAGAAACTGACTGCCTCTGCCTCCAGAGTGCTCTCATTAAGAGCTCGAGCCACCACTGACTGTTGGGTTTTCTAAGTCTTACATAGGTATGGTCTGTTTCTCAGCTGTGAAACCCTAATTAACACATGTAGTCTGTCCTAGGTCAGCCATAGCTACAGACTGAGGCCTTTTCTAAAACAAAACAAAAGAAAACAAAAAATAGAAATAATAAAATAAATAAATTAAGCAACCACATGATATCTTTTCTTTCTTTCAATGATACTCAGAACTTGAAGCAGTTCACCCATGAGACCTCAGCTCCGGACATTGAGTCTCTTTCCCTAACAAGTATTATGGCTGAACCTGAGGGGTTCTACTGCTGATTTGTGTCCCCCACTTTAAAAAAATAGTTGTTTTCAAAGGCTGCAGGTTCTTAGCCCTGTTCCTTGTTACAGTTGAGTCACAGCCCTGAAAGTTCAGTGGTAGTTAAAGGCACTGAGAAGGGCTTCCTATAGACATCAAAGGCCAAGTCTTTGTTTTTAAAAAGTTAATCTGGATTCCCCCACCCCTTGGCATCCTTAGAATTCCTAGAAAGGAAGGCAGGGACCTGGGCAGAAGGGTGCAAGGCTACTGGTGTTTGTAAGTGGTAACAGAAAGCTTTCTCTTGTTGGTACCCTACCCCAAGTTACACTGTCACTTCTTTTTCCTAGTTGTTGTTTTGTCGGTTTGTATTCTCAACATAGACCCTTTTCCTTCCTAACCTTGGCTGTCCTGAACCTTACTGTCCTTGAACTCAGTGATTTGCCTGTCTTGCTGGGATGAAACTGTGAGCTACCATCCAGAAGGAAGCACCCTGCTGAGGTTAGATTGGGGTCTCTTCCATTTTCCTCTATGAACATGCATATGACAGGCCTGTTCTTTCTTTTTTACTTTTCCTTTTCTTTTTAAAGATTTATTTATTTATTATATTTAAGTATGCTGTAGCTATCTTCAGACAGTCCAGAAGAGGGTGTCAGATTCTGAAGAATCTAAATCATTCTTATTGTCTGCATATGATGTATATAAACACAGCCTCACATATACTCAAAAAAAAAAAAGAAAGATGTGGCTACAGAGAGGGCTCAACAATTAAGAGCATTGTCTCCTCTTCTAGAGAACCTGGGCTCAATTACCAGTATTATATATGGTGGCCCATCTCCAGTTCCAGGGGATCTAATACTCTGTTCTGGAGTCTGTGGGCACAGCATACACATGCAAAACATTCTTACACAATCATTGAGAGAGGAGAGAGAGGGGTTGAGAGAGAGGGGAGGTAATCATACCTCCTGACAAGTTTGAAGACCTGAGCTTCATCACTCACACAAATAAATAAATGCAAAATATTTTTTTATAAATAAACTCTGCCATTGCCCTTTAAAAATTCCTAGAAAACAAGTTTTATAAGCAACAGTTTTATTTACTATATCTAAAGGACAGTCATGAGCATATTCAATAAATAGAAAAAGGCCTGTTAGTCTTAGAAATGGAATGGACAAACCAAGGAAGGTTTGCAATTACATAATGAGGCATCTCAGCCCAGCTCTAAGGTTGGAAATAAGACTCGAGAATAGGATACACCTGAAGACAGCCAGCCATTGTTTTTTGTTTTGGAGGCTGAAAGGATACACCTGAAGACAGCCAATGCTGTGTGATGGTGATCTGGTATTTTTTTTTTTTTAATTTTTAAAAACTTTAACACTTTTTATAAAACTTTTATAAAAACTTTTTCTTTCTTTCTTTTCTTCTTTCCTTTCTTTCTTTCCTTCTTTCCTTTCTTCCTTTCCTCACCCTAGCCCCTACCCTAGCCCTGTCTTTCACCAGGGTGGCCTCGAACTCAGAAACTGACTGCCTCTGCCTACAGAGTGCTCTCATTAAGAGCTTGAGCCACCACTGAATGTAGGGTTTTCTAAGCCTTACCTTGCTCTTGGTGTCTGTTCTCAGCTGTGAAACCCTAATTAACACAAGTAGGCAGTCCTGGGTCAGCCAGAGCTACAGACAGAGGACTTCTCTAAAAACAAATAAAACAAAACAAAACAACAAATAGAAATAATAAAATACATAAATTAAGCAACCACAGCATAGCTTTTCTCTATCTAGGTGGTACTCAGAAATTCCAGCAGTTGGCCTGTGACACCTCAGCTCAGTATATGTGAGGCTGTGTTTATGTACATCATATGCAGACCATAAGAGGGATTTACATTCTCCAGAATCTGACACTCTCCTCTGGAGTGTCTAAAGAAAGCTACAGTGTACTTATATCTAAGAAATACATAAATAAATAAATAAATAAATAAATAAATAAATAAATAAATAAATATTTTGTAAAAGGATAAGAAAGAAAGGAAGACCAGGCAGGCCTGCCATGTTTATCTCTGCCTGTCTGTCTGTCTGTCTGATCCCCTGGAACTGGAGATGGGCCACCTTGTAGGTGCTGGTAGTTGATCCGAGGTTCTCTGGAAGAGGAGACAATGCTGTTAATTGTTGAGCCCTTTCAGTGGCCCCACCCATTTTTAATTTTTAGAAGTATATGTGAGGCTGTGTTTATGTACATCATATTCAGACCATAAGAGGGATTTAGATTCTCCAGAATCTGACACCATCTTCTGGAGTGTCTGAAAACGGCTACAGTGTACTTATATCTAATAAATAAATAAATAAATAAATAAATAAATAAATAAACATTTTTTAAAAAGTATAAGAAATAAAGAAAGACCAGTCAGGCCTGCCATCCTTATCTCTGTCTCTCTGTCTGTCTGTCTGTCTGATCCCTTGGAACTGGAGATGGGCCACCATAAGGTGCTGGTAGTTTATCCCAGGTTCCCTGAATGAGAAGACAATGCTGTTAATTGTTGAGCCCTCTCAGTGGCCCCACACATCTTTAAATTTTTAGAAGTATATGTGAGGCTGTGTTTATGTACATCATATGCAGTCCATAAGAGGGATTTAGATTCTCCAGAATCTGACACCCTCTTCTGGAGTGTCTGAAGACAGCTACAGTGTACTTATATCTAATAAATACATAAATAAATATATAAATAAACATTTTTTTAAAAAGGATAAGAAAGAAAGAAAGACCAGGCAGGCCTGCCATCCTTATCACTGTCTGTATGTCTGTCTGTCTGATCCCCTGGAACTGGAGATGGGCCACCATATAGTTGCTGGTAGTTGATCCCATGTACTCTGGAAGAGGAGACAATGCTGTTAATTGTTGAGCCCTTTCAATGGCCCCACACTTCTTTAAATATTTAGAAGTATAATTGAGGCTGTGTTTATGTACATCATATTCAGATTATAAGAGGATTTAGATTCTCCAGAATCTGACACCCTCTACTGGAGTGTCTGAAGACAGCTACAGTGTACTTATATATAATAAATACATAAGTAAATAAATAAATAAATAAACATTTTTTAAAAAGGATAAGATAGAAAGTAAGACCAGGCAGGCCTGCCATCCTTATCTCTGTCTGTCTGTCTGTCTGTCTGTCTGATCCCCTGGAACTGGAGATGGGCTACCATAAAGTTGCTGGTAGTTGATCCCAGGTTCTCTGAAAGAGGAGACAATGCTGTTAATTGTTGAGCCCTCTCAGTGGCCCCACACATCTTTAAATTTTTAGAAGTATATGTGAGGCTGTGTTTATGTACATCATATGCAGACCATAAGAGGGATTTAGATTGTCCAGAATCTGACACCCTCTTCTGGAGTGTCTGAAGACAGCTACAGTGTACTTATATCTAATAAATACATAAATAAATATATAAATAAACATTTTTTAAAAAGGATAAGAAAGAAAGAAAGACCAGGCAGGCCTGCCATTTTTATCACTGTCTGTATGTCTGTCTGTCTGATCCCCTGGAACTGGAGATGGGCCACCATATAGTTGCTGGTAGTTGATCCCAGGTACTCTGGAAGAGGAGACAATGCTGTTAATTGTTGAGCTTTTAGAGTGGCCACACCCTTCTTTAAATTTTTAGAAGTATATGTGAGGCTGTGTGGGGCCACTGAAAGTCACATAGAGAGACAGAGAGAGACAGAGAGAGACAGAGAGAGACAAAGAAAGACAGAGAGAGACATAGAGAGACAGAGAGATACATTGAGAGAGACAGAGAGACAGAGAGAGACACAGAGAGAGACACAGAGAGACACAGAGAGAGACACACAGAGAGACAGAGACAGACAGAGAGAGACAGAGAGAGACAGAGAGAGACAGAGATAGAGACAGAGAGAGACAAAGAGAGACAGAGAGACAGAGAGAGAGACAGAGAGAGACAGAGAAAGACAGAGTGAGACAGAGAGAGACACAGAGAGAGACAGAGATACACAGAGTGAGAAAGAGAGAGAGACAGAGAGAGACAGAGAGAGAGACAGAGAGAGACAGAGAGAGACAGAGAGAGACAGAGTGAGACAGAAAGAGACACAGAGAGAGACAGAGAGAGACAAAGAAAAACACAGAGAGACAGAGAGAGACAGAGAGAGACAGAGAGAGACAGAGAGAGAGACAGAGAGAGACAGAGAGAGACAAAGAAAAACACAGAGAGAGACAGAGAGAGACAGAGAGATACAGAGAGAGTCAGAGAGACAGAGAGAGACAGAGTTAGAGACAGAGAGAGACAGAGAGAGAAAGAGAGAGAGACAGAGACACACAGAGAGAGACACAGAGAGAGACAGAGAGAGAGACACAGAGAGACAGAGACAGACAGAGAGAGACAGAGAGAGACAGAGATAGAGACAGAGAGAGACAGAGAGAGATAGAGAGAGACACAAAGAGACAGAGAGAGACAGAGAGAGACAAAGAAAGACACAGAGAGAGACAGAGAGAGACAGAGAGATACAGAGAGAGAGACAGAGAGAGACAGAAAGATACAGAAGGACAGAGAGAGACAGAGAGAGACAGAGAGACAGAGATAGAGACAGAGAAAGACAGAGAGAGACACAGAGAGAGACTGAGGGAGACAGAGAGAGAGACAGAGAGAGACATAGAAGAGACAAAGAAAGACACAAGAGAGACAGAGAGAGTCAGACATAGAGACAAAGAAAGACAGAGGGAGACACTGAGAGAGAGAGACAGAGAGAGACAGAGAGATACAGACAGAGAGACAAAGAGAGACAGAGAGAGACAGAGAGAAAGAGAGAGACAGAGAGAGTCAGAGAGAGACAGAGATAGAGACAGAGAGAGACAGAGAGAGACAGAGACAGAGTGAGAAATACAGAGAGAGACAGAGTTAGAGAGAGAGACAGAGAGAGACAGAGAGAGAGACAGAGACAGAGACAGAGAGAGTGACAGAAAGAAACAGAGAGATACATTGAGAGAGACAGAGAGAGACAGAGAGAGACAGAGATAGAGACAGAGTGAGACAGAGAGAGACACAGAGAGAGACAGAGAGACACAGAGAGACACAGAGAGAGATACAGAGAGACACAGAGAGAGACAGAGATAGACATAGACAGACAGAGACAGACAGAGAGAGACAGAGAGAGACAGAGATAGAGACAGAGAGAGACAGAGAGTGAGACAGAGAGAGACAGAGAGAGAGACACCGAAAGACAGAGAGAGACAGAGAGAGACAATGAAAGACACAGAGAGAGACTAAGAGAGACAGAGAGAGACAGAGAGAGACAGAGAGAGACAAAAAAAGACACAGAGAGAGACAGAGAGCGATATAGATAGAGAAAAAGAAAGACAGAGAGAGACACAGAGAGAGACACAGAGAGAGACAGAGAGAGACAGAGAGATACAGAGAGAGAGAGACAAAGAGAGACAGAGAGAGAGACAGAGTGAGACAGAGAGAGAGAGACTGAGAGAGACAAAGAAAGACACAGAGAGAGACATAGAGAGACAGAGAGATACATTGAGAGAGACAGAGAGAGACAGAGATAGACAGAGAGAGACAGAGAGAGACACAGAGAGAGACAGAGAGACACAGAGAGACACAGAGAGACACAGAGAGAGACAGAGAGAGACACAGAGAGACACAGAGAGAGACACAGAGAGACACAGATAGACACAGAGAGATACAGAGAGAGAGACAAAGAGAGACAGAGAGAGACAGAGAGAAAGAGAGAGACAGAGAGAGTCAGAGAGAGACAGAGATAGAGACAGAGAGAGACAGAGAGAGGGACAGAGAGAGACAGAGACAGAGTGAGAAATACAGAGAGAGACAGATTTAGAGAGAGAGACAGAGAGAGACAGAGAGAGAGACAGAGACAGAGAGTGAGACAGAGAGAGACAGAGTGAGACACAGAGAGAGAGAGAGACAGAGAGAGACAAAGAAAGACACAGAGAGAGACATAGAGAGACAGAGAGATACATTAAGAGAGACATAGAGAGACAGAGAGAGACAGAGAGAGACAGAGATAGAGACAGAGAGAGACAGAGAGAGACAGAGAGAGACAGAGAGATAGACAGAGAGAGACAGAGAGAGACAATGAAAGACATAGAGAGAGACAGAGAGACACAGAGAGACACAGAGAGAGAGACAGAGAGAGACAGAAAGAGTCAGAAGGACAGAGAGAGACAGAGAGAGATAGAGATAGAGACAGAGAAAGACAGAGAGAGACACAGAGAGAGACAGAGAAAGACAGAGAGTGAGACAGAGACAGACAGAGAGAGACAAAGGAAGACCCAGAGAAAGACAGAGAGAGACAGAGATAGAGACAGAGAAAGACAGAGAGAGACACAGAGAGAGAGAGACAGAGAGAGACAGAGAGATAAAGAGAGAGAGACAGAGAGAAAGAGAGAGACAGAGAGAGTCAGAGAGAGACAGAGACAGAGTGAGAAAGACAGAGAGAGACAGAGATAGAGAGAGAGAGACAGAGAGAGACACAGAGAGAGACAGAAAGAGACAGAGAGAGACAAAGAAAGACACAGAGAGAGACATAGTGAGACAGAGAGATACATTGAGAGAGACAGAGAGAGACAGAGAGAGACAGAGACACAGAGAGAGACAGAGAGACAGAGAGAGAGACAGAGAGATACAGAGATAGAGACAGAAGGGACAGAGAGAGACAGAGAGAGACCGACAGAGTGACAGATGGAGACAGAGAGACAGAGACAGATAGAGTTAGACAGAGAGAGACAGAGAGAGACAGAGAGAGAGAGAGATAGAGAGAGACACAGAGAGAGTCAGAGAGGGACAGAGTGACAGAGAGAGACAGAGAGAGACAGAGATAGAGACAGAGAGATACAGAGTGAGGGACAGAGAGAGACAGAGAGAGACAGATAGAGACAGAGAGACAGATAGAGACAGAGAGAAACAGAGAGAGACAGAGTGACAGAGAGAGACAGAGAGAGACAGAGACAGAGAAAGAGAGAGAGACAGAGAGAGACAGAGAGAGTCAGATAGACAGAGAGAGACAGTGAGAGACAGTGAGAGACAGAGAGAGACAGAGTGACAGAGAGAGACAGAGAGAGACAGAGATAGAGACAGAGAGAGACAGAGAGAGGGAAAGAGAGAGACAGAGAGAGACAGAGAGAGACAGAGAGAGACAGAGAGAGAGACAGATAGAGACAGAGAGAAACAGAGAGAGACAGAGATAGAGAAAGAGAGAGACAAAGAGAGACATAGAGAGAGAGACAGAGAGAGACAGAGAGAGACAGAGCGAGACAAAGAAAGACACAGAGAAAGACAGAGACAGAGAGATACAGAGATAGAGACAGAGAGTGACAGATAGACAGAGAGAGACAGAGAGAGACAGAGAGAGACAGAGTTACAGAGAGAGACAGAGAGAGACAGAGATAGAGACAGAGAGAGACAGAGAGAGGGAAAGAGAGAGACAGAGAGAGAGAAGGAGAGAGACAGAGAGAGACAGAGAGAGAGACAGAGAGAGACAGAAAGAGTCAGAAGGACAGAGAGAGACAGAGATAGAGACAGAGAGAGACAGAGAGAAAGAGAGAGACAGAGAGAGTCAGAGAGAGACAGAGACAGAGTGAGAAAGACAGAGAGAGACAGAGATAGAGAGAGAGACAGAGAGAGACACACAGAGAGACAGAGAGAGACAGAGAGAGACAAAGAAAGACACAGAGAGAGACATAGAGAGAGAGATACATTGAGAGAGACAGAGAGAGACAGAGAGAGACAGAGAGAGAGATAGAGAGAGACACAGAGAGAGACAGAGAGAGACAGAGAGACAGAGAGAGACAAAGAAAGACACAGAGAGAGACAGAGAGAGACAGAGAGACAGAGAGAGACAGAGAGAGACAGATAGACAGAGAGAGACAGAGAGAGACAGAGAGAGACAGAGTGACAGAGAGAGACATAGAGAGAAAGAGATAGAGACAGAGAGAAGGAAAGAAAGAGACACACAGAGAGATAGAGACAGAGAGAAACAGAGAGAGACAGAGATAGGGAAAGAGAGAGACAGAGAGAGACATAGAGAGAGTTACAGAGAGAGACAAAGAGAGACAGAGAGAGACAAAGAAAGACACAGAGAGAGACAAAGAGAGACAGAGAGATACAGAGAGAGAGAAAGAGAGAGACAGAGAGAGACATAAAGAGAGAGACAGAGAGAGAAAGGGAGAGACAGAGAGAGACAAAGAAAGACACAGAGAGAGACAGAGAGGGACAGAGAGAGACAGAGAGAGACAGAGTGACAGAGAGAGACAGACAGAGACAGAGATAGAGACAGAGAGAAACAGAGAGAGGGAAAGAGAGAGACAGAGAGAGAGAGACAGAGAGAGACAGAGAGAGAGACAGATAGAGACAGAGAGAAATAGAGAGAGACAGAGATAGAGAAAGAGAGAGACAGAGAGAGACATAGAGAGAGAGACAGAGAGAGACTTTCCACTTTTTCAGGTTTTCTTGCCATATTCCGGTTCCTTCAGTGTGAGTTTTTAATTTTCTAATTCTTTCAGGGTTTTTTGCCATATTCTGGGTCCTAGAGCGTGTATTTTTAATTTTCCAAGTTTTTCAGGGTTACTCAGCATATTTTGGGTCCTACAGTGTGATTTTTTTCATTTTCCACCTTTTTCAGGTTTTCTTGCCAATTTCGGGGTACTTCAGTGTGAGTTTTTAATATTCCACTTTTTACAGGGTTAATCGCCATATTCTGCGTCCTACAGTGTGATTTTTAAATTTTCCATGATTCTCAGGGTTTCTCGCCATATTCAGGTCCTACAGTTTGATTTTTTAATTTTAAACGTTTTTAAGTTTTTTTCGTCATGTTCTGGGTCCTACAGTTTGATATTCTCATTATCCAACTTTTTCAGATTTTCTCAGCATATTCTGGGTCCTACATTGTGAATTTTTAATTTTCCACGTTTTTCAAGGTTTCTTGCCATATTCTGGTCCTATAGTGTGATTTTCTCATTTTCCTCCTTTTTCAGTGTTTCTCGCCATATTCTGGGTCCTACAGTGTGAATATTTAATTTTCCATGTTTTTCATGTTTTCTCGACATATTCTGGGTCCTTCAGTTTGTGTTTTTAATTTTCCTCGTTTTTCAGGTTTTCTCACCATATTCCCGGACCTTCAGTGTGAATTTTTAATTTTCCATGTTTTTCAGGTTTTTTCGTCATATTCTGGGTCCTAGAGTGTGATTTTCTCATTTCCACGTTTTTTAGGATTTCTCCCCATATTCGGGGTCCTTCAGTGTGAGTTTTTGATTTCCTACTTTTTCAGGGTTTCTCAATATATTCTGGTTCCTACAGCCTGTATTTTATTTTTCCAAGTTTTTCAAGGGTTTCTAGGCATATTCTGGGTCCTACAGTGTGAACATTTAATTTTCCATGATTATCAGGGTTTCTCAGCATATTCTGGGTCCTGCAGTGTGATTTTCTCATTTTTCACCTTTTTCAATTTTTTTCGCTATTCTGGGTTCTACATGTGATTTTCTCATTTTCCACCTTTTTCAGGTTTTCTCGCTATATTCCGGGTCCTTCAGTGTGAATTTTTAATTTTCCACGTTTTTCAGGGTTTCTCGGCATATTCTGTTTCCTGCAGTGTGATTTTCTCATTTTCCAAGTTTTTCAGGTTTTTTCGTAATTCTGGGTCTTACAGTGTGATTTTCTCATTTTTCACCTTTTGCAGGGTTTCTTGCCATATTCTGGGTCCAACAGAGTGTATTTTTAATTTACCACGTTTTTCCGGTTTCTCACCATATTCTGGGTCCAACAGCGCGTATTTTCAATTTTCCACGTTTTTCAGGGTTTCTCGGCATATTCTGGGTCCTAAAGTGTGATTTTCTCATTTTCGAAGTTTTTCAAGTTTTTTCGCAATTCTGGGTCCTACAGTCATTTATTCTCATTTTCCACCTTTTTCAGGTTTTCTCGCCATATTCGGGGTCTTTCAGTGTGAATTTTTAGTTTTTTACTTTTTTCAGGTTTTCTTGCCATATTCTGGGTCATTCAGTGTGAGTTTTTAATTTTACACGTTTTTCAGGTTTTTTCGTCATATTCTGGGTACTACAGTGTGATTTTTCTCATTTTCTCGTTTTTCAGGTTTTCTTGCCATATTCCAGATCCTTCAGGGTGAATTTTTAATTTTCCATGTTTTTCAGTATTTCTCGCCATATTCTGGGTAATACAGTGTGAATTTTTAATTTTCCACTTTTTTCATGGTTTCTCGCCATATTCTGTGTCCGACAGTGTGAATTTTTAATTTTCATGTTTTTCAGGGTTACTCAGCATATTCTAGGTCCTGCAGTGTGATTTTCTCATTTTCCACGTTTTATAAATTTTTTCGTAATTCTGGGTCCTACAGTGTGATTTTCTCATTTTCTACGTTTTTCATGTTTTTTCGCAATTCTGTGTCCTACAGTGTGATTATTCTCTATTTCCACCTTTTTCAGGTATTCTTGCCATATTCAGGGTCCTTCCGTGTAAGTTTTTAATTTTCTACTTTTTTCAGGGTTTCCTGTCATAATCTGGCTCCTTCAAAGCATATTTTTATTTTTCCTCGTTTTTCTGGGTTTCTCAGCATATTCTGGGTTCTACAGTGTATTTTTCTCATTTTTAAACATTTTCAGATTTTCTCACCATATTCGGGGTCCTACAGTGTGAATTTTTAATTTTAATCGTTTTTAAGTTTTTTTCATCATATTCTGGGTCCTACAGTTGATTTTGTCATTAACCACCTTTTTCATGTTTTCTCACCATATTCGTGGTCCTTCAGTGTGAGTTTTTAGTTTTTTAGTTTTTTCATGGTTTGTTGCCATATTCTGGGTCCTACAGCGTGTATGTTTAATTTGGCACATTTTTCAGGGTTTCTCGGCATATTCTGGGTCCTACAGTGTGATTTTCTCATTTTCGACGTTTTTCAATTTTTTTTCGCAATTCTGGGTCCTATAGTGTGATTTTCTCATTTTCCACCTTTTTCAGGTTTTCTCGACATATTCAGGGTCCTTCAGTGTGAGATTTAAATTTTTTACTTTTTTCAGTGTTTCTCGCCATATTCTGCATCCTACAGTGTGAATTTTAAATTTTTCACGTTTTTCAGGTTTTCTTGCCATGTTCTGTGTCCTACAGTATGAATTTTTAATTTTAAACCTTTTTAAGTTTTTTTCGTCATATTCTGGGTCCTTCAGTGTGATTTTCTCATTTTCCAACTTTTTCAGGTCTTCTCGGCATATTCTGAGTCCTACAGTGTGAATTTTCGATTTTCCACGTTTTTCAACTTTTCTTGCCATATTCTGTTCCTAGAGTGTGAATTTTTAATTTTCCACTTTTTTCAGTGTTTCTCTCCCTATCCTGGGTTCTACTTTGTGAATATTTAATTTTCCATGTTTTTCAGGTTTGCTCGCCATATTCTGGGTCCTTCAGTGTGAGTTTTTAATTTTCCTCGTTTTTCAGGTTTTCTCGCCATATTCAAGGTCATACAGTGTGATTTTCTCATTTCCACGTTTTTCTTATTTTCTTGCCATATTCCAGGTTCTTCAGTGTGAATTTTTAATTTTCCACGTTTTTCAAGGTTTCTTGCCATATTCTGGTCCTTTAGAGTGAATTTTTAATTTTCAAGATTTTACAGTTTCTCAAAATATTCTGTGTCCTCCAGTGTGAATATTTAATTTTCTAGGTTTTACAGGTTTTCTTGCCATATTCTGGGTCCTTCAGTGTGAGATTTTAATTTTCCTCATTTTTCAGTTTTGCTCGCTATATCCGGGTCCTTGAGTGTGAATTTTTATTTTTCCACATTTTTCAGGTTTCTTCGTCATAATCTGGTTCTACAGTGTGATTTTTTCATTTCCATGTTTTTCAGGTTTTCTCACCATATTTGGGGTCCTTCAGTGTGAGTTTTTTAATTTCTAGTTTTTAAGGTTTTCTTGCCATATTCTGGGTACTACAGTGTGAATTTTAAATTTTCCACGTTTTTTAAGTTATTTCGTCATATTCTGATTATTACAGTGTGATTTTCTCGTTTTTTTCCTTTTTCAGTGTTTCTCGCCATATTCAGGGTCCTATAGTGTGAATATTTAATTTTCAATGTTTTTCAGGTTTTCTCAGCATATTCTGGCTCCTGCAGTGTTATTTTCTCGTTTTCAACCTTTTTCAGGTTTTCTCACAATTCTGGGTCCTACATGTGATTTTCTCATTTTCCACCTTTTTCAGGTTATCTCGCCATAATCTAGGTCCTACAGTGTGAGTTTTTAATTTTCCTCGTTTTTTCAGGTTTTCTCGCCATATTCTGATTCCTTCAGTGTGAATTTTTAATTTTCCACGTTTTCCAGGTTTTTTCATCATATTCTGGGTCCTACAGTGTGATATTCTCGTTTCCAAGTTTTTCAGGATTTCTTGCCATATTCCAGGTCCTGCAGTGTGAATTTTTAATTTTCCACGTTTTTCAGTATTTCTCCCCATATTTTGGGTAATACAGTGTGAATTTTTAATTTTCCTCGTTTTTCAGGTTTTCTCGCCAAATTCCGGGTCCTTCAGTGTGAATTTTTAATTTTCCACGATTTTCAGGGATTCTCAGCATATTCTGGGTCCTGCAGTGTGATTTTCTCATTTTCCACCTTTTTCATGTTTTCTAGCCATATCCTCGTCCATCAGTGTGAGTTTATAGTTATCTACTTTTTTCAGGGTTGCTGGCCGTATTCTGGGTAATACAGTTTGAATTTTTATTGTCCAATTTTTTTCAAGGTTTCTCGCCATAATGTGGGTCTGACAGTATGAATTTTTAATTTTCACGTTTTTCACGGTTTCTTGGCATATTTTGGGTCCTGAAGAGTGATTTTCTCATTTTCCACGTTTTTAAAGTTTTTTCGTAATTCTGGGTCCTACAGTGTGATTTTCTCATTTTCCACCTTTTTCAGGTTTTCTCGCCATATTCCGGGTCCTTCAGTGTGAGTTTTTAATTTTCTAATTCTTTCAGGGTTTCTTGCCATATTCTGGGTCCTACAGCGTGTATTTTTAATTTTCCACGTTTTTCAGGGTTACTCGGCCTATTCTGGGTCCTACAGTGTGATTTTCTCATTTTTGACATTTTTCAAGTTTTTTGTTTTGCAATTCTGGTCCTACAGTGTGATTTTCTCATTTTCCACCTTTTTCAGGTTTTCTCGCCATATTCCGGGTCCATCAGTGTGAGTTTATAGTTATCTACTTTTTTCAGGGTTGATTGCCATATTCTGGGTAATACAGTGAGAATTTTCATTGTCCAATTTTTTCATGGTTTCTCGCCATAATCTGGTTCCCCCAGCGTATATTTTTAATTTTCCACGTTTTCAGGGTTTCTCGGCATATTCTGGGTCCTACAGTGTGATTTTCTCATTTTTGATATTTTTCAAGTTTTTTGTTTTGCAATTCTGGTCCTACAGTGTGATTTTCTCATTTTCCACCTTTTTCAGGTTTTCTCGCCATATTCCGGGTCCTTCAGTGTGAGTTTTTAATTTTCTAATTCTTTCAGGGTTTCTTGCCATATTCTGGGTCCTACAGCGTGTATTTTTAATTTTCCACGTTTTTCAGGGTTACTCGCCCTATTCTGGGTCCTACAGTGTGATTTTCTCATTTTTGACATTTTTCAAGTTTTTTGTTTTGCAATTCTGGATCCTACAGTGTGATTTTCTCATTTTCCACCTTTTTCAGGTTTTCTTGCCATTTTCGGGGTACTTCAGTGTGAGTTTTTAATATTCTACTTTTTACAGGGTTAATCGCCATATTCTGTGTCCTACAGTGTGATTTTTAAATTTTCCACGTTTCTCTGGGTTTCTCGCCATATTCTGGTCCTACAGTGTGAATTTTTAATTTTAAACGTTTTTAAGTTTTTTTTCGTCATGTTCTGTGTCCTACACTGTGAAATGCTCATTATCCAACTTTTTCAGGTTTTCTCAGCATATTCTGGGTCCTTCAGTGTGAATATTTAATTTTCCATGTTTTTCATGTTTTCTCGCCATATTCCGGGTCCTTCAGTTTGTGTTTTTAATTTTCCTCGTTTTTCAGGTTTTCTTGCCATATTCCCGGTCCTTCAGTGTGAATTTTTAATTTTCCTGGTTTTTCAGATTTTTTCGTCATATTCTTGGTCCTAGAGTGTGATTTTCTCATTTCCACGTTTTTCAGGATTTCTCCCCGTATTTGGGGTCCTTCAGTGTGAGTTTTTGATTTTCTACTTTTTCAGGGTTTCTCAATATATTCTGGTTCCTACAGCGTGTATTTTATTTTTCCACGTTTTTCAAGGGTTTCTCCGCATATTCTGGGTCCTACAGTGTGATTTTTTTTTTATTTTCGACGGTTTTCAAGTTTTTTCGCAATTCTGGGTCCTACAGTGTGATTTTCTCATTTTCCACCTTTTTTCAGGTTTTCTCGCCATATTCGGGGTCCTTCAGTGTGAGTTTCTAATTTCCTAGTTTTTCAAGTTTTTTCGTAATTCTAGGACCTACAGTGTGGTTTTCTCATTTTCCACCTTTTTCAGGTTTTTTTCGCCATATTTGGGGTCCTTCAGTGTGAGCTTTTAATTTTCTACATTTTTCAGGGTTTTTCGCCATATTCTGGGTCCTTCAGTGTGAATTTTTAATGTTCCTTGTTTTTCTGGTTTTCTTGCCATATTCCAGGTCCTTCAGTGTGAATTTTTACTTTTCCACGTTTTTTAGTATTTCTTGCCATATTCTGGGAAATACAGTGTGAATTTTTAATTTTCATGTATTCAGTGTTTCTAGGCATATTCTGGGTCCTCCACTGTGATTTTCTCATTTTCGACGTTTTTCAAGTTTTTTCGTTAATCACTGTGATTTCTCATTTTCCACCTTTCAGGGTTCCTCGCCATATTTTGGGTCCTTCAGTGTGAGTTTTTAATTTTCTAATTTTTTCAGGTTTTCTTGCCATATTCTGGGTCCTATTGTGTATATTTTTAATTTTCCACGTTTTTCAGGGTTTCGTGGCATATTCTTGGTTCTACACTGTGATTATCTCATTTTCCACCTTTTTCAGGTTTTCTCTCCATATTCGGCGTCCTTCAGTGGGAGTTTTTAATTTTCTACTTTTTTCAGGGTTTCTCGCCATATTCTGGGTCCTACAGTGTGATTTTCTCATTTAGGACTTTTTACAAATTTTTTCGCAATTCTGGGTCCTACAGTGTGATTATTATCATTTTTAAACTTTTTCAGGTTTTCTCGCCATATTCGGGATCCTTCAGTGTGAGGTTTTAATTTTCCTCGTTTTTCAGGTTTTCTCGACATATTCTGGGTCCTTCAGTGTGAATTTTTAATTTTCACGTTTTTCAGGGTTTCTCGACATATTCCGGGTCCTTCAGTGTGAATTTTTTATTTTCCACGTTTTTCAGGTTTTTTCGTTATATTCTGGGTCTTACAGTGTGATTTTCTCATTTCCATGTTTTTCAGGTTTTCTAGCCATATTACACGTCCTTCAGTGTGAATTTTTAATTTTCCAGGTTTTTCAGTATTTCTTGCCATATTCTGGGTAATACAGTGTGATTTTCTCATTTTCCACTTTTTTCAGGTTTAATCGCAATATTTGGGGTCCTTCAGTGTGAGTTTTTAATTTTGTACTTTTTCAGGGTTTCTGGCCATATTCTGGGTCCTATAGTGTGTGTTTTTAATTTTCCACGTTTTTCATAGTTTCTCGGCATATTCTGGGTCCTACAGTGTGATTTTCTCATTTTCGATATTTTTCATGTTTTTTCCCAATTCTGGGTCCTACAGTGTGATTATTCTCATTTTCCACCTTTCAGGTTTTCTCGCCATATTCGGGGTCTTTCAGTGTGAATTTTTAATTTTCTACTTTTTTCAGGTTATCTCGCCATATTCTGGGTCCTTCAGTGTGAGTTTTTATTTTTTCTGGTTTTGTAGCCATATTCCGGGTCCTTCAGTGTGAATTTTTAATTTTCCATGTTTTTCAGGTGTTTTCATCATATTCTGGGTCCTACAGTGTGATTTTCTCATTTCCAAGTTTTTCAGGTTTTTGTGCCATATTCCAGGTCCTTCAGTGTAAATTTTTAATTTTCCACATTTTTCAGTGTTTCTCCCCCATATTCTGGGTAACACAGTGTGAATTTTTAATTTTCCACTTTTTTCATGGTTTCTCTTCATGTTCTAGGTCTGACCTTGTGAATTTTTACTTTTCACGTTTTTCAGGGTTTTCTCGCATATTCTGGGTCTTACAGTATGTTTTTCTCATTTTCCCCCATTTTCAAGTTATTTTCGCAATTTTGGGTCCTACAGTGGGAATTTCTGTTTTTCCACTTTTTCAGGGTTTCTTGCCATATTCTATGTCCTTAAGTGGGAATTTTTAATTTTCCACTTTTTTCAGGGTTTTTCATCATATTCCAAGTCCTTCAGTGTGAGTTTTTAATTTTCCACGTTTTTCAGGGTTTCTCAACATATTTTGGGTCCTACAGTGTGAATTTTTAATTTTCTACCTTTTTCAAGATTTCTCGCCATATTCTATGTCCTTCCACGTTTTTCAGGTTTTCTGGCCATATTCCAGGTCTTTCCGAGTGAGTTGATAATTTTCCACATTTTTTAAGGTTTTCTCCCTATATTCCAAATCCTTGAGTGTGAGTTATTAATTTTCCATGTTTTTCTGGTTTTGTCGCCATATTCCAGGTCTTTCAGTGTGAGTTTTTAATTATCTACTTTTTACAGGGTTTCTTGCCTTATTCTGGGTCCTACAGCGTTTATATTTAATTTTGCATGTTTTTCGGGGTTTCTCGCCATATTCTGGGACCTACAGTGTGATTTTCTCATTTTACAAGTTTTTCAAGTTTTTTTCCAATTCTGGGTCCTACAGTGTGATTTTCTCATTTCCACGTTTTTCAGGGTTTCTCAGCATTATCTGTGTTCTGCAGTGTGATTTTCTCATTTTCCACGTTTTTCACGTTTTTTTTTTTTTTTTTTAATTCT
Organism: Mus caroli; assembly: GCF_978045245.1. Taxonomy (NCBI): domain Eukaryota; kingdom Metazoa; phylum Chordata; class Mammalia; order Rodentia; family Muridae; genus Mus; species Mus caroli. The sequence goes on along the minus strand of NW_028227281.1, from coordinate 7,218,811 downwards.
GGGTGCTACAGTGTGATTTTCTCATTTTCCACCTTTATCAGGTTTTCTACCAAATTTGGAGTCCTTCAGTGTGAGTATGTAATTTTCTACTTTTCTCAGGTTTTCTCGCCATATTCTGGGTTCTACAGCGTGTATTTTTAATTTTCCACGTTTTCAGGGTTTCTCCGCATATTCTCTGTCCTACAGTGTGATTTTCACATTTTCCACGTTTTTCAAGTTTTTTCATAATTCTGGGTCCTACAGTGTGATTTTCTCATTTTCCACCTTTTTCAGGTTTAATCGCCATATTTGGGGTCCTTCAGTGTGAGGTTTTAATTTTCTTCTTTTTTCAGGGTTTCTCACCATATTCTGTGTCCTACAGCGTGTATTTTTAATTTTCCACGTTTTCAGGGTTTCTCGACATATTCTGGGTCCTACAGTGTGATTTTCTCATTTCCACGTTTTCAGGTTTTGTTGACATATTCCAGGTCCTTCGGTGTGAATTTTTAATTTTCCATGTTTTTCAGTATTTCTCGCCATATTCTGTGCCCGAGAGTGTGAATTTTTAATTTTCACGTTTTTCAGGGTTTCTCGACATATTCTGGGTCCTACAGAGTTATTTTCTCATTTTCGACGTTTTTCATTTTTTTTTTCCAAATCTGGGTCCTACAGTGTGATTATTCTCATTTTCCACCATTTTCAGGTTTTTCCGTCATATTCTGGGTCCTACAGTGTGATTTTCTCATTTCCACGATTTTCAGTATTTCTCGCCATACTTCTGTGTCCAAGAGTGTGAATTTTTAATTTTTACGTTTTTCAGAGTTTCTCGGCATATTCTGGGTCCTGCAGTGTGATTTTCTCATTTTCCAACTTTTTCAGGTTTTCTAGCCATATTTGGGGTCCTTCAGTGTGAATTTGTAATTTTCTACTTTTTTCAGGGTTTCTCGCCATATTCTGGGTCCTACAGTGTGTATTTTTAATTTTCCACGTTTTCAGGGTTTCTCGGCATATTCTTGGTCCTACAGTGTGATTTTCTCATTTTCCACGTTTTTCAAGTTTTTTCGCAATTCTGGGTCCTTCAGTGTGAATTTTAATTTTCTACTTTTTTCAGGTTCTCTCGCCATATTTGGGGTCCCTAAGTGTGAGGATTTAATTTTCTAATTTTTCAGGGTTTCTCGACATATTCTGTGTCCTAAATCGTGTATTTTCAATTTTCCACGTTTTTCAAGTTTTTTCTTCATATTCTGCGTCCTACAGTGTGATTTTCTCATTTTCCACCTTTTTCAGGTTTTCTCGCCATATTCTGGTTCCTACAGTGTGTGTTTTGAATTTTCCTCGTTTTTCAGGTTTTCCTTCAGTGTGAATTTTTAATTTTCCACGTTTTTCAGTTTTTCTCGCCATATTATGGTTCCTACAGTGTGAATTTTTAATTTTCCACATTTTTCATGGTTTCTGGGCATATTCTGGGTCCTGCAGTGTGATTTTCTCATTTTCCACCTTTTTCAGGTTTTCTTGCCATATTCGGGGTCCTTCAGTGTGAATATTCAATTTTCTAGTTTTTTCAGGTTTTCTCTCCATATTCTGGGTCCTTCATTGTGATTTTTAAATTTTCCTTGTTTTTCAGGTTTTCTCACCATATTGTAGGTCCTTCTGTGTGAATTTTTAATTTTCCACGTTTTTCAGGTTTTTTTCGTCATATTCTGGGTCCTACACTGAGATTTTCTCATTTCCACGTTTTTCAGGTTTCCCTGCCATATTCTGGGACCTTCAGTGTGAATTTTTAATTATCCACGTTTTTCAGGGTTTCTTGGCATTATCTGTGTTCTGCAGTGTGATTTTCTCATTTCCACGTTTTTCAGGTTTCCTTGCCATATTCCGGGACCTTCAGTGTGAATTTTTAATTTTCCACGTGTTTCAGTATTTCTCGCCATATTCTGGGTAATACAGTGTGAACTTTTAATTTTCAAATTTTTTCATGGTTTCTCGCCATATCCTGTGTCCGACAGTGTGAATTTTTAATTTTCACGATTTTCAGGGTTTCTTGGCATATTCTGGGTCCTGCAGAGTGATTTTCTCTTTTTCCACGTTTTCTCGAGTTTT
>NW_028227281.1:7138063-7216632 GCF_978045245.1 Mus caroli | reverse complement strand
CCGGAATATGGCAAGGAAACCTGAAAAACGTGGAAATGAGAAAATCACACTGCAGAACACAGATAATGCCAAGAAACCCTGAAAAACGTGGATAATTAAAAATTCACACTGAAGGTCCCAGAATATGGCAGGGAAACCTGAAAAACGTGGAAATGAGAAAATCTCAGTGTAGGACCCAGAATATGACGAAAAAAACCTGAAAAACGTGGAAAATTAAAAATTCACACAGAAGGACCTACAATATGGTGAGAAAACCTGAAAAACAAGGAAAATTTAAAAATCACAATGAAGGACCCAGAATATGGAGAGAAAACCTGAAAAAACTAGAAAATTGAATATTCACACTGAAGGACCCCGAATATGGCAAGAAAACCTGAAAAAGGTGGAAAATGAGAAAATCACACTGCAGGACCCAGAATATGCCCAGAAACCATGAAAAATGTGGAAAATTAAAAATTCACACTGTAGGAACCATAATATGGCGAGAAAAACTGAAAAACGTGGAAAATTAAAAATTCACACTGAAGGAAAACCTGAAAAACGAGGAAAATTCAAAACACACACTGTAGGAACCAGAATATGGCGAGAAAACCTGAAAAAGGTGGAAAAAGAGAAAATCACACTGTAGGACGCAGAATATGAAGAAAAAACTTGAAAAACGTGGAAAATTGAAAATACACGATTTAGGACACAGAATATGTCGAGAAACCCTGAAAAATTAGAAAATTAAATCCTCACACTTAGGGACCCCAAATATGGCGAGAGAACCTGAAAAAAGTAGAAAATTAAAAATTCACACTGAAGGACCCAGAATTGCGAAAAAACTTGAAAAACGTGGAAAATGAGAAAATCACACTGTAGGACCAAGAATATGCCGAGAAACCCTGAAAACGTGGAAAATTAAAAATACACACTGTAGGACCCAGAATATGGCGAGAAACCCTGAAAAAAGTAGAAAATTACAAATTCACACTGAAGGACCCCAAATATGGCTAGAAAACCTGAAAAAGTTGGAAAATGAGAAAATCACACTGCAGGACCCAGAATATGCCGAGAAACTCTGAAAAACGTAAAAATTAAAAATTCACACTCTTGGACACAGAATATGGCGAGAAATACTGAAAATCGTGGAAATGAGAAAATCACACTGTAGGACCCAGAATATGACGGAAAAACCTGAAAATGGTGGAAAATGAGAATAATCACACTGTAGGACCCAGATTTGGAAAAAAAAATGAAAAACGTCGAAAATGAGAAAATAACTCTGTAGGACCCAGAATATGTCGAGAAACCCTGAAAAACGTGAAAATTAAAAATTCACACTCTCGGGCACAGAATATGGCGAGAAATACTGAAAAACATGGAAAATTAAAAATTCACACCGAAGGACCTGAATATGTCAACAAAACCTGAAAACGTGGAAATGAGAAAATCACACTGTAGGACCCAGAATATGTCGAGAAACCCTGAAAACGTGGAAAATTAAAAATACACGCTGTAGGACACAGAATATGGTGAGAAACCCTGAAAAAAGAAGAAAATTAAAACCTCACACTGAAGGACCCCAAATATGGCGATTAAACCTGAAAAAGGTGGAAAATGAGAAAATCACACTGTAGGACCCAGAATTATGAAAAAACTTGAAAAACGTGGAAAATGTGAAAATCACACTGTAGGACAGAGAATATGCGGAGAAACCCTGAAAACGTGGAAAATTAAAAATACACGCTGTAGAACCCAGAATATGGCGAGAAAACCTGAGAAAAGTAGAAAATTACATACTCACACTGAAGGACTCCAAATTTGGTAGAAAACCTGATAAAGGTGGAAAATGAGAAAATCACACTGTAGCACCCAGAATTAAAAAAAAAAAAAAAAACGTGAAAAACGTGGAAAATGAGAAAATCACACTGCAGAACACAGATAATGCTGAGAAACCCTGAAAAACGTGGAAATGAGAAAATCACACTGTAGGACCCAGAATTGGAAAAAAACTTGAAAAACTTGTAAAATGAGAAAATCACACTGTAGGTCCCAGAATATGGCGAGAAACCCCGAAAAACATGCAAAATTAAATATAAACGCTGTAGGACCCAGAATAAGGCAAGAAACCCTGTAAAAAGTAGATAATTAAAAACTCACACTGAAAGACCTGGAATATGGCGACAAAACCAGAAAAACATGGAAAATTAATAACTCACACTCAAGGATTTGGAATATAGGGAGAAAACCTTAAAAATGTGGAAAATTATCAACTCACTCGGAAAGACCTGGAATATGGCCAGAAAACCTGAAAAACGTGGAAGGACATAGAATATGGCGAGAAATCTTGAAAAAGGTAGAAAATTAAAAATTCACACTGTAGGACCCAAAATATGTTGAGAAACCCTGAAAAACGTGGAAAATTAAAAACTCACACTGAAGGACTTGGAATATGATGAAAAACCCTGAAAAAAGTGGAAAATTAAAAATTCCCACTTAAGGACATAGAATATGGCAAGAAACCCTGAAAAAGTGGAAAAACAGAAATTCCCACTGTAGGACCCAAAATTGCGAAAATAACTTGAAAATGGGGGAAAATGAGAAAAACATACTGTAAGACCCAGAATATGCGAGAAAACCCTGAAAAACGTGAAAAGTAAAAATTCACAAGGTCAGACCTAGAACATGAAGAGAAACCATGAAAAAAGTGGAAAATTAAAAATTCACACTGTGTTACCCAGAATATGGGGAGAAACACTGAAAAATGTGGAAAATTAAAAATTTACACTGAAGGACCTGGAATATGGCACAAAAACCTGAAAAACTTGGAAATGAGAAAATCACACTGTAGGACCCAGAATATGATGAAAACACCTGAAAAACATGGAAAATTAAAAATTCACACTGAAGGACCCGGAATATGGCTACAAAACCAGAAAAATAAAAATTCACACTGAAGGACCCAGAATATGGCGAGATAACCTGAAAAAAGTAGAAAATTAAAAATTCACACTGAAAGACCCCGAATATGGCGAGAAAACCTGAAAGGTGGAAAATGAGAATAATCACACTGTAGGACCCAGAATTGGGAAAAAACATGAAAAATATCGAAAATGAGAAAATCACACTGTAGGACCCAGAATATGCCGAGAAACCATGAAAAACGTGGAAAATTAAAAACACACACTATAGGACCCAGAATATGGCCAGAAACCCTGAAAAAGTACAAAATTAAAAACTCACACTGAAGGACCCCAAATATTGCGATTAAACATGAAAAAAGTGGAAAATGAGAAAATCACACTGTATTACCCAGAATATGGCAAGAAATACTGAAAAACCTGGAAAATTAAAAATTCACACTGAAGGACGTGGAATATGGCTAGAAAACCTGAAAAACATGGAAATGAGAAAATCACACTGTAAGACCCAGAATATAACGAAAAAACCTGAAAAACGTGGAAAATAAAAAATTCACACTGAAGGACCCGGAATATGTCGAGAAACCCTGAAAAACGTGAAAATTAAAAATTCACACTGAAGGACCCAGAATATGTCGAGAAAACCTGAAAAACGAGGAAAATTAAAACCTCACACTGAAGGATCCCGAATATGGCGAGAAAACCTGAAAAAGTTTAAAAATGATAATAATCACACTGTAGGACCCAGAATTGCGAAAAAATTTGTAAAAAGTCCTAAATGAGAAAATCACACTGTAGGACCCAGAATATGGCGAGAAACCCTGAAAAAAGTAGAAAATTAAAAACTCCCACTGAAGGACGCCGAATATGGAGAGAAAACCTGAAAAAGGTGGAAAATGAGATAATCACAGTGTAGAACCAAGAATATGCCACGAAACCCTGAAAAACGTGGAAAATTAAAAATATACACAATAGGACCCAGAATATGGCAAGAAAACCTGAAAAAATTAGAAAATTAAAAACTCACACTGAAGGACCCAAAATATGGCGAGGAACCCTGAAAGGTGGAAAATGAGAAATCACAGTGATTAACGAAAAAACTTGAAAAACGTCGAAAATGAGAAAATCACAGTGGAGGACCCAGAATATGCCTAGAAACACTGAATACATGAAAATTAAAAATTCACACTGTATTTCCCAGAATATGGCAAGAAATACTAAAAAACGTGGAAAAGTAAAAATTCACACTGAAGGACCTGGAATATGGCAAGAAAACCAGAAAAACAAGGAACATTAAAAATTCACACTGAAGGACCCAGAATATGGCGAAAAACCCTGAAAAATGTAGAAAATTAAAAGCTCACACTGAAGGACCCCAAATATGGCGAAAAAAACCTGAAAAAGGTGGAAAATGAGAAAACCACACTGTAGGTCCTAGAATTACGAAAAAACTTGAAAAACTAGGAAATTAGAAACTCACACTGAAGGACCCCGAATATGGCGAGAAAACCTGAAAAAAGGTGGAAAATGAGAAAATCACACTGTAGGACCCAGAATTGCGAAAAAACTTGAAAACCGTCGAAAATAAAAAAAAAATCACACTGTAGGACCCAGAATATGCGGAGAAACCCTTGAAAAACGTGGAAAAATAAAATACACGCTGTAGGAACCAGAATATATTGAGAAACCCTGAAAAAGTAGAAAATCAAAAACTCACACTGAAGGACCCCAAATACGGGGAGAAATCCTGAAAAACGTGGAAATGAGAAAATCACACTCTAGGACCAAGAATATGACGAAAAAATCTGAAAAACCAGGAAAATTAAAAATTCACACTGAAGGACCGGGAATATGGCAAGAAAACCTGAAAAACGAGGAAAATTAAAAACACAAACTGAAGGACCCGGAATATGGCGAGAAAACATGAAAAACATGGAAAATTAAATATTCACACTGAAGGACCCAGAATATGCTGAGAAAACCTGAAAAAGTTGGATAATGAGCATTTCACAGTGTAGGACACAGAACATGACGAAAAAAAACTTAAAAACGTTTAAAATTAAAAATTCACACTGTAGGACCAGAATATGGCGAGAAACCCAGAGAAACGTGGAAAATTTAAAAATCACACTGTAGGACACAGAATATGGCGATTAACCCTGTAAAAAGTAGAATATTAAAAACTCACACTGAAGTACCCCGAAAATGGCAAGAAAACCTGAAAAAGGTGGAAAATGAGAAAATCACACTGTAGGATCCAGAATTGCAAAACAAAAAACTTGAAAAATGTCAAAAATGAGAAAATCACACTGTAGGACCCAGAATAGGGCGAGTAACCCTGAAAAACGTGGAAAATTAAAAATACACGCTGTAGGACCCAGAATATGGCAAGAAACCCTGAAAGAATTAGAAAATTAAAAACTCACACTGAAGGACCCGGAATATGGCGAGAAAACCTGAAAAAGGTGGAAAATGAGAAAATCACACTGTAGGACCAGAATTGCAAAACAAAAAACTTGAAAAATATCAAAAATGAGAAAATCACACTGTAGGACCCAGAATATGCCGAGAAACCCTGAAAACGTGGAAAATTAAAAATATACGCTGGGGGAACCAGATTATGGCGAGAAACCATGAAAAAATTGGACAATGAAAATTCTCACTGTATTACCCAGAATATGGCAATCAACCCTGAAAAAAGTAGATAACTATAAACTCACACTGATGGACCCGGAATATGGCGAGAAAACCTGAAAAAGGTGGAAAATGAGAAAATCACACTGTAGGACCAGAATTGCAAAACAAAAAACTTGAAAAATGTCAAAAATGAGAAAATCACACTGTAGGACCCAGAATAGGCCGAGTAACCCTGAAAAACGTGGAAAATTAAAAATACACGCTGTAGGACCCAGAATATGGCAAGAAACCCTGAAAGAATTAGAAAATTAAAAACTCACACTGAAGGACCCGGAATATGGCGAGAAAACCTGAAAAAGGTGGAAAATGAGAAAATCACACTGTAGGACCCAGAATTACGAAAAAACTTTAAAAACGTGGAAAATGAGAAAATCACTCTTCAGGACCCAAAATATGCCAAGAAACCGTGAAAAACGTGAAAATTAAAAATTCATACTGTCAGACCCACATTATGGCGAGAAACCTTGAAAAAAATTGGACAATAAAAATTCAAACTGTATTACCCAGAATACGGCCAGCAACCCTGAAAAAAGTAGATAACTATAAACTCACACTGATGGACGAGGATATGGCTAGAAAACATGAAAAAGGTGGAAAATGAGAAAATCACACTGCAGGACCCAGAATATGCTGAGAATCCCTGAAAATCGTGGAAAATTAAAAATTCACACTGAAGGACCCGGAATTTGGCGAGAAAACCTGAAAAACGAGGAAAATTAAAAATTCACACTGTATTACCCAAAATATGGGGAGAAATACTGAAAAACGTGGAAAATTAAAAATTCACACTGCAGGACCTGGAATATGGCAAGAAATCCTGAAAAACTTGGAAACGAGAATATCACACTGTAGGACCCAGAATATGATGAAAAAACCTGGAAAACGTGGAAAATTAAAAATTCACACTGAAGGAATCAGAATATGGCGAGAAAACCTGAAAAAACGAGGAAAATTAAAAACTCACACTGTAGGACCTAGATTATGGCGAGATAACCTGAAAAAGGTGGAAAATGAGAAAATCACATGTAGGACCCAGAATTGTGAGAAAACCTGAAAAAGGTTGAAAACGAGAAAATAACACTGCAGGAGCCAGAATATGCTGAGAAAACCTGAAAAACATTGAAAATTAAATATTCACACTATAGGACCCTGAATATGGCGAGAAACACTGAAAAAGGAAAAAAACGAGAAAATCACACTGTAATAATCAGAATATGACGAAATAACTTAAAAAACGTGGAAAATTTAAAATTCACACTGTAGTACCCAGAATATGGCAAGAAAACCTTAAAAACTAGAAATTAAAAAACTCACACTGAAGGACCCCAAATATGGCGAGAAAACCTGAAAAACATGGAAATGAAAAAATCACACTGTAGAACCAGATTATGACGAAGAAACCTGAAAAATGTGGAAAAATAAAAATTCACACTCAAGGACCCGGATATAGCGAGCAAAACTGAAAAATGAGGAAAATTAAAATCTCACACTGAAGGACCCAGAATATGGCAAGAAAACCTGTAAAACCTAGAAAATTAAATATTCACACTGGAGGACACAGAATATTTTGAGAAACTGTAAAATCTTGAAAATTAAAAATTCACTCTAAAGGACCAGAATATGGCAAGAAACCTTGAAAAACGTGGAAAATTAAAAATTCACACTGAAGAACCTGGAATATGGCAAGAAAATAAGAAAAACGTGGAAATGAGAAAATCACACTGTATGACCTTGAATATGGCGAGAAAACCTGAAAAACGAGGAAAATTAAAAACTCACACTGAAGGACCCAGAATATGGCGAGAAAACCTGAAAAACATGGAAAATTAAATATTCACAAAGTAGAACCCAGGATAGGGAGAGAAACACTGAAAAAAGTGGAAAATTAAAAATTCACACTCTAGGAACAGAATATGGCAAGAAAACTTGAAAAACGTGGAAAATCGAAAATTCACACTGTAGGACTCAGAATATGCCGAGAAGACCTGAAAAAGTTGGAAAATGAGAAAATCACACTGAAGGACCCAGAATATGACGAAAAAAACTTAAAAAGGTTTAAAATTAAAAATTCATACTGTAGGACACAGAACATGGCAAGAAAACCTGAAAAACGTGAAAAATTTAAAATTCACACTGTAGGATGCAGAATATGGCGAGAAACACTGAAAAAAGTAAAAAATTTAAATCTCACACTGAAGGACCCTGAATATGTCGAGAAAACCTGAAAAAGGTGGAAAATGAGAAAATCACACTATAGGACCCAGAATTGCGAAAAAAAATTGAAAAACGTCGAAAATGAGAAAATCACACTGTAGGACCCAGAATATGCCGAGAAACCCTGAAAAATGTGCCAAATTAAACATACACGCTGTAGGACCCAGAATATGGCAACAAACCATGAAAAAACTAAAAAACTAAAAACTCACACTGAAGGACCACGAATATGGTGAGAAAACATGAAAAAGGTGGTTAATGACAAAATCAACTGTAGGACCCAGAATATGATGAAAAAAACTTAAAAACGATTAAAATTAAAAATTCACACTGTAGGACCCCGAATATGGTGAGAAAATCTGAAAATGTTTAAAAATGAGAAAAATACACTGTAGAACCCAGAATATGCTGAGAAACCCAGAAAAACGAGGAAAAATAAAAATATGCTTTGAAGGAGCCAGATTATGACAGGAAACCCTGAAAAAAGTAGAAAATTAAAAACTTACACGGAAGGACCCTGAATATGGCAAGAATACCTGAAAAAGGTGGAAATAGAGAATAATCACACTGTAGGACACAGAATTGCGAAAAAACATGAAAAACGTAGAAAATGAGAAAATCACACTGTAGGACCCAGAATTACGAAAAAATTTATAAAACGTGGAAAATGAGAAAATCACACTGCAGGACCTAGAATATGCTGAGTAACCCTGAAAAACATGAAAATTAAAAATTCACACTGTCGGACACAGAATATGGCGAGAAACCATGAAAAAAGTGGAAAATTAAAAATTCACACTGTATTACCCAGAATATGGCGAGAAATACTGAAAAACATGGAAAATTAAAAATTCACCCTGAAGGACCTGGAATATGGCAAGAAAACCTGAAAAACGAGAAAATGAGAAAAATCACACTGTAGTACCCAGAATATGACGAAAAAACCTGAAAAACGTGTAAAATTAAAAACTCACACTGAATGACCCAGAATATGGCAAGAAAACCTGAAAAAAGTAAAAAACTAAAAATTCACACTGAAAGACCCCGAATATGGCGAGAAAACCTGAAAAAGGTGGAAAATGAGAATAAATGACTGTAGGACCCAGAATTGCGAAAAAACTTGAAAAACTTCGAAAATGAGAAAATCACACTTTAGGACCCAGAATATGCCGAGAAACCCTGAAAAACGTGGAAAATTGAAAATACGCGCTGTTGGACCCAGAATATGGTGAGAAACCGGAAAAACGTGGTAAATTAAAAATACACTCTGTTGGACCCAGAATATGGCAAGAAACCCTGCAAAAGGTGAAAAATGAGAAAATCACACTGTAAGACCCAGAATTACGAAAAAACCTGAAAAACTTGGAAAATGAGAAAATCACACTGCAGGAAACAGAATATGCCGAGAAACCCTGAAAAACGTGGAAAATTAAAAATTCACACTGAAGGACCCGGAATATAGCGAGAAAACCTGAAAAAGGTGGAAAATGAGAAAATCACATGTAGAACCCAGAATAGCGAAAAAAATTGAAAAAGGTGAAAAATGAGAAAATCACACTGCAGGACCCAGAATATGCTGAGAAACCCTGATAATCATGGAAAATTAAATGTTCACACTGTAGGACCCAGAATATGCCTAGAAACCCTTGAAAAACTTGGAAAAATAAAATACAGGCTGTAGGAACCAGAATATATTGAGAAACCCTGAAAAAGTAGGAAATCAAAAACTCACACTGAAGGACCCCGAATATGGGGAGAAATCCTAAAAAACGTGGAAATGAGAAAATCACACTCTAGGACCCAGAATATGACGAAAAAACCTGAAAAACATGGAAAATTAAAAATTCACACTGAAGGTCCGGGAATATGGTGAGAAAACCTGAAAAACGAGGAAAATTAAAAACACAAACTGAAGGACCCAGAATATGTCGAGAAAACATGAAAAACATGGAAAATTAAATATTCACACTGTAGGACCCAGAATATGGCGAGAAACACTGAAAAAGGAGGAAAATGAGAAAATCACACTATAGGACCAGAATATGGCAAGAAACCTTGAAAAACGTGGAAAATTAAAAATTCACAATGTAGGACCCAGAATATGCTGAGAAAATCTGAAAAAGTTGGATAATGAGAATATCAAACTGTAGGACCCAGAACATGACGAAAAAAACTTAAAAACGTTTAAAATTAAAAAATCAAACTGTAGGACCTGAATATGGCGAGAACCCTGAGAATCATGGAAAATTTAAAAATCACACTGTAGGACGCAGAATATGGCGATTAACCCTGTAAAAAGTGGAATATTAAAAACTCACACTGAAGTACCCCGAAATTGGCAAGAAAACCTGAAAAAGGTGGAAAATGAAAAAAATCACACTGTAGGACCCAAAATATGCTGAGTAACCCTGAAAAACTTGGAAAATTAAAAATACACGCTCTAGGACCCAGAATATGGCAAAAAACCCTGAAAGAATTAGAAAATTAAAAACTCACACTGAAGGAACCGGAATATGGCAAGAAAACCTGAAAAAGTGGAAAGTCTCTCTCTGTCTCTCTCTCTATGTCTCTCTCTGTCTCTCTCTTTCTCTATCTCTGTCTCTCTCTATTTCTCTCTGTCTCTATCTGTCTCTCTCTCTGTCTCTCTCTGTCTCTCTCTCTCTGTCTCTCTCTTTCCCTCTCTCTGTCTCTCTCTGTCTCTATCTCTGTCTCTGTCTGTCTCTCTCTGTCACTCTGTCTCTCTCTGTCTCTCTCTGTCCCTCTCTGTCTCTCTCTGTGTCTTTCTTTGTCTCTCTCTGTCTCTACCTTTCTCTCTCTGTCTCTCTCTTTATGTCTCTCTCTGTCTCTCTCTTTCTCTCTCTCTGTATCTCTCTGTCTCTCTTTGTCTCTCTCTGTGTCTTTCTTTGTCTCTCTCTGTCTCTCTTTGTCTCTCTCTGTAACTCTCTCTATGTCTCTCTCTGTCTCTCTCTTTCCCTATCTCTGTCTCTCTCTGTTTCTCTCTGTCTCTATCTCTCTGTGTGTCTCTTTCTTTCCTTCTCTCTGTCTCTATCTCTTTCTCTCTATGTCTCTCTCTGTCACTCTGTCTCTCTCTGTCTCTCTCTGTCTCTCTCTGTCTATCTGTCTCTCTCTGTCTCTCTCTGTCTCTCTGTCTCTCTCTGTCTCTCTCTGTGTCTTTCTTTGTCTCTCTCTGTCTCTCTGTCTCTCTCTGTCTCTCTCTGTGTCTCTCTCTATCTCTCTCTCTGTCTCTCTCTGTCTCTCTCTGTCTCTCTCAATGTATCTCTCTCTCTATGTCTCTCTCTGTGTCTTTCTTTGTCTCTCTCTGTCTCTCTCTGTCTCTCTGTGTGTCTCTCTCTGTCTCTCTCTCTATCTCTGTCTCTCTCTGTCTTTCTCACTCTGTCTCTGTCTCTCTCTGACTCTCTCTGTCTCTCTCTTTCTCTCTGTCTCTCTCTGTCTCTATCTCTGTCTCTCTCTGTCCTTCTGACTCTTTCTGTCTCTCTCTGTCTCTCTCTCTGTCTCTCTCTGTCTCTCTCCTTCTCTCTCTCTGTCTCTCTCTTTCCCTCTCTCTGTCTCTCTCTGTCTCTATCTCTGTCTCTCTCTGTCTCTCTCTGTAACTCTGTCTCTCTCTGTCTCTCTCTGTCTCTCTCTGTCTATCTGTCACTCTCTGTCTCTATCTCTGTATCTCTCTGTCTCTGTCTTTCTCTGTGTCTTTCTTTGTCTCGCTCTGTCTCTCTCTGTCTCTCTCTGTCTCTCTCTCTATGTCTCTCTTTGTCTCTCTCTTTCTCTATCTCTGTCTCTCTCTGTTTCTCTCTGTCTCTATCTGTCTCTCTCTCTGTCTCTCTCTGTCTCTCTCTGTCTCTCTCTGTCTCTATCTCTGTCTCTCTCTGTCTCTCTCTGTCACTCTGTCTCTCTCTGTCTCTCACTGTCTCTCACTGTCTCTCTCTGTCTATCTGACTCTCTCTGTCTCTCTCTGTCTCTCTCTCTTTCTCTGTCTCTGTCTCTCTCTGTCTCTCTCTGTCACTCTGTCTCTCTCTGTTTCTCTCTGTCTCTATCTGTCTCTCTGTCTCTATCTGTCTCTCTCTGTCTCTCTCTGTCCCTCACTCTGTATCTCTCTGTCTCTATCTCTGTCTCTCTCTGTCTCTCTCTGTCACTCTGTCCCTCTCTGACTCTCTCTGTGTCTCTCTCTATCTCTCTCTCTCTCTGTCTCTCTCTGTCTCTCTCTGTCTAACTCTATCTGTCTCTGTCTCTCTGTCTCCATCTGTCACTCTGTCGGTCTCTCTCTGTCTCTCTCTGTCCCTTCTGTCTCTATCTCTGTATCTCTCTGTCTCTCTCTCTGTCTCTCTGTCTCTCTCTGTGTCTCTGTCTCTCTCTGTCTCTCTCTGTCTCTCTCAATGTATCTCTCTGTCTCACTATGTCTCTCTCTGTGTCTTTCTTTGTCTCTCTCTGTCTCTTTCTGTCTCTCTCTGTGTCTCTCTCTGTCTCTCTCTCTCTATCTCTGTCTCTCTCTGTCTTTCTCACTCTGTCTCTGTCTCTCTCTGACTCTCTCTGTCTCTCTCTTTCTCTCTGTCTCTCTCTCTTTATCTCTCTGTCTCTCTCTGTCTCTCTCTCTCTGTGTCTCTCTCTGTCTTTCTCTGTCTCTATCTCTGTCTCTCTCTGTCTTTCTCTGGGTCTTCCTTTGTCTCTCTCTGTCTGTCTCTGTCTCACTCTCTGTCTTTCTCTGTCTCTCTCTGTGTCTCTCTCTGTCTTTCTCTGTCTCTATCTCTATCTCTCTCTGTCTCTCTCTGTCCTTCTGACTCTTTCTGTCTCTCTCTGTCTCTCTCTCTGTGTCTCTCTGTCTCTCTCTATGTCTTTCATTGTCTCTCTCTGTCTCTCTCTGTCTATCTCTCTGTCTCTCTCTGTCTCTCTCTGTCTCTATCTCTGTCTCTCTCTGTCTCTCTCTGTCTCTCTATGTCTCTCTTAATGTATCTCTCTGTCTCTCTATGTCTCTCTCTGTGTCTTTCTTTGTCTCTCTCTGTCTCTCTCTCTCTCTGTGTCTCACTCTGTCTCTCTCTGTCTCACTCTCTGTCTCTGTCTCTCTCTCTGTCTCTCTCTGTCTCTCTCTCTAAATCTGTCTCTCTCTGTATTTCTCACTCTGTCTCTGTCTCTCTCTGTCCCTCTCTCTGTCTCTCTCTGTCTCTATCTCTGTCTCTCTCTGACTCTCTCTGTCTCTCTCTTTCTCTCTGTCTCTCTCTGTCTCTCTTTGTCTCTCTCTCTGTATCTCTCTGTGTCTATCTGTGTCTCTCTGTGTCTCTCTCTGTGTCTCTCTGTGTCTCTCTCTGTCTCTCTCTGTGTCTCTCTGTGTCTCTCTGTGTCTCTCTGTCTCTCTCTGTGTCTCTCTCTGTCTCTCTCTGTCTATCTCTGTCTCTCTCTGTCTCTCTCAATGTATCTCTCTGTCTCTCTATGTCTCTCTCTGTGTCTTTCTTTGTCTCTCTCAGTCTCTCTCTCTCTGTCTCACTCTGTCTCTCTCTCTGTCTCTCTTTGTCTCTCTCTCTCTGTATCTCTCTGTCTCTCTCTGTCTCTCTCTCTGTGTCTCTCTCTGTCTTTCTTTTTCTCTATCTATATCGCTCTCTGTCTCTCTCTGTGTCTTTTTTTGTCTCTCTCTGTCTCTCTCTGTCTCTCTCTGTCTCTCTTAGTCTCTCTCTGTGTCTTTCATTGTCTCTCTCTGTCTCTCTCTGTCTTTCGGTGTCTCTCTCTCTGTCTCTCTCTGTCTCACTCTCTGTCTCTCTCTGTCTCTATCTCTGTCTCTCTCTGTCTCTCTCTGTCTGTCTCTGTCTGTCTATGTCTATCTCTGTCTCTCTCTGTGTCTCTCTGTATCTCTCTCTGTGTCTCTCTGTGTCTCTCTGTCTCTCTCTGTGTCTCTCTCTGTCTCTCTCTGTCTCTATCTCTGTCTCTCTCTGTCTCTCTCTGTCTCTCTCAATGTATCTCTCTGTTTCTTTCTGTCTCTCTCTCTGTCTCTGTCTCTGTCTCTCTCTCTGTCTCTCTCTGTCTCTCTCTCTAACTCTGTCTCTCTCTGTATTTCTCACTCTGTCTCTGTCTCTCTCTGTCCCTCTCTCTGTCTCTCTCTGTCTCTATCTCTGTCTCTCTCTGACTCTCTCTGTCTCTCTCTTTCTCTCTGTCTCTCTCTGTCTCTCTTTGTCTCTCTGTCTGTATCTCTCTGTCTCTCTCTGTCTCTCTCTCTCAGTGTCTCCCTCTGTCTTTCTTTGTCTCTATGTCTGACTCTCTCTGTCTCTCTTGTGTCTTTCTTTGTCTCTTCTATGTCTCTCTCTGTCTCTCTCTCTGTCTCCCTCAGTCTCTCTCTGTGTCTCTCTCTGTCTTTCTCTGTCTCTATCTCTGTCTCTCTGTCTCTCTCTGTCTCTCTCTGTCCTTCTGTATCTTTCTGTCTCTCTCTGTCTCTCTCTCTGTATCTCTCTGTCTCCCTCTGTCTCTCTCTGTGTCTTTCTTTGTCTCTCTCTGTCTCTCTCTGTCTCTTTGTGTCTCTCTCTATCTCTCTCTGTCTCTCTCTGTCTCTATCTCTGTCTCTCTCTGTCTCTCTCTGTCTGTCTCTGTCTCTCTGTGTCTCTCTCTCTGTCTCTCTCTGTGTCTCTCTCTGTGTGTCTCTGTCTCTCTCTGTTTCTCTCTCTGTCTCTCTCTGTCTCTAACTCTGTCTCTCTCTGTCTCTCTGACTCTCTCTGTATCTCTCTGTCTCTCTCTGTCTCTCTCTGTGTTTTTCTTTGTCTCTCTCTGTCTCTCTCTGTCTCTCTCTCTGTCTCTCTCTGTTTCTCTCTGTCTCTCTGTGTTTTTCTTTGTCTCTCTCTGTCTCTCTCTGTGTCTCTTTCTGTCTCACTCTGTCTCTCTCTGTCTCTCTCTGTCTCTCTCTGTCTCTCTCTCTGTCTCTCTCTGTCTCTCTCTCTTTCTCACTCTGTGTATCTCTGTCTCTCTCTGTGTCTCTCTCTGTCTCACTCTGTCTTTCTCTGTCTCTCTCTGTCTCTCTCTCTGTCTCTCTGTCTCTCTTTGTCTCTCTCTGTCTCTATCTCTGTCTCTCTCTGTCTCTCTCTGTCTCTCTCTGTCTGTCTCTGTCTCTCTGTGTGTCTCTCTCTGTGTCTCTCTGTGTCTCTCTCTGTGTCTCTCTCTGTCTCTCTGTCTCTCTCAATGTATCTCTCTGTCTCTCTATGTCTCTCTCTGTCTTTCTATGTCTCTCTCTGTCTCTCTCTGTCTCTCTCTGTCTCTCTATGTGACTTTCAGTGGCCCCACACAGCCTCACATATACTTCTAAAAATTTAAAGAAGGGTGTGGCCACTCTAAAAGCTCAACAATTAACAGCATTGTCTCCTCTTCCAGAGTACCTGGGATCAACTACCAGCAACTATATGGTGGCCCATCTCCAGTTCCAGGGGATCAGACAGACAGACATACAGACAGTGATAAAAATGGCAGGCCTGCCTGGTCTTTCTTTCTTTCTTATCCTTTTTAAAAAATGTTTATTTATATATTTATTTATGTATTTATTAGATATAAGTACACTGTAGCTGTCTTCAGACACTCCAGAAGAGGGTGTCAGATTCTGGACAATCTAAATCCCTCTTATGGTCTGCATATGATGTACATAAACACAGCCTCACATATACTTCTAAAAATTTAAAGATGTGTGGGGCCACTGAGAGGGCTCAACAATTAACAGCATTGTCTCCTCTTTCAGAGAACCTGGGATCAACTACCAGCAACTTTATGGTAGCCCATCTCCAGTTCCAGGGGATCAGACAGACAGACAGACAGACAGACAGAGATAAGGATGGCAGGCCTGCCTGGTCTTACTTTCTATCTTATCCTTTTTAAAAAATGTTTATTTATTTATTTATTTACTTATGTATTTATTATATATAAGTACACTGTAGCTGTCTTCAGACACTCCAGTAGAGGGTGTCAGATTCTGGAGAATCTAAATCCTCTTATAATCTGAATATGATGTACATAAACACAGCCTCAATTATACTTCTAAATATTTAAAGAAGTGTGGGGCCATTGAAAGGGCTCAACAATTAACAGCATTGTCTCCTCTTCCAGAGTACATGGGATCAACTACCAGCAACTATATGGTGGCCCATCTCCAGTTCCAGGGGATCAGACAGACAGACATACAGACAGTGATAAGGATGGCAGGCCTGCCTGGTCTTTCTTTCTTTCTTATCCTTTTTAAAAAAATGTTTATTTATATATTTATTTATGTATTTATTAGATATAAGTACACTGTAGCTGTCTTCAGACACTCCAGAAGAGGGTGTCAGATTCTGGAGAATCTAAATCCCTCTTATGGACTGCATATGATGTACATAAACACAGCCTCACATATACTTCTAAAAATTTAAAGATGTGTGGGGCCACTGAGAGGGCTCAACAATTAACAGCATTGTCTTCTCTTTCAGGGAACCTGGGATAAACTGCCAGCACCTTATGGTGGCCCATCTCCAGTTCCAAGGGATCAGACAGACAGACAGACAGAGAGACAGAGATAAGGATGGCAGGCCTGACTGGTCTTTCTTTATTTCTTATACTTTTTAAAAAATGTTTATTTATTTATTTATTTATTTATTTATTTATTAGATATAAGTACACTGTAGCCGTTTTCAGACACTCCAGAAGATGGTGTCAGATTCTGGAGAATCTAAATCCCTCTTATGGTCTGAATATGATGTACATAAACACAGCCTCACATATACTTCTAAAAATTAAAAATGGGTGGGGCCACTGAAAGGGCTCAACAATTAACAGCATTGTCTCCTCTTCCAGAGAACCTCGGATCAACTACCAGCACCTACAAGGTGGCCCATCTCCAGTTCCAGGGGATCAGACAGACAGACAGACAGGCAGAGATAAACATGGCAGGCCTGCCTGGTCTTTCTTTCTTTCTTATCCTTTTACAAAATATTTATTTATTTATTTATTTATTTATTTATTTATGTATTTCTTAGATATAAGTACACTGTAGCTTTCTTTAGACACTCCAGAGGAGAGTGTCAGATTCTGGAGAATGTAAATCCCTCTTATGGTCTGCATATGATGTACATAAACACAGCCTCACATATACTGAGCTGAGGTGTCACAGGCCAACTGCTGGAATTTCTGAGTACCACCTAGATAGAGAAAAGCTATGCTGTGGTTGCTTAATTTATGTATTTTATTATTTCTATTTGTTGTTTTGTTTTGTTTCATTTGTTTTTAGAGAAGTCCTCTGTCTGTAGCTCTGGCTGACCCAGGACTGCCTACTTGTGTTAATTAGGGTTTCACAGCTGAGAACAGACACCAAGAGCAAGGTAAGGCTTAGAAAACCCTACATTCAGTGGTGGCTCAAGCTCTTAATGAGAGCACTCTGTAGGCAGAGGCAGTCAGTTTCTGAGTTCGAGGCCACCCTGGTGAAAGACAGGGCTAGGGTAGGGGCTAGGGTGAGGAAAGGAAGAAAGGAAAGAAGGAAAGAAAGAAAGGAAAGAAGAAAAGAAAGAAAGAAAAAGTTTTTATAAAAGTTTTATAAAAAGTGTTAAAGTTTTTAAAAATTAAAAAAAAAAAATACCAGATCACCATCACACAGCATTGGCTGTCTTCAGGTGTATCCTTTCAGCCTCCAAAACAAAAAACAATGGCTGGCTGTCTTCAGGTGTATCCTATTCTCGAGTCTTATTTCCAACCTTAGAGCTGGGCTGAGATGCCTCATTATGTAATTGCAAACCTTCCTTGGTTTGTCCATTCCATTTCTAAGACTAACAGGCCTTTTTCTATTTATTGAATATGCTCATGACTGTCCTTTAGATATAGTAAATAAAACTGTTGCTTATAAAACTTGTTTTCTAGGAATTTTTAAAGGGCAATGGCAGAGTTTATTTATAAAAAAATATTTTGCATTTATTTATTTGTGTGAGTGATGAAGCTCAGGTCTTCAAACTTGTCAGGAGGTATGATTACCTCCCCTCTCTCTCAACCCCTCTCTCTCCTCTCTCAATGATTGTGTAAGAATGTTTTGCATGTGTATGCTGTGCCCACAGACTCCAGAACAGAGTATTAGATCCCCTGGAACTGGAGATGGGCCACCATATATAATACTGGTAATTGAGCCCAGGTTCTCTAGAAGAGGAGACAATGCTCTTAATTGTTGAGCCCTCTCTGTAGCCACATCTTTCTTTTTTTTTTTTTGAGTATATGTGAGGCTGTGTTTATATACATCATATGCAGACAATAAGAATGATTTAGATTCTTCAGAATCTGACACCCTCTTCTGGACTGTCTGAAGATAGCTACAGCATACTTAAATATAATAAATAAATAAATCTTTAAAAAGAAAAGGAAAAGTAAAAAAGAAAGAACAGGCCTGTCATATGCATGTTCATAGAGGAAAATGGAAGAGACCCCAATCTAACCTCAGCAGGGTGCTTCCTTCTGGATGGTAGCTCACAGTTTCATCCCAGCAAGACAGGCAAATCACTGAGTTCAAGGACAGTAAGGTTCAGGACAGCCAAGGTTAGGAAGGAAAAGGGTCTATGTTGAGAATACAAACCGACAAAACAACAACTAGGAAAAAGAAGTGACAGTGTAACTTGGGGTAGGGTACCAACAAGAGAAAGCTTTCTGTTACCACTTACAAACACCAGTAGCCTTGCACCCTTCTGCCCAGGTCCCTGCCTTCCTTTCTAGGAATTCTAAGGATGCCAAGGGGTGGGGGAATCCAGATTAACTTTTTAAAAACAAAGACTTGGCCTTTGATGTCTATAGGAAGCCCTTCTCAGTGCCTTTAACTACCACTGAACTTTCAGGGCTGTGACTCAACTGTAACAAGGAACAGGGCTAAGAACCTGCAGCCTTTGAAAACAACTATTTTTTTAAAGTGGGGGACACAAATCAGCAGTAGAACCCCTCAGGTTCAGCCATAATACTTGTTAGGGAAAGAGACTCAATGTCCGGAGCTGAGGTCTCATGGGTGAACTGCTTCAAGTTCTGAGTATCATTGAAAGAAAGAAAAGATATCATGTGGTTGCTTAATTTATTTATTTTATTATTTCTATTTTTTGTTTTCTTTTGTTTTGTTTTAGAAAAGGCCTCAGTCTGTAGCTATGGCTGACCTAGGACAGACTACATGTGTTAATTAGGGTTTCACAGCTGAGAAACAGACCATACCTATGTAAGACTTAGAAAACCCAACAGTCAGTGGTGGCTCGAGCTCTTAATGAGAGCACTCTGGAGGCAGAGGCAGTCAGTTTCTGAGTTCGAGGCCAGCCTGGTTAAAGACAGGGATAGGCAGGGCTAGGCAAGGCAGGGCTGGGCTGGGCTAGGCTAGGCTAGGCAAGGGGCTGGGCTAGTCAAGGCAAGGGACTAGGGTAGGCTACTCAAGGGGCTAGGCAAGACAGACAGACAGAGAGAAAGACAGACAAGGATGGCAGGCCTGCCTGGTTTTTCATTCTTTCTTATCCCTTTTAAAAAATGTTTATTTATTTATTTAATTATTTATGTATTTATTAGATATAAGTACACTGTAGCTCTCTTCAGACACTCCAGAAGAGGGTGTCAGATTCTGGAGAATCTATATCCCTCTTATGGTCTGCATATGATGTACATAAACACAGCCTAACATATACTTCTAAAAATTTAAAGATAGGTGGAGCCACTGAAAGGGCTCAACAATTAACAGCATTGTCTCCTCTTCCAGAGAACCTGGGATCAACTAACAGCAACTATATGGTGGCCCATCTCCAGTTCCAGTGGATCAGACAGACAGACAGACATACAGACAGATAGAGTTAAGGATGGCAGGCCTACCTGGTCTTTCATTCTTTCTTATCCTTTTTAAAAAATGTTTATTAATTTAAGAATGTATTTATTAGATATAAGTACACTGTAGCTGTCTTCAAACACTCCCGAAGAGGGTGTCAGATTCTCGAGAATCTATATCACTCTTATGGTCTGCATATGATGTACATGAACACAGCCTCAAATATACTTCTAAAAATTTAAAGATGGGTGTGGCCACTGAAAGGGCTCAACAATTAACAGCACTGACTCCTCTTCCAGAGAACCTGGGATCAACTACCAGCAATTACATGGTGGCCCATCTCCAGTTCCAGGGGATCAGACAGACAGACAGACAGACAAGGATGGCAGGCCTCCCTGGTCTCTCTTTCTTTATTATCATTTTTAAAAAATGTTTATTTGTTTATTTATGAATTTATTAGATATAAGTACACTGTAGCTGTCTTCAGACACTCCAGAAGAGGGTGTCAGATTCTGGAGAATCTAAATCCCTCTTATGGTCTGCATATGATGTACATAAACACAGCCTCGCATATACTTCTAAAAATTTAAAGATGGGTGGGGCCACTGAAAGGGCTCAACAATTAACAGCATTGTCTCCTCTTCCAGAGAACCTGGGATCAACTACAAGCAACTCTATGGTGGCCCATATCCAGTTCCATAGGATCACACAGACAGACAGACAGAGATAAGGATGGCAGGCCTGCCTGGTCTTTCTTTCTTTCTTATCGTTTTTTAAAAATGTTTATTTCTTTATTTATGTATTTATTAGATATAAGTACACTGTATCCGTCATAGACACTCCAAAAGACGGTGTCAGATTCTGGAGAATATAAATCCCTCTTTAATGGTCTGAATATGATGTACATAAACACAGCATCACATTTACTTCTAGAAATTTAAAGATGGGTGGGGCCACTGAAAGGGCTGAACAATTAACAGCATTGTCTCCTATTCAGAAGACCTGGGATCAACTTCCAGCAACTATTCGTGGCCCATCTCCAGTTCCCAGGGATCAGATAGACAGACAGACAGACAGACAGATATGGATGGCAGGCCTGCCTGGTCTTTCTTTCTGTCTTATCCTTTTTAAAAAATATTTATTTATTTATTTATTTATTTATTTATTTAGTAGATATAAGTACACTGTAGCTGTTCAGACACTCCAGAAGAGGGTGTCAGATTCTGGAGAATCTAAATCCCTCTTATGGTCTGCATATGATGAACATAAACACAGCCTCACATATACTTCTAAAAATTTAAAGAAGGGTGGGGCCACTCTAAAAGCTCAACAATTAACAGCATTTTCTCCTCTTCCAGAGTACCTGGGATCAACTACCAGCAACTATATGGTAGCACATCTCCAGTTCCAGGGGATCAGACAGACAGACAGATAGACAGAGATAAGGATGGCAGGCCTGCCTGGTCTTTCTTTCTTTCTTATCCTTTTTAAAAAATGTTTATTTATATATTTATTTATTTATGTTTTTATTATATATAAGTACACTGTAGCTGTCTTCAGACACTCCAGTAGAGGGTGTCAGATTCTGGAGAATCTAAATCCTCTTATAATCTGAATATGATGTACATAAACACAGCCTCACATATACTTCTAAATATTTAATGAAGTGTGGGGCCACTGAAAGGGCTCAACAATTAAGAGCATTGTCTCCTCTTCCAGAGAACCTTGGATCAACTACCAGCAACTATATGGTTGCCCATCTCCAGTTCCCTTGGATCAGATAGACAGACAGACAGACAGGCAGAGATATGGATGGCAGGCCTGCCTGGTCTTTCTTTCTTTCTTATACTTTTTTAAAAAATGTTTATTTATTTATTTATTTATTTATTTAGTAGATATAAGTACACTGTAGCTGTTCAGACACTCCAGAAGAGGGTGTCAGATTCTGGAGAATCTAAATCCCTCTTATGGTCTGCATATGATGTACATAAACACAGCCTCACATATACTACTAAAAATTTAACGATGGGTGGGGCCACTGAAAGCACTCAACAATTAACAGCATTGTCTCCTCTTCCAGAGAACCTGGGATCAACTACCAGCAACTATATGGTGGCCCATCTCCAGGTCCAGGGGATCAGACAGAGAGAAAGACAGACAAGGATGGCAGGCCTGCCTGGTTTTTCTTTCTTTCTTATCCCTTTTAAAAAATGTTTGTTTATTTATTTATTTATTTATTTATTTATTTATTTATTTATTTATGTATTTATTAGATATACGTACACTGTAGCTGTCTTCAGACACTCCAGAAGAGGGTGTCAGATTCTGGATAATCTAAATCCCTCTTATGGTCTGCATATGATGTACATAAACACAGCCTCACATATACTTCTAAAAATTTAAAGAAGGGTGGGGCCACTCTTAAAGCTCAACAATTAACAGCATTGTCTCCTCTTCCAGAGTACCTGGGATCAATTACCAGCAACTATATGGTGGCCCATCTCCAGTTCCAGGGGATCAGACAGACAGACATACAGACAGTGATAAGGATGGCAGGCCTGCCTGGTCTTTCTTTATTTCTTATACTTTTTAAAAATTGTTTATTTATTTATTTATTTATTTATGTATTTATTAGATATAAGTACACTGTAGCCGTCTTCAGACACTCCAGAAGAGGGTGTCAGATTCTAGAGAATCTAAATCCCTCTTATGGTCTGCATATGATGTACATACACACAGCCTCACATTTACATCTAAAAATTTAAAGATGTGTGGGGCCAATGAAAGGGATCAACAATTAACAGCATTGTCTCCTCTTATAGAGAACCTGGGATCAACTACCAGCAACTATATGGTGGCCCATCTCCAGTTCCAGGGGATCAGACAGACAGACAGACATACAGACAGATAGAGTTAAGGATGGCAGGCCTACCTTGTCTTTCCTTCTTTCTTATCCTTTTAAAAAAATGTTTATTAATTTAAGTATGTATTTATTAGAAATAAGTAAACTGTAGCTGTCTTCAAACACTCCCGAAGAGGGTGTCAGATTCTCGAGAATCTATATCCCTCTTATGGTCTGCATATGATGTACATGAACACAGCCTCACATATACTTCTAAAAATTTAAAGATGGGTGGGGCCACTGAAAGGGCTCAACAATTAACAGCACTGACTCCTCTTCCAGAGAACCTGGGATCAACTACCAGCAATTATATAGTGGCCCATCTCCAGTTCCAGGGGATCAGACAGACAGACAGACAGACAAAAATGGCAGGCCTGCCAGGTCTTTCTTTATTTCTTATACTTTTTAAAAAATATTTATTTATTTATTTATTTATTTATTTATTTATTTATTTATTTATTAGATATAAGTACACTGTAGCCGTCTTCAGACACTCCAGAAGAGGGTGTCAGATTCTGGAGAATCTAAATCCCTCTTATGGTTTGAATATGATGTACATAAACACAGCCTCACATATACTTCTAAAAATTAAAAATGGGTGGGGCCACTGAAAGGGCTCAACAATTAACAGCATTGTCTCCTCTTCCAGAAAACCTGGGATCAACTACCTGCACCTACAAGGTGGCCCATCTCCAGTTCCAGGGTATCAGACAGACAGACAGACAGAGATAAGGATGGCAGGCCTGCCTGGTCTTTCTTTCTTTCTTATCCTTTTTAAAAAATATTTATTTATTTATTTATTTATTTATTTATTTATTTATGTATTTATGTATTTCTTAGATATAAGTACACTGTAGCTTTCTTTAGACACTCCAGAGGAGGGTGTCAGATTCTGGAGAATGTAAATCCCTCTTATGGTCTGCATATGATGTACATAAACACAGCCTCACATATACTGAGCTGAGGTGTCACAGGCCAACTGCTGGAATTTCTGAGTACCACCTAGATAGAGAAAAGCTATGCTGTGGATGCTTAATTTATGTATTTTATTATTTCTATTTGTTGTTTTGTTTTGTTTTATTTGTTTTTAGAGAAGTCCTCAGTCTGTAGCTCTGGCTGACCCAGGACTGCCTACTTGTGTTAATTAGGGTTTCACAGCTGAGAACAGACACCAAGAGCAAGGTAAGGCTTAGAAAACCCTACATTCAGTGGTGGCTCAAGCTCTTAATGAGAGCACTCTGTAGGCAGAGACAGTTAGTTTCTGAGTTCGAGGTCACCCTGGTGAAAGACAGGGCTAGGGTAGGGGCTAGGGTGAGGAAAGAAAGAAAGGAAAGTTTATAATAAAAAGTTTTTATAAAAGTTTTATAAAAAGTGTTAAAGTTTTTAAAAATTAAAAAAAAAATACCAGATCACCATCACACAGCATTGGCTGTCTTCAGGTGTATCCTTTCAGCCTCCAAAACAAAAAACAATGGCTGGCTGTCTTCAGGTGTATCCTATTCTCGAGTCTTATTTCCAACCTTAGAGCTGGGCTGAGCTGCCTCATTATGTAATTGCAAACCTTCCTTGGTTTGTCTTTTCCATTTCTAAGACTAACAGGCCTTTTTCTATTTATTGAATATGCTCATGACTGTCCTTTAGATATAGTAAATATAACTGTTGCTTATAAAACTTGTTTTCTAGGAATTTTTAAAGGGCAATGGCAGAGTTTATTTATAAAAAAATATTTTGCATTTATTTATTTGTGTGAGTGATGAAGCTCAGGTCTTCAAACTCGTCAGGAGGTATGATTACCTCCCCTCTCTCTCAACCCCTCTCTCTCCTCTCTCAATGATTGTGTAAGAATGTTTTGCATGTGTATGCTGTGCCCACAGACTCCAGAACAGAGTATTAGATCCCCTGGAACTGGAGATGGGCCACCATATATAATACTGGTAATTGAGCACAGGTTCTCTGGAAGAGGAGACAATGCTCTTAATTGTTGAGCCCTCTCTGTAGCCACATCTTTCTTTTTCTTTTTTTTTTTTGAGTATATGTGAGGCTGTGTTTATATACATCATATGCAGACAATAAGAATGATTTAGATTCTTCAGAATCTGACACCCTCTTCTGGACTGTTTGAAGATAGCTACAGCATACTTAAATATAATAAATAAATAAATCTTTAAAAAGAAAAGGAAAAGTAAAAAAGAAAGATCAGGCCTGCCATATGCATGTTCATAGAGGAAAATGGAAGAGACCCCAATCTAACCTCAGCAGGGTGCTTCCTTCTGGATGGTAGCTCACAGTTTCATCCCAGCAAGACAGGCAAATCACTGAGTTCAAGGACAGTAAGGTTCAGGACAGCCAAGGTTAGGAAGGAAAAGGGTCTATGTTGAGAATACAAACCGACAAAACAACAACTAGGAAAAAGAAGTGACAGTGTAACTTGGGGTAGGGTACCAACAAGAGAAAGCTTTCTGTTACCACTTACAAACACCAGTAGCCTTGCTCCCTTCTGCCCAGGTCCCTGCCTTCCTTTCTAGGAATTCTAAGGATGCCAGGGTGTGGGGGAATCCAGATTAACTTTTTAAAAACAAAGACTTGGTCTTTGATGTCTATAGGAAGCCCTTCTCAGTGCCTTTAACTACCACTGAACTTTCAGGGCTGTGACTCAACTGTAACAAGGAACAGGGCTAAGAACCTGCAGCCTTTGAAAACAACTATTTTTTTAAAGTGGGGGACACAAATCAGCAGTAGAACCCCTCAGGTTCAGCCATAATACTTGTTAGGGAAAGAGCCTCAATGTCCGGAGCTGAGGTCTCATGGGTGAACTGCTTCAAGCTCTGAGTATCATTGAAAGAAAGAAAAGATATCATGTGGTTGCTTAATTTATTTATTTTATTATTTCTATTTTTTGTTTTCTTTTGTTTTGTTTTAGAAAAGGCCTCAGTCTGAAGCTATGGCTGACCTAGGACAGACTACATGTGTTAATTAGGGTTTCACAGCTGAGAAACAGACCATACCTATGTAAGACTTAGAAAACACAACAGTCAGTGGTGGCTCGAGCTCTTGATGAGAGCACTCTGGAGGCAGAGGCAGTCAGTTTCTGAGTTCGAGGCCAGCCTGGTTAAAGACAGGGATAGGCAGGGCTAGGCAAGGCAGGGCTGGGCTAGGCTAGGCTAGGCAAGGGGCTGGGCTAGTCAAGGCAAGGGACTAGGCTAGGCTACTCAAGGGGCTAGGCAAGACAGACAGACAGAGAGAAAGACAGACAAAGATGGCAGGCCTGCCTGGTTTTTCTTTCTTTCTTATACCTTTTAAAAAATGTTTATTTATTTATTTATTTATTTATTTATTTATTTATTTATTTATGTATTTATTAGATATACTTACACTGTAGCTGTCTTCAGACACTCCGAAGAAGGTGTCAGATTCTGGAGAATCTATATCCCTCTTATGGTCTGCATATGATGTACATACACACAGCCTCACATTTACATCTAAAAATTTAAAGATGTGTGGGTCCAATGAAAGGGATCAACAATTAACAGCATTGTCTCCTCTTATAGAGAACCTGGGATCAACTACCAGCAACTATATGGTGGCCCATCTACAGTTCCAGGGGATCAGACAGACAGACAGACATACAGACAGATAGAGTTAGGGATGGCAGGCCTACCTTGTCTTTCCTTCTTTCTTATCCTTTTAAAAAAATGTTTATTAATTTAAGTATGTATTTATTAGATATAAGTACACTGTAGCTGTCTTCAAACACTCCCGAAGAGGGTGTCAGATTCTGGAGAATCTATATCCCTCTTATGGTCTGCATATGATGTATATGAACACAGCCTCACATATACTTCTAAAAATTTAAAGATGGGTGGGGCCACTGAAAGGGCTCAACAATTAACAGCACTGACTCCTCTTCCAGAGAACCTGGGATCAACTACCAGCAATTATATGGTGGCCCATCTCCAGTTCCAGGGGATCAGACAGACAGACAGACAGACAAGGATGACAGGCCTGCCTGGTCTCTCTTTCTTTATTATCCTTTTTTAAAAATGTTTATTTGTTTATTTATGAATTTATTAGATATAAGTACACTGTAGCTGTCTTCAGACACTCCAGAAGAGGGTGTCAGAATCTGGAGAATCTAAATCCCTCTTATGGTCTGCATATTCGGTACATAAACACAGCCTTGCATATACTTCTAAAAATTTAAAGATGGGTGGGGCAACTGAAAGGGCTCAACAATTAACAGCATTGTCTCCTCTTTCAGAGAACCTGGGATCAACTACCAGCACCTTATGGTGGCCCATCTCCAGTTCCAGTGGTTCAGACAGACAGACATACAGACAGACAGACAAGGATTGCAGGCCTGCCTGGTTTTTCTTTCTTCTTATACATTTTAAAAATGTTTATTTATTTATATATATATATATTAGATATAAGTACACTGTAGCTGTCTTCAGACACTTCAGAAGAGGGTGTCTTATTCTGGAGAATCTAAATCCCTCTTATGGACTGCATATGATGTACATAAACACAGCCTCACATATACTTCTAAAAATTTAAAGAAGGGTGGGGCCACTCTAAAAGCTCAACAATTAACAGCATTGTCTCCTCTTCCAGAGTACCTGGGATCAACTACCAGCAACTATATGGTGGTTCATCTCCAGTTCCAGAGGATCAGACAGACAGACATACAGACAGTGATAAGGATGGCAGGCCTGCCTGGTCTTTCTTTCTTTCTTATCCTTTTTAAAAAAATGTTTATTTATATATTTATTTATGTATTTATTAGATATAAGTACACTGTAGCTGTCTTCAGACACTCCAGAAGAGGGTGTCAGATTCTGGACAATCTAAATCCCTCTTATGGTCTGCATATGATGTACATAAACAGAGCCTCACATATACTTCTAAAAATTTAAAGATGTGTGGGGCCACTGAGAGGGCTCAACAATTAACAGCATTGTCTCCTCTTTCAGAGAACCTGGGATAAACTAACAGCACCTTATGGTGGCCCATCTCCAGTTCCAGGGGATCAGACAGACAGACAGACAGACAGAGAGACAGAGATAAGGATGGCAGGTCTGCCTGGTCTTTCTTTATTTCTTATACTTTTTTAAAAATGTTTATTTATTTATTTATTTATTTATTTATTTATTTATTTATGTATGTATTTATTAGATATAAGTACATTGTAGCCATCTTCAGACACTCCAGAAGAGGGTGTCAGATTCTAGAGAATCTAAATCCCTCTTATGGTCTGAATATGATGTACATAAACACAGCCTCACATATACTTCTAAAAATTATAAATAGGTGGGGCCACTGAAAGGACTCAACAATTAACAGCATTGTCTCCTCTTCCAGAGAACCTGGGATCAACTACCAGCACCTAAAAGGTGGCCCATCTCCAGTTCCAGGGGATCAGACAGACAGACAGACAGACAGTGATAAGGATGGCAGGCCTGCCTGGTCTTTCTTTCTTTCTTATCCTTTTTTTAAAAAAATGTTTATTTATTTATTTATTTATTTATTTATTTATTTATTTATTATTAGACATAAGTACACTGTAGCTGTTCAGACACTCCAGAGAGGGTGTCAGATTCTGGAGAATCTAAATCCCTCTTATGGTCTGCATATGATGTACATAAACACAGCCTCACATATAATTCTAAAAATTTAAAGAAGGGTTTGGCCACTCTAAAAGCTCAACAATTAACAGCATTGTCTCCTCTTCCAGAGTACTTGGGATCAACTACCAGCAACTATATGGTGGCCCATCTCCAGTTCCAGGGGATCAGACAGAGAGACATACAGACAGTGATAAGGATGGCAGGCCTGCCTGGTCTTTCTTTCTTTCTTATCCTTTTTAAAAAAATGTTTATTTATATATTTATTTATGTATTTATTAGATATATGTACACTGTAGCTGCTTTCAGACACTCCAGAAGAGGGTGTCAGATTCTGGAGAATCTAAATCCCTCTTATGGTCTGCATATGATGTACATAAACAAAGCCTCACATATACTTCTAAAAATTTAAAGATGGGTGGGCCCACTGAAAGGGCTCAACAATTAACACCATTGTCTCCTCTTCCAGAGAACATGGGATCAACTACCAGCAACTATGTGGTGGCCCATCTCAAGTTGCAGGGGATCAGACAGACAGACAGACAGACAGAGATAAGGATGGCAGTCCTGCCTGATTTTTCTTTCTTTCTTATCCTTTTTAAAATTGTTAATTAATTAATTAATTTATTTATTTATTTATTTATTTATTTATAGATATAAGTACACTGTAGCTGTCTTCAGACTCTCCAGAAGAGGGTGTCAGATTCTGGATAATCTATATCCCTCTTATGGTCTGCATATGATGTACATAAACACAGCCTCACATATACTTCTAAAAATTTAAAGATGGTTGGGGCCACTGAAAGTGCTCAACAATTAACAGCATTGTCTCCTCTTCCAGAGGACCTGGGATCAACTACCAGCACCTATATTGTGGCCCATCTCCAGTTCCAGGGGATCAGACAGACATACATACAGACAGACAGACAAGGATTGCAGGCCTGCCTGGTTTTTCTTTCTTCTTATACATTTTAAAAATGTTTATTTATTTATATATATATTTATTAGATATAAGTACACTGTAGCTGTCTTCAGACACTTCAGAAGAGGGTGTCATATTCTGGAGAATCTAAATCCCTCTTATGGTCTGCATATGATGTACATAAACACAGCCTCACATATATTTCTAAAAATTTAAAGAAGGGTGGGGCCACTCTAAAAGCTCAACAATTAACAGCATTGTCTCCTCTTCCAGAGTACCTGGGATCAACTACCAGCAACTATATGGTGGCCCATCTCCAGTTCCAGGGGATCAGACAGACAGACATACAGACAGTGATAAGGATGGCAGGCCTGCCTGGTCTTTCTTTCTTTCTTTCTTATCCTTTTTTAAAAAATGTTTATTTATATATTTATTTATGTATTTATTAGATATATGTACACTGTAGCTGTCTTCAGACACTCCAGAAGAGGGTGTCAGATTCTGGAGAATCTAAATCCCTCTTATTGTCTGCATATTCGGTACATAAACACAGCCTCTCATATACTTCTAAAAATTTAAAGATGGGTGGGGCCACTGAGAGGGCTCAACAATTAACAGCATTGTCTCCTCTTTCAGAGAACCTGGGATAAACTACCAGCACCTTATGGTGGCCCATCTCCAGTTCCAGAGGATCAGACAGACAGACAGACAGAGAGACAGAGATATGGATGGCAGGCCTGCCTGGTCTTTCTTTATTTCTTATACTTTTTAAAAAATGTTTATTTATTTATTTATTTATTTATTTATTTATGTATTTATTAGATATAAGTACATTGTAGCCGTCTTCAGATACTCCAGAAGAGGGTGTCAGATTCTAGAGAATCTAAATCCCTCTTATGGTCTGAATATGATGTACATAAACACAGCCTCACATATACCGCTAAATATTTAAAAATAGGTGGGGCCACTGAAAGGACTCAACAATTAACAGCATTGTCTCCTCTTCCAGAGAACCTGGGATCAACTACCAGCACCTAAAAGGTGGCCCATCACCAGTTCCAGGGGATCAGACAGACAGACAGACAGACAGAGATAAGGAGGGCAGACCTGCCTGGTTTATCTTTCTTTCTTATCCTTTTAAAATAATGTTTATTTATTTATTTATTTATTTATTTATTTATTTATTTATGTATTTATTAGATATAAGTACACTGTAGTTGTCTTCAGACACTCCAGAAGTGGGTGTCAGATTCTGGAGAATCTAAATCCCTCTTATGGTCTGCATATGATGTACGTAAACACAGCCTAACATATACTTCTAAAAATTTAAAGATAGGTGGAGCCACTGAAAGGGCTCAACAATTAACAGCATTGTCTCTTCTTCCAGAGGACCTGGGATAAACTACCAGCAACTATATTGTGGCCCATCTCCAGTTCCAGGCGATCAGACAGACAGACATACAGACAGACAGACAAGGATTGCAGGCCTGCCTGGTTTTTCTTTCTTCTTATACATTTTAAAAATGTTTATTTATTTATATATATATTTATTAGATATAAGTACACTGTAGCTGTCTTCAGACACTTCAGAAGAGGGTGTCATATTCTGCAGAATCTAAATCCCTCTTATGGTCTGAATATGATGTACATAAACACAGCCTCACATATACTTCTAAAAATTTAAAGAAGGGTGGGGCCACTCTAAAAGCTCAACAATTAACAGCATTGTCTCCTCTTCCAGAGTACCTGGGATCAACTACCAGCAACTATATGGTGGTTCATCTCCAGTTCCAGAGGATCAGACAGACAGACATACAGACAGTGATAAGGATGGAAGGCCTGCCTGGTCTTTCTTTCTTTCTTATCCTTTTTAAAAAAATGTTTATTTATATATTTATTTATGTATTTATTAGATATAAGTACACTGTAGCTGTCTTCAGACACTCCAGAAGAGGGTGTCAGATTCTGGAGAATCTAAATCCCTCTTATGGTCTGTATATGATGTACATAAACAAAGCCTCACATATACTTCTAAAAATTTAAAGATGTGTGGGGCCACTGAGAGGGCTCAACAATTAACAGCATTGTCTCCTCTTTCAGAGAACCTGGGATAAACTAAAAGCACCTTATGGTGGCCCATCTCCAGTTCCAGTGGATCAGACAGACAGACAGAGAGACAGAGAGACAGAGATAAGGATGGCAGGTCTGCCTGGTCTTTCTTTATTTCTTATAATTTTTAAAAAATGTTTATTTATTTATTTATTTATTTATTTATTTATTTACTTATGTATTTATTAGATATAAGTACACTGTAGCCGTCTTCAGACACTCCAGAAGAGGGTGTCAGATTCTAGAGAATCTAAATCCCTCTTATGGTCTGAATATGATGTACATAAACACAGCCTCACATATACTTCTAAAAATTATAAATAGGTGGGGCCACTGAAAGGACTCAACAATTAACAGCATTGTCTCCTCTTCCAGAGAACCTGGGATCAACTACCAGCACCTAAAAGGTGGCCATTCTCCAGTTCCAGGGGATCAGACAGACAGACAGACAGACAGTGATAAGGATGGATAGGCCTGCCTGGTCTATCTTTCTTTCTTATCCTTTTTTAAAAAAATGTTTATTTATTTATTTATTTATTTATTTATTTATTTATTTATTTATTTATTATTAGATATAAGTACACTGTAGCTGTTCAGACACTCCAGAAGAGGGTGTCAGATTCTGGAGAATCTAAATCCCTCTTATGGTCTGCATATGATGTACATAAACACAGCCTCACATATACTTCTAAAAATTAAAGAAAGGTGGGGCCACTCTAAAAGCTCAACAATTAACAGCATTGTCTCCTCTTCCAGAGTACCTGGGATCAACTACCAGCAACTATATGGTGTCCCATCTCCAGTTCCAGGGGATCAGACAGACAGACATACAGACAGTGATAAGGATGGCAGGCCTGCCTGGTCTTTCTTTCTTTCTTATCCATTTTAAAAAAATGTTTATTTATTTATTTATGTATTTATTAGATATAAGTACACTGTAGCTGTCTTCAGACACTCCAGAAGAGGGTGTCAGATTCTGGAGAATCTAAATCCCTCTTATGGTCTGCATATGATGTACATAAACAGAGCCTCACATATACTTCTAAAAATTTAAAGATGTGTGGGGCCACTGAGAGGGCTCAACAATTAACAGCATTGTCTCCTCTTTCAGAGAACCTGGGATAAACTACCAGCACCTTATGGTGGCCCATCTCCAGTTCCAGTGGATCAGACAGACAGACAGACAGACAGAGAGACAGAGATAAGGATGGCAGGTCTGCCTGGTCTTTCTTTATTTCTTATACTTTTTAAAAAATGTTTATTTATTTATTTATTTATTTATGTATGTATTTATTAGATATAAGTACATTGTAGCCGTCTTCAGACACTCCAGAAGAGGGTGTCAGATTCTAGAGAATCTAAATCCTTCTTATGGTCTGAATATGATGTACATAAACACAGCCTCACATATACTTCTAAAAATTATAAATAGGTGGGGCCACTGAAAGGACTCAACAATTAACAGCATTGTCTCCTCTTCCAGAGAACCTGGGATCAACTACCAGCACCTAAAAGGTGGCCCATCTCCAGTTCCAGGGGATCAGACATACAGACAGACAGACACTGATAAGGATGGCAGGCCTGCCTGGTCTTTCTTTCTTTCTTATCCTTTTTTTAAAAAAATGTTTATTTATTTATTTATTTATTTATTTATTTATTTATTTATTTATTTATTTATTTATTATTAGATATAAGTACACTGTAGCTGTTCAGACACTCCAGAAGAGGGTGTCAGATTCTGGAGAATCTAAATCCCTCTTATGGTCTGCATATGATGTACATAAACACAGCCTCACATATAATTCTAAAAATTTAAAGAAGGGTTTGGCCACTCTAAAAGCTCAACAATTAACAGCATTGTCTCCTCTTCCAAAGTACTTGGGATCAACTACCAGCAACTATATGGTGGCCCATCTCCAGTTCCAGGGGATCAGACAGAGAGACATACAGACAGTGATAAGGATGGCAGGCCTGCCTGGTCTTTCTTTCTTTCTTATCCTTTTTTAAAAAAAGTTTATTTATATATTTATTTATGTATTTATTAGATATATGTACACTCTAGCTGCTTTCAGACACTCCAGAAGAGGGTGTCAGATTCTGGAGAATCTAAATCCCTCTTATGGTCTGCATATGATGTACATAAACACAGCCTCACATATACTTCTAAAAATTTAAAGATGGGTGGGCCCACTGAAAGGGCTCAACAATTAACACCATTGTCTCCTCTTCCAGAGAACATGGGATCAACTACCAGCAACTATGTGGTGGCCCATCTCAAGTTGCAGGGGATCAGACAGACAGACAGACAGACAGAGATAAGGATGGCAGTCCTGCCTGATTTTTCTTTCTTTCTAATCCTTTTAAAAATTGTTTATTTACTTATTTATTTATTTATTTATTAATTAATTAATTAATTAATTTATTTATTTATTTATTCATTTATTTATTTATTAGATATAAGTACACTGTAGCTGTCTTCAGACTCTCCAGAAGAGGGTGTCAGGTTCTGGATAATCTATATCCCTCTTATGGTCTGCATATGATGTACATAAACACAGCCTCACATATACTTCTAAAAATTTAAAGATGGTTGGGGCCACTGAAAGTGCTCAACAATTAACAGCATTGTCTCCTCTTCCAGAGGACCTGGGATCAACTACCAGCACCTATATTGTGGCCCATCTCCAGTTCCAGGGGATCAGACAGACATACATACATACAGACAGACAAGGATTGCAGGCCTGCCTGGTTTTTCTTTCTTCTTATACATTTTAAAAATGTTTATTTATTTATATATATATTTATTAGATATAAGTACACTGTAGCTGTCTTCAGACACTTCTGAAGAGGGTGTCATATTCTGGAGAATCTAAATCCCTCTTATGGACTGCATATGATGTACATAAACACAGCCTCACATATACTTCTAAAAATTTAAAGAAGGGTGGGGCCACTCTAAAAGCTCAACAATTAACAGCATTGTCTCCTCTTCCAGAGTACCTGGGATCAACTACCAGCAACTATATGGTGGTCCATCTCCAGTTCCAAGGGATCAGACAGACAGACATACAGACAGTGATAAGGATGGCAGGCCTGCCTGGTCTTTCTTTCTTTCTTATCCTTTTTAAAAAAATGTTTATTTATTTATTTATTTATGTATTTATTAGATATAAGTACACTGTAGCTGTCTTCAGACACTCCAGAAGAGGGTGTCAGATTCTGGAGAATCTAAATCCCTCTTATGGTCTGCATATGATGTACATAAACAGAGCCTCACATATACTTCTAAAAATTTAAAGATGTGTGGGGCCACTGAGAGGGCTCAACAATTAACAGCATTGTCTCCTCTTTCAGAGAAACTGGGATAAACTACCAGCACCTTATTGTGGCCCATCTCCAGTTCCAGTGGATCAGACAGACAGACAGACAGACAGAGAGACAGAGATAAGGATGGCAGGTCTGCCTGGTCTTTCTTTATTTCTTATACTTTTTAAAAAATGTTTATTTATTTATTTATTTATTTATTTATGTATTTATTAGATATAAGTACATTGTAGCCGTCTTCAGACACTCCAGAAGAGGGTGTCAGATTCTAGAGAATCTAAATCCCTCTTATGGTCTGAATATGATGTACATAAACACAGCCTCACATATACTTCTAAAAATTATAAATAGGTGGGGCCACTGAAAGGACTCAACAATTAACAGCATTGTCTCCTCTTCCAGAGAACCTGGGATCAACTACCAGCACCTAAAAGTTGGCCCATCTCCAGTTCCAGGGGATCAGACAGACAGAGAGACAGACAGTGATAAGGATGGCAGGCCTGCCTGGTCTTTCTTTCTTATCCTTTTTTAAAAAAATGTTTGTTTATTTATTTATTTATTTATTTATTTATTTATTTATTTATTTATTTATTTATTATTAGATATATGTACACTGTAGCTGTTCAGACACTCCAGAAGAGGGTATCATATTCTGGAGAATCAAAATCCCACTTATGGTATGCATATGATGTACATAAACACAGCCTCACATATACTTCTAAAAATTTAAAGAAGGGTGGGGCCACTCTAAAAGCTCAACAATTAAGAGCATTGTCTCCTCTTCCAGAGTACCTAGGATCAACTACCAGCAACTATATGGTGGCCCATCTCCAGTTCCAGGGGATCAGACAGACAGACATACAGACAGTGATAAGGATGGCAGGCCTGCCTGGTCTTTCTTTCTTTCGTATCCTTTTTAAAAAAATGTTTATTTATATATTTATTTATGTATTTATTAGATATATGTACACTGTAGCTGCTTTCAGACACTCCAGAAGAGGGTGTCAGATTCTGGAGAATCTAAATCCCTGTTATGGTCTGCATATGATGTACATAAACACAGCCTCGCATATACTTCTAAAAATTTAAAGATGTGTGGGGCCACTGAGAGGGCTCAACAATTAACAGCATTGTCTCCTCTTTCAGAGAACCTGGGATAAACTACCAGCACCTTATGGTGGCCCATCTCCAGTTCCAGTGGATCAGACAGACAGACAGACAGACAGAGAGACAGAGATAAGGATGGCAGGCCTGCCTGGTCTTTCTTTATTTCTTATACTTTTTAAAAATTGTTTATTTATTTATTTATTTATTTATTTATTTATTTATTTATTTATGTATTTATTAGATATAAGTACACTGTAGCCGTCTTCAGACACTCCAGAAGAGGGTGTCAGATTCTAGAGAATCTAAATCCCTCTTATGGTCTGAATATGATGTACATAAACACAGCCTCACATATACGTCTAAAAATTATAAATAGGTGGGGCCACTGAAAGGACTCAACAATTAACAGCATTGTCTCCTCTTCCAGAGAACCTGGGATCAACTACCAGCACCTAAAAGGTGGCCCATCTCCAGTTCCAGGGGATCAGACAGACAGACAGACAGACAGTGATAAGGATGGCAGGCCTGCCTGGTCTTTCTTTCTTTCTTATCCTTTTTTAAAAAAATGTTTATTTATTTATTTATTTATTTATTTATTTATTTATTTATTTATTTATTTATTTATTATTAGATATAAGTACACTGTAGCTGTTCAGACACTCCAGAAGAGGGTGTCAGATTCTGGAGAATCTAAATCCCTCTTATGGTCTGCATATGATGTACATAAACACAGCCTCACATATACTTCTAAAAATTTAAAGATGGGTGGGCCCACTGAAAGGGCTCAATAATTAACACCATTGTCTCCTCTTCCAGAGAACGTGGGATCAACTACCAGCAACTATGTGGTGGCCCATCTCAAGTTGCAGGGGATCAGACAGACAGACAGACAGACAGAGATATGGATGGCAGTCCTGCCTGATTTTTCATTCTTTCTTATCCTTTTTAAAATTGTTTATTTATTTATTTATTCATTAATTAATTAATTTATTTATTTATGTATTTATTAGATATAAGTACACTGTAGCTGTCTTCAGACTCTCCAGAAGAGGGTGTCAGATTCTGGATAATCTATATCCCTCTTATGGTCTGCATATGATGTACATAAACACAGCCTCACATATACTTCTAAAAATTTAAAGATGGTTGGGGCCACTGAAAGGGCTCAACAATTAACAGCATTGTCTCCTCTTCCAGAGGACCTGGGATCAACTACCAGCACCTATATTGTGGCCCATCTCCAGTTCCAGGGGATCAGACAGACATACATACAGACAGACAGACAAGGATTGCAGGCCTGCCTGGTTTTTCTTTCTTCTTATACATTTTAAAAATGTTTATTTATTTATATATATATTTATTAGATATAAGTACACTGTAGCTGTCTTCAGACACTTCAGAAGAGGGTGTCATATTCTGGAGAATCTAAATCCCTCTTATGGTCTGCATATGATGTACATAAACACAGCCTCACATATACTTCTAAAAATTTAAAGAAGGGTGGGGCCACTCTAAAAGCTCAACAATTAACAGCATTGTCTCCTCTTCCAGAGTACCTGGGATCAACTACCAGCAACTATATGGTGGCCCATCTCCAGTTCCAGGGGATCAGACAGACAGACATACAGACAGTGATAAGGATGGCAGGCCTGCCTGGTCTTTCTTTCTTTCTTATCCTTTTTTAAAAAATGTTTATTTATATATTTATTTATGTATTTATTAGATATATGTACACTGTAGCTGTCTTCAGACACTCCAGAAGAGGGTGTCAGATTCTGGAGAATCTAAATCCCTCTTATTGTCTGCATATACGGTACATAAACACAGCCTCGCATATACTTCTAAAAATTTAAAGATGGGTGGGGCCACTGAGAGGGCTCAACAATTAACAGCATTGTCTCCTCTTTCAGAGAACCTGGGATAAACTACCAGCACCTTATGGTGGCCCATCTCCAGTTCCAGAGGATCAGACAGACAGACAGACAGAGAGACAGAGATATGGATGGCAGGCCTGCCTGGTCTTTCTTTATTTCTTATACTTTTTAAAAAATGTTTATTTATTTATTTATTTATTTATTTATTTATTTATTTATGTATTTATTAGATATAAGTACATTGTAGCCGTCTTCAGACACTCCAGAAGAGGGTGTCAGATTCTAGAGAATCTAAATCCCTCTTATGGTCTGAATATGATGTACATAAACACAGCCTCACATATACCGCTAAATATTAAAAAATAGGTGGGGCCACTGAAAGGACTCAACAATTAACAGCATTGTCTCCTCTTCCAGAGAACCTGGGATCAACTACCAGCACCTAAAAGGTGGCCCATCTCCAGTTCCAGGGGATCAGACAGACAGACAGACAGACAGAGATAAGGAGGGCAGACCTGCCTGGTTTATCTTTCTTTCTTATCCTTTTAAAATAATGTTTATTTATTCATTTATTTATTTATTCATTTATTTATTTATTTATGTATTTATTAGATATAAGTACACTGTAGTTGTCTTCAGACACTCCAGAAGTGGGTGTCAGATTCTGGAGAATCTAAATCCCTCTTATGGTCTGCATATGATGTACGTAAACACAGCCTAACATATACTTCTAAAAATTGAAAGATAGGTGGAGCCACTGAAAGGGCTCAACAATTAACAGCATTGTCTCTTCTTCCAGAGGACCTGGGATCAACTACCAGCAACTATATTGTGGCCCATCTCCAGTTCCATGCGATCAGACAGACAGACATACAGACAGACAGACAAGGATTGCAGGCCTGCCTGGTTTTTCTTTCTTCTTATACATTTTAAAAATGTTTATTTATTTATATATATATTTATTAGATATAAGTACACTGTAGCTGTCTTCAGACACTTCAGAAGAGGGTGTCATATTCTGGAGAATCTAAATCCCTCTTATGGACTGCATATGATGTACATAAACTCAGCCTCACATATACTTCTAAAAATTTAAAGAAGGGTGGGGCCACTCTAAAAGCTCAACAATTAACAGCATTGTCTCCTCTTCCAGAGTACCTGGGATCAACTACCAGCAACTATATGGTGGTTCATCTCCAGTTCCAGAGGATCAGACAGACAGACATACAGACAGTGATAAGGATGGCAGGCCTGCCTGGTCTTTCTTTCTTTCTTATCCTTTTTAAAAAAAATGTTTATTTATATATTTATTTATGTATTTATTAGATATAAGTACACTGTAGCTGTCTTCAGACACTCCAGAAGAGGGTGTCAGATTCTGGAGAATCTAAATCCCTCTTATGGTCTGCATATGATGTACATAAACACAGCCTCACATATACTTCTAAAAATTAAAGAAAGGTGGGGCCACTCTAAAAGCTCAACAATTAACAGCATTGTCTCCTCTTCCAGAGTACCTGGGATCAACTACCAGCAACTATATGGTGTCCCATCTCCAGTTCCAGGGGATCAGACAGTCAGATATACAGACAGTGATAAGGATGGCAGGCCTGCCTGGTCTTTCTTTCTTTCTTATCCTTTTTAAAAAAATGTTTATTTATTTATTTATTTATGTATTTATTAGATATAAGTACACTGTAGCTGTCTTCAGACACTCCAGAAGAGGGTGTCAGATTCTGGAGAATCTAAATCCCTCTTATGGTCTGCATATGATGTACATAAACACAGCCTCACATATACTTCTAAAAATTAAAGAAAGGTGGGGCCACTCTAAAAGCTCAACAATTAACAGCATTGTCTCCTCTTCCAGAGTACCTGGGATCAACTACCAGCAACTATATGGTTTCCCATCTCCAGTTCCAGGGGATCAGACAGACAGATATACAGACAGTGATAAGGATGGCAGGCCTGCCTGGTCTTTCTTTCTTTCTTATCCTTTTTAAAAAAATGTTTATTTATTTTTTATTTATGTATTTATTAGATATAAGTACACTGTAGCTGTCTTCAGACACTCCAGAAGAGGGTGTCATATTCTGGAGAATCTAAATCCCTCTTATGGACTGCATATGATGTACATAAACACAGCCTCACATATACTTCTAAAAATTTAAAGAAGGGTGGGGCCACTCTAAAAGCTCAACAATTAACAGCATTGTCTCCTCTTCCAGAGTACCTGGGATCAACTACCAGCAACTATATGGTGGTTCATCTCCAGTTCCAGAGGATCAGACAGACAGACATACAGACAGTGATAAGGATGGCAGGCCTGCCTGGTCTTTCTTTCTTTCTTATCCTTTTTAAAAAAATGTTTATTTATATATTTATTTATGTATTTATTAGATATAAGTACACTGTAGCTGTCTTCAGACACTCCAGAAGAGGGTGTCATATTCTGGAGAATCTAAATCCCTCTTATGGACTGCATATGATGTACATAAACACAGCCTCACATATACTTCTAAAAATTTAAAGAAGGGTGGGGCCACTCTAAAAGCTCAACAATTAACAGCATTGTCTCCTCTTCCAGAGTACCTGGGATCAACTACCAGCAACTATATGGTGGTTCATCTCCAGTTCCAGAGGATCAGACAGACAGACATACAGACAGTGATAAGGATGGCAGGCCTGCCTGGTCTTTCTTTCTTTCTTATCCTTTTTAAAAAAATGTTTATTTATATATTTATTTATGTATTTATTAGATATAAGTACACTGTAGCTGTCTTCAGACACTCCAGAAGAGGGTGTCAGATTCTGGAGAATCTAAATCCCTCTTATGGTCTGCATATGATGTACATAAACACAGCCTCACATATACTTCTAAAAATTAAAGAAAGGTGGGGCCACTCTAAAAGCTCAACAATTAACAGCATTGTCTCCTCTTCCAGAGTACCTGGGATCAACTACCAGCAACTATATGGTTTCCCATCTCCAGTTCCAGGGGATCAGACAGACAGATATACAGACAGTGATAAGGATGGCAGGCCTGCCTGGTCTTTCTTTCTTTCTTATCCTTTTTAAAAAAATGTTTATTTATTTTTTATTTATGTATTTATTAGATATAAGTACACTGTAGCTGTCTTCAGACACTCCAGAAGAGGGTGTCATATTCTGGAGAATCTAAATCCCTCTTATGGACTGCATATGATGTACATAAACACAGCCTCACATATACTTCTAAAAATTTAAAGAAGGGTGGGGCCACTCTAAAAGCTCAACAATTAACAGCATTGTCTCCTCTTCCAGAGTACCTGGGATCAACTACCAGCAACTATATGGTGGTTCATCTCCAGTTCCAGAGGATCAGACAGACAGACATACAGACAGTGATAAGGATGGCAGGCCTGCCTGGTCTTTCTTTCTTTCTTATCCTTTTTAAAAAAATGTTTATTTATATATTTATTTATGTATTTATTAGATATAAGTACACTGTAGCTGTCTTCAGACACTCCAGAAGAGGGTGTCAGATTCTGGAGAATCTAAATCCCTCTTATGGTCTGCATATGATGTACATAAACACAGCCTCACATATACTTCTAAAAATTAAAGAAAGGTGGGGCCACTCTAAAAGCTCAACAATTAACAGCATTGTCTCCTCTTCCAGAGTACCTGGGATCAACTACCAGCAACTATATGGTTTCCCATCTCCAGTTCCAGGGGATCAGACAGACAGATATACAGACAGTGATAAGGATGGCAGGCCTGCCTGGTCTTTCTTTCTTTCTTATCCTTTTTAAAAAAATGTTTATTTATTTATTTATTTATGTATTTATTAGATATAAGTACACTGTAGCTGTCTTCAGACACTCCAGAAGAGGGTGTCAAATTCTGGACAATCTAAATCCCTCTTATGGTCTGCATATGATGTACATAAACAGAGCCTCACATATACTTCTAAAAATTTAAAGATGTGTGGGGCCACTGAGAGGGCTCAACAATTAACAGCATTGTCTCCTCTTTCAGAGAACCTGGGATAAACTACCAGCACCTTATGGTGGCCCATCTCCAGTTTCAGTGGATCAGACAGACAGACAGACAGAGAGACAGAGATAAAGATGTTAGGACTGCCTGGTCTTTCTTTATTTCTTATACTTTTTAAAAAATGTTTATTTATTTATTTATTTATGTATTTATTAGATATAAGTACACTGTACCCGTCTTCAGACACTCCAGTATATGGTGTCAGATTCTGGAGAATCTAAATCCTCTTATAATCTGAATATGATGTACATAAACACAGCCTCACATATACTTCTAAATATTTAAAGAAGTGTGGGGCCACTGAAAGGGCTCAACAATTAACAGCATTGTCTACTCTTCCAGAAAACCTTGGATCAACTACCAGCAACTATATGGTGGCCCATCTCCAGTTCCCGGGTATCAGATAGACAGACAGACAGACAGACAGATATATGGATGGCAGGCCTGCCTGGTCTTTCTTTCTTTCTTATCCTTTTTAAAAAATGTTTA
The DNA here is from genome assembly GCF_978045245.1 of Mus caroli. Taxonomy (NCBI): domain Eukaryota; kingdom Metazoa; phylum Chordata; class Mammalia; order Rodentia; family Muridae; genus Mus; species Mus caroli. The sequence goes on along the minus strand of NW_028227281.1, from coordinate 7,174,668 downwards.
TTTATTTATTTATTTATTTATTTATCTATTTATTTATTAGATATAACTACACTGTAGCTGTCTTCAGACACTCCAGAAGAGGGTGTCAGATTCTGGAGAATCTAAATCCCTCCTATGGTCTGAATATGATGTACATAAACACAGCCTCACATATACTTCTAAATATTTAAAGATGGGTGGCGCCACTGAAAGGGCTCAACAATTAACAGCATTGTCTCCTCTTCCAGAGAACCTGGGATCAACTACCAGCAACTATTCGTGGCCCATCTCCAGTTCCCAGGGATCAGATAGACAGACAGACAGACAGACAGAGATATGGATGGCAGGCCTGCCTGGTCTTTCTTTCTTTCTTATCCTTTAAAAAAATGTTTATTTATATATTTATTTATGTATTTATTAGATATAAGTACACTGTAGCTGTCTTCAGACACTCCAGAAGAGGGTGTCAGATTCTGGAGAATCTAAATCCCTCTTATGGTCTGCATATGATGTACATAATCACAGCCTCACATATACTTCTAAAAATTTAAAGATGTGTGGGGCGACTGAGAGGGCTCAAGAATTAACAGCATTGTCTCCTCTCTCAGAGAACCTGGGATAAACTACCAGCACCTTATGGTGGCCCATCTCCAGTTCCAGTGGATCAGACAGACAGACAGACAGACAGACAGAGAGACAGAGATAAAGATGTCAGGCCTGCCTGGTCTTTCTTTATTTCTTATACTTTTTAAAAAATGTTTATTTATTTATTTATTTATTTATTTATTTATTTATTTATTTATTAGATATAACTACACTGTAGCCGTCTTCAGACACTCCAGAAGAGGGTGTCAGATTCTAGAGAATCTAAATCCCTCTTATGGTCTGAATATGATGTACATAAACACAGCCTCACATATACTTAAAAAATTAAAAGGCCACTGAAAGGACTCAACAATGAACAGCATTGTCTCCTCTTCCAGAGAACCTGGGATCAACCTCCAGCACCTACAAAGTGGTCCATCTCCAGTTCCAGGGGATCAGACAGACAGACAGACAGAGATAAGGATGGCAGGCCTGCCTGGTCTTTCTTTCTTTCGTTCTTATCCTTTTTAAAAATATTTATTTATTTATTTATTTATTTATTTATTTATTTATTTATTTATGTAATTATTAGATATAAGTACACTGTAGCTGTTCAGACACTCCAGTAGAGCGTGTCAGATTCTGGAGAATCTAACTCCCTCTTATGGTCTCCATATGATGTACATAAACACAGCCTAATATATACTTCTAAAAATTAAAAGATCTGTGGGGACACTGAAAGGGCTCAAAAATTAACAGCATTGTCTCGTCTTATAGAGAACCTGGGATCAACTACCAGCAACTATATGGTGGTCCATCTCCAGTTCCAGGGGATCAGACAGACAGACAGACAGACAGTGATAAGGATGGCAGGCCTGCCTGGTCTTTCTTTCTTTCTTATCCTTTTTTTAAAAAAATGTTTGTTTATTTATTTATTTATTTATTTATTCATTTATTTATTTATTTATTTATTAGATAAAAGTACATTGTACCTGTTCAGACACTCCAGAAGAGGGTGTCAGATTCTGGAGAAACTAAATCCCTCTTATGGTCTGCATATGATGTACATAAACACAGCCTCACATATACTTCTAAAAATTTAAAGATGGGTGGGGCCACTGAAAGGGCTCAACAATTAACAGCACTGACTCCTCTTCCAGAGAACCTGGGATCAACTACCAGCAACTATTCGTGGCCCATCTCCAGTTCCCAGAGATCAGATAGACAGACAGACAGACAGACAGACAGACAGACAGAGATATGGATGGCAGGCGTGCCAGGTCTTTCTTTCTGTCTTATCCTTTTTAAAAAATGTTTATTTATTTATTTATTTATTTATTTATTTATTTATTTATTTATGTATTTAGTAGAAATAAGTACACTCTAGCTGTTCAGACACTGCAGAAGAGGGTGTCAGATTCTGGAGAATCTAAATCCCTCTTATGGTCTGCATATGATGTACATAAACACAGCCTCACATATACTTCTAAAAATTTAAAGAAGGGTGGGGCCACTCTAAAACCTCAACAATTAATAGCATTGTCTCCTCTTACAGAGTACCTGGGATCAACTACCAGCAACTATATGGTGGCCCATCTCCAGTTCCAGGGGATCAGACAGACAGACATAGAGACAGTGATAAGGATGGCAGGGCTGCCTGGTCTTTATTTCTTTCTTATCCTTTTTAAAAAAATGTTTATTTATATATTTATTTACGTATTTATTAGATATAAGTACACTGTAGCTGTCTTCAGACACTCCAGAAGAGGGTGTCAGATTCTGGAGAATCTAAATCCCTCTTATGGTCTGCATATGATGTACATAAACACAGCCTCACATATACTTCTAAAAATTTAAAGATGGGTGGGGCCACTGAGAGGGCTCAACAATTAACAGCATAGTCTCCTCTTTCAGAGAACCTGGGATAAACTACCAGCACCTTATGGTGGCCCATCTCCAGTTCCAGTGGATCAGACAGACAGACAGACAGAGAGACAGAGATAAGGATGGCAGGCCTGCCTGGTCTTTATTTCTTATACATTTTTAAAAATGTTTATTTATTTATTTATTTATTTATTTATGTATTTATTAGATAAAAGTACACTGTAGCTGTTCAGACACTCCTGAAGAGGGTGTCAGATTCTGGAGAATCTAAATCCCTCTTATGGTCTGCATATGATGTACATAAACACAGCCTAACATATACTTCTAAAAATTATAAGATGTGTGCGGCCACTGAAAGGGCTCAACAATAAACAGCATTGTCTCCTCTTATAGAGAACCTGGGATGAACTACCAGCAACTATATGGTGGTCCATCTCCAGTTCCAGGGATCAGACAGACAGACAGACAGACAGTGATAAGGATGGCAGGCCTCCCTGGTCTTTCTTTCTTTCTTATCCTCTTATAAAAATAATGTTTGTTTATTTATTTATTTATTTATTTATTTATTTATTTATTTATTAGATATAAGTACACTATAGCTGTACAGACACTCCAAAAGAGGGTGTCAGATTCTGGAGAACCTAAATCCCTCTTATGGTCTGCATATGATGTACATAAACACAGCCTCAAATATACTTCTAAAAATTTAAAGAAGTGTGGGGCCACTGAGAGGGCTCAACAAGTAACAGCATTGTCTCCTCGTTCAGAGAACCTGGGATAAACTACCAGCACCTTATGGTGGCCCATCTCCAGTTCCAGTGTATCAGACAGACAGACAGACAGAGAGACAGAGATAAGGATGGCAGGCCTGCCTGGTCTTTCTTTATTACTTATACTTTTTAAAAAATGTTTATTTATTTATTTATTTATTTATTTATTTATTTATTTATTTGTGTATTTATTAGATATAAGTACACTGTAGCCGTCTTCAGACACTCCAGAAGAGGGTGTCAGATTCTAGAGAATCTATATCCCTCTTATGGTCTGAATATGATGTACATAAACACAGCCTCACATATACTTCTAAAAATTATAAATAGGTGGGGCCACTGAAAGTACTCAACAATTAACAGCATTGTCTCCTCTTCCAGAGAACCTGGGATCAACTACCAGCACCTAAAAGGTGGCCCATCTCCAGTTCCAGGGGATCAGACAGACAGAGAGACAGACAGTGATAAGGATGGCAGGCCTGCCTGGTCTTTCTTTCTTATCCTTTTTTTAAAAAAATGTTTATTTATTTATTTATTTATTTATTTATTTATTTATTTATTTATTTATTTATTATTAGATATAAGTACACTGTAGCTGTTCAGACACTCCAGAAGAGGGTGTCAGATTCTGGAGAATCTAAATCCCTCTTATGGTCTGCATATGATGTAAATAAACACAGCCTCACATATACTTCTAAAAATTTAAAGAAGGGTGGGGCCACTCTAAAAGCTCAACAATTAACAGCATTGTCTCCTCTTCCAGAGTACCTGGGATCAACTACCAGCAACTATATGGTGGCCCATCTCCAGTTCCAGGGGATCAGACAGAGAGACATACAGACAGTGATAAGGATGGCAGGCCTGCCTGGTCTTTCTTTCTTTCTTATCCTTTTTAAAAAAATGTTTATTTATATATTTATTTATATATTTATTAGATATATGTACACTGTAGCTGCTTACAGACACTCCAGAAGAGGGTGTCAGATTCTGGAGAATCTAAATCCCTCTTATGGTCTGCATATGATGTACATAAACACAGCCTCACATATACTTCTAAAAATTTAAAGATGTTTAGGTTCACTGAGAGGGCTCAAGAATTAACAGCATTGTGTCCTCTTTCAGAGAACCTGGGATGAACTACCAGCACCTTATGGTGGCCCATCTCCAGTTCCAGTGGATCAGACAGACAGAAGACAGACAGAGAGACAGAGATAAGGATGGCAGGCCTGCCTGGTCTTTCTTTATTTCTTATACTTTTTAAAAAATGTTAATTTATTTATTTATTTATTTATTTATTTATTTATTTATGTATTTATTAGATATAAGTACACTGTAGCCGTCTTCAGACACTCCAGAAGAGGGTGTCAGATTCTAGAGAATCTAAATCCCTCTTATGGTCTGAATATGATGTACATAAACACAGCCTCACATATACTACTAAAAATTTAACGATGGGTGGGGCCACTGAAAGCGCTCAACAATTAACACCATTGTCTCCTCTTCCAGAGAACCTGGGATCAACTAACAGCAACTATATGGTGGCCCATCTCCAGATCCAGGGGATCAGAACGACAGACAGACAGACAGACAGACAGACAGACAGAGATAAGGATGGTAGGCCTGCCTGGTGTTTCTTTATTTCTTATCCGGTTTAAATAATGTTTATTTATTTATTTATTTATTTATTTATTTATTTATTAGATATAAGTACACTGTAGCTGTCTTCAGACAATCCAGAAGAGGGTGTCAGATTCTGGAGAATCTAAATCCCTCTTATGGTCTGCATATGATGTACATAAACACAGCCTCATATATACTACTAAAAATTTAACGATGGGTGTGGCCACTGAAAGGGCTCAAAAATTAACAGCATTGTCTCCAATTCCAGAGAACCTGGGATCAACTACCAGCACCTATATGGTGGCCGATCTCCAGTTCGAGGGGATCAGAACGACAGACAGACAGAAAGACAGACAGACAGAGATAAGGATGGCAGGCCTGCCTGGTCTTTCTTTCTTTCCTATCCGGTTTAAATAATGTTTATTTATTTATTTATGTATTTATTTATGTATTTTTTAGATATAAGTACACTGTAGCTGTCTTCAGACACTCCAGAAGAGGGTGTCAGATACTGATGAATCTAAATCCCTCTTCTGGTCTGCATATGATGTACATAAACACAGCCTCACATACACTCCTAAAAATTTAAAGATGGGTAGGGCCACAAATAGGGGTCAACAATTAACAGCATTGTCTCCTCTTCCAGAGAACATGGTATCAACTACCAGCAACTATATGGTAGCCCATCTCCAGTTCCAGGTGATCAGACAGACAGACAGACAGACAGACAGAGATAAGGATGGCAGGCCTGCCTGGTCTTACTTTCTTTCTTATCCTTTTTAAAAAATGTTTATTTATTTATTTATTTATTTATGTATTTATTATATATAAGTACACTGTAGCTGTCTTCAGACACTCCAGTAGAGGGTGTCAGATTCTGGAGAATCTAAATCCTCTTATAATCTGAATATGATGTAAATAAACACAGCCTCACGTATACTTGTAAATATTTTAAGAAGTGTGGGGCCACTGAAAGCGCTCAACAATTAACAGCATTGTCTCCTCTTCCAGAGAACTTTGTATCAACTACCAGCAACTATATGGTGGCCCATCTCCAGTTCCAGGGGATCAGACAGACAGACAGACAGACAGAGATAAGGATGGCAGGCCTGCCTGGTCTTACTTTCTTTCTTATCCTTTTTAAAAAATGTTTATTTATATATTTATTTATTCATTTATTTTTTTATTTATGAATTTTTATATATAAGTACTCTGTAACTGTCTTCAGACACTCCAGTAGAGGGTGTCAGATTCTGTAGAATCTAAATCCTCTTATAATCTGAATATGATGTACATAAACACAGCCTCACATATACTTCTAAATATTTAGAGAAGTGTGGGGCCACTGAAAGGGCTCAACTATTAACAGCATTGTCTCCTATTCCAGAGAACCTTGGATCAACTACCAGCAACTATATGGTGGCACATCTCCAGTTCACGGGGATCAGATACACAGACAGACAGACAGACAGAGATATGGATGGCAGGCCTGCCTGGTCTTTCTTTCTTTCTTATCCTTTTTAAAAAATGTTTATTTATTTATTTATTTATCTATTTATTTATTAGATATAAGTACACTCTAGCTGTCTTCAGACACTCCAGAAGAGGGTGTCAGATTCTGGAGAATCTAAATCCCTCTTATGGTCTGCATATGATGTACATAAACACAGCCTCACATATACTTCTAAATATTTAAGGATGGGTGGCGCCACTGAAAGGGCTCAACAATTAACAGCATTGTCTCCTCTTCCAGAGAACCTGGGATCAACTACCAGCAACTATTCATGGCCCATCTCCAGTTCCCAGGTATCAAATTGACAGACAGACAGACAGACAGAGATATGGATGGCAGGCCTACCCGGTCTTTCTTTTTGTCTTATCCTATTTAAAAAATGTTTATTTATTTATTTATTTATTTATTTATTTATTTATTTATTTATTAGATATAAGTACACTGTAGCTGTTCAGACACTCCAGAAGAGGGTGTCGGATTCTCGAGAATCTAAATCCCTCTTATGGTCTGCATATGATGTACATAAACACAGCCTCACATATACTTCTAAAAATTTAAAGAAGGGTGGGGCCACTCTAAAAGCTCAACAATTAACAGCATTGTCTCCTCTTCCAGAGTACCTGGGATCAACTACCAGCAACTATATGGTGGCCCATCTCTAGTTCCAGGGGATCAGACAGACAGACATACAGACAGTGATAAGGATGGCAGGCCTGCCTGGTCTTTCATTCTTTCTTATCCTTTTTAAAAAAAAGTTTATTTATATATTTATTTATGTATTTATTAGATATAAGTACACTGTAGCTGTCTTCAGACACTCCAGAAGAGGGTGTCGGATTCTGGAGAATCTAAATCCCTCTTATGGTCTGCTTATGATGTACATAAACACAGCCTCACATATACTTCTAAAAATTTAAAGATGTTTGGGGCCACTGAGAGTGCTCAACAATTAACAGGATTGTCTCCTCTACCAGAGAACCTGGGATCAACTACCAGCAACTATATGGTGGCCCATCTCCAGTTCCAGGGGATCAGGCAGACAAAGAGACAGACAGACAAGGGTGGCAGGCCTCCCTGTTTTTTCTTTCTTTCTTATCCTTTTTAAAAAATATTTATTTATTTATTTATGTATTTACGAGATATAAGTACACTGTAGCTGTCTTCAGACACTCTAGAAGAGGGTGTCAGATTCTGGAGAATATAAATCCCTCTTATGGTCTGCATATGATGGACATAAACACAGATTCACATAAACTTCTAAAAATTTAAGATGGGTGGGGCCACTGAAAAGGCTGAACAATTAACAGCATTGTCTTTTCTTCCAGAGAACCTAGGATCAACTACCAGCAACTATATGGTGGCCCATCTCCAGTTCCAGGGGATCAGACAGACAGACAGAGATAAGGAGGGCAGGACTGCCTGGTCTTTCTTTCTTTCTTATCCTTTTAAAATAATCTTTATTTATTTATTTATGTATTTATTAGATATAAGTACACTGTAGCTGTCTTCAGACACTCCAGAAGAGGGTATCAGATTCTGGAGAATCTAAATCCCTCTTATGGTCTGCATATGATGTACATAAACACAGCCTCACATATACTTCTAAAAATTAAATGATGGGTGGGCCCACTGAAAGGGCTCAACAATTAACAGCATTTTCTCTTCTTCCAGAGAACGTGGGATCAACTACCAGCAACTATATGGTGGCCCATTTCAAGTTCCAGGGGATAAGACAGACAGACAGACAGACAGACAGAGATAAGGATGGCAGGCCTGCCTGATTTTTCTTTCTTTCATATCCTTTTTAAAAATGTTTATATATTTATTTATTCATTTATTCATTTATTTATTTATTTATTTATTTATTTATTTATTTATTTATTAGATATAAGTACACTGTAGCTGTCTTCAGACTCTCCAGAAGAGGGTGTCAGATTCTGGAAAATCTATATCCCTCTTATGGTCTGCATATGATGTACATAAACACAGCCTCACATATACTTCTAAAAATTTAAAGATGGGTGGGGCCACTGAAAGGGCTCAACAATTAACAGCATTGTCTCATCTTCCAGAGGACCTGGGATCAACTACCAGCAACTGTATTGTGGCCCATCTCCAGTTCCAGGGGATCAGACAGACATACATACAGACAGACAGACAAGGATTGCAGGCCTGCCTGGTTTTTCTTTCTTTCTTATACATTTTAAAAATGTTTATTTTTTTATATATGTATTTATTAGATATAAGTACACTGTAGCTGTCTTCAGGCACTTCAGAAGAGGGTGTCATATTCTGGAGAATCTAAATGCCTCTTATGGTCTGCATATGATGTACATAAACACAGCCTCACATATACTTCTAAAAATTTAAAGATGTGTGGGGCCACTGAGAGGGCTCAACAATTAACAGCATTGTCTCCTCTACCAGAGTACCTGGGATCAACTAGCAGCAACTATATGGTGGCCCATCTCCAGTTCCAGGGGATCAGACAGACAGACAGACAGACAGACAAGGATTGCAGGCGTGCCTGGTTTTATTTTCTTTCTTATCATTTTAAAAAATGTTTATTTATTTATTTATTTATTTATTTATTTATTTATTTATGTATTTATTATATATAAGTACACTGTAGCTGTCTTCAGACACTCCAGAAGAGGGTGTCAGATTCTGGAGAATCTAAATCCCTCCTATGGTCTGCATATGATGTACATAAACACAGCCTCACATATACTTCTAAAAATTTAAAGATGGGTGGGGCCTCTGAGAGGGCTCAACAATTAACAGCATTGTCTCCTCTACCAGAGAACCTGGGATCAACTACCAGCAACTATATGGTGTCCCATCTCCAGTTCCAGGGGATCAGGCAGACAAAGAGACAGACAGACAAGGGTGGCAGGCCTCCCTGGTTTTTCTTTCTTTCTTATCCTTTTTAAAAAATGTTTATTTATTTATTTATGTATTTATTAGATATAAGTACACTTTAGCTGTCTTCAGACACTCCAGAAGAGGGTGTCAGATTCTGGAGAATATAAATCCCTCTTATGGTCTGCATATGATGGACATAAACATAGATTCACATACACTTCTAAAAATTTAAGATGGGTGGGGCCACTGAAAGGGCTCAACAATTAACAGCATTGTCTCTTCTTCCTGAGAACCTGGGATCAACTACCAGCAACTATATGGTGGCCCATCACCAGTTCCAGGGGATCAGACAGAAAGACAGACAGACAGACAGAGATAAGGAGGGCAGGCCTGCCTGGTTTTTCTTTCTTTCTTATCCTTTTAAAATATTGTTTGTTTATTTATTTATTTATTTATTTATTTATTATTTATTAGATATAAGTACACTGTAGTTGTCTTCAGACACTCCAGAAGAGGGTGTCAGATTCTGGAGAATCTAAATCCCTCTTATGGTCTGCATATGATGTACATAAACACAGCCTAACATATACTTCTAAAAATTTAAAGATAGGTGGAGCCACTGAAAGGGCTCAACAATTAACAGCATTGTCTCCTCTTCCAGAGAACCTGAGATGAAATAACAGCAACTATATGGTGGCCCATCTCCAGTTCCAAGCGATCAGACAGACAGACAGACAGACTGACAGAGATAAGGATGGAGGCCTGCCTGGTCTTTCTTTCTTTCTTATACTTTAAAAAAAATGTTTATTTATTTATTTATTTATTTATTTATTTATTTATTTATTTATTTATTAGATATAAGTACACTGTAGCTGTCTTCAGACACACTAGAAGAGGGTGTCATCTTCTGGAGAATCTAAATCCCTCTTATGGTCTGCATATGATGTACATAAACACAGCCTCACATATACTTCTAAAAATTTAAAGATCGGTGGGCCCACTGAAAGGGCTCAACAATTAACAGCATTGTCTCTTCTTCCAGAGAACGTGGGATCAAATACCAGCAACTATATTGTGGCCCATCTCCAGTTCCAGGGGATCAGACAGACAGACATACAGACAGACAGACAAGCATTGCATGCTTGCCTGGTTTTTCTTTCTTTCTTATCCTTTTAAAATAATGTTTATTTATTTATTTATGAATTTATTAGATATAAGTACACTGTAGTTGTCTTCAGACACTCCAGAAGAGCGTGTCAGATTCTGGAGAATATAAATCCCTATTATGGTCTGCATATGATGGACATAAACACAGCCTAACATATACATCTAAAAATTTAAAGAACGGTGGGGCCACTGAAAGGGCTCAAGAATTAACAGCATTGTCTCTTCTTCCAGAGAACCTGGGATCAACTACCAGCAACTATATAGTGGCCCATCTCCAGTTCCAGGGGATCAGACAGACAGACAGACAGACAGAGATAAGGAGGGCAGGCCTGCCTGGTTTTTCTTTCTTTCTTATCCTTTTAAAAATGTTTATTTATTTATTTATTTATTTATTTATTTATTTATTTATTAGATATAAGTACACTGTAGTTGTTTTCAGACACTACAGAAGAGGGTGTCAGATTCTGGAGAATCTAAATCCCTCTTATGGTCTGCATATGATGTACATAAACACAGCCTCACATATACATCTAAAAATTTAAAGATAGGTGGAGCCACTGAAAGGGCTCAACAATTAACAGCATTGTCTCCTCTTCCAGAGTACCTGGGATCAACTACCAGCAACTATATTGTGGCCCATCTCCAGTTCCAGGGGATCAGACAGACATACATACAGACAGACAGACAAGGATTGCAGGCCTGCCTGGTTTTTCTTTCTTTCTTATACATTTTAAAAATGTTTATTTATTTATTTATTTATTTATTTATTTATTTATGTATTTATTAGATATAAGTACACTGTAGCTGTCTTCAGACACTTAAGAAGAGGGTGTCATATTCTGGAAATCTAAATCCCTCTTATTGTCTGCATATGATGTACATAAACACAGCCTCATATATACTTCTAAAAATTTAAAGATGTGTGGGGCCACTGAAACGGCTCAACAATTAACAGCATTGTCTCCTCTACAAGAATCTGGGATCAACTAGCAGCAACTATATGGTGGCCCATCTCCAGTTCCAGGGGATCAGACAGACAGACATACAGACAGACAGACAGAGATAAGGAGGGCAGGCCTGCCTGGTCCTTCTTTCTTTCTTATCCTTTTAAAAAATGTTTATTTATTTATTTATTTATTTATTTATTTATTTATTTATTTATTTATTAGATATAAGTACACTGTAGCTGTCTTCAGACACTCCAGAAGAGGGTGTCAGATTCTGGAGAATCTAAATCCCTCTTAAGGTCTGCATATGATGTACATAAACACAGCCTCACATATACTAATAAAAATTTACGATGGGTGGGGCCACTGAAAGCGCTCAACAATTAACAGCATTGTGTCCTCTTCCAGAGAACCTGGGATCAACCACCAGCACCTATATGGTGGCCCATCTCCAGTTCCAGGGGATCAGAACGACAGACAGACAGACAGACAGACAGACAGACAGACAGACAGAGATAAGGATGGCAGGCCTGCCTGGTCTTTCTTTCTTTCTTATCTGGTTTAAATAATGTTTATTTCTTTATTTACTTATTTATTTATGTATTTATTAGATATAAGTACACTGTAGTTGTCTTCAGACACTCCAGAAGAAGGTGTCAGATTCTGATGAATCTAAATCCCTCTTCTGGTCTGCATATGATGTACATAAACACAACCTCACATACACTTCTAAAAATTTAAAGATGGGTAGGGCCACTGATAGGGTTCAACAATTAACAGCATTGTCTCCTCTTCCAGAGAACCTGGGATCAACTACCAGCAACTATATGGTGGCCCATCTCCAGTTCCCGGGGATCAGATAGACAGACAGACAGACAGACAGAGATAAGGATGGCAGGCCTGCCTGGTCTTACTTTCTTTCTTATCCTTTTTAAAAATGTTTATTTATTTATTTATTTATTTATTTATTTATTTATTTATTTATGTATTTATTATATATAAGTACACTGTAGCTGTCTTCAGACACTTCAGTAGAGGGTGTCAGATTCTGGAGAATCTAAATCCTCTTATAATCTGAATATGATGTTCATAAACAGGCCTCACATATACTTCTAAATATTTAAAGAAGTGTGGGGCCACTGAAAGGGCTCAACAATTAAGAGCATTTTCTCCTCTTTCAGAGAACCTTGGATCAACTACCAGCAACTATATGGTGGCCCATCTCCAGTTCCTGGGGATCAGATAGACAGACAGACAGACAGACAGAGATATGGATGGCAGGCCTGCCTGGTCTTTCTTTCTTTCTTATCCTTTTTAAAAAAATGTTTATTTATTTATTTATTTATTTATTTATTTATCTATTTGTTTATTAGATATAAATACACTGTAGCTGTTCAGACACTCCAGAAGAGGATGTCAGATTCTGGAGAATCTAAATCCCTCTTATGGTCTGCATATGATGTACATAAACACAGCCTCACATATACTTCTAAAAATTTAAAGAAGGTTGGGGCCACTCTAAAAGCTCAACAATTAACAGCATTTTCTCCTCTTCCAGAGTACCTGGAATCAACTACCAGCAACTATATGGTGGCCCATCTCCAGTTCCAGGGGATCAGACAGACAGACATACAGACAGTGCTAAGGATGGCAGGCCTGCCTGGTCTTTCTTTCATTCTTATCCTTTTTAAAAAATATTTATTTATTTATTTATTTATTTATTTATTTATTTATTTATTCATTTCTTAGATATAAGTACACTGTAGCTGTCTTCAGACACTCCAGAAGAGGGTGTCAGATTCTGGAGAATCTAAATCCCTCTTATGGTCTGCATATGATGTACATAAACAGAGCCTCACATATACTTCTAAAAATTAAAAGATGGGTGGACCCACTGAAAGGGCTCAACAATTAACAGCATTGTCTCTTCTTCCAGAGAACGTGGGATCAACTACCAGCAACTATATGGTGGCCCATCTCAAGTTCCAGGGGATAAGACAGACAGACAGACAGACAGACAGAGATAAGGATGGCAGGCCTGCCTGATTTTTCTTTCTTTCTTATACTTTTTAAAAAATGTTTATTTATTTATTTATGTATTTATTAGATATAAGTACACTGTAGCTGTCTTCAGACTCTCCAGAAGAGGGTGTCAGATTCTGGAGAATCTATATCCCTCTTATGGTCTGCATATGATGTACATAAACACAGCCTCACATATACTTCTAAAAATTTAAAGATGGGTGGGGCCACTGAGAGGGCTCAACAACTAACAGCATTGTCTCCTCTTCCAGAGAACCTGGGATCAACTACAAGCAACTATATTGTGGCCCATCTCCAGTTCCAGAGGATCAGACAGACATACATACAGACAGACAGACAAGGATTGCAGGCCTGCCTGGTTTTCCTTTCTTTCTTATCCTTTTAAAAAAATGTTTATTTATTTATTTATGTATTTATTAGATATAAGTACACAGTAGCTGTCTTCAGACACTCCAGAAGAGGGTGTCAGATTCTGGAGAATATAAATCCCTCTTATGGTCTGCATATGATGGACATAAACACAGATTCACATACACTTCTAAAAATTTAAAGATGGGTGGGGCCACTGAAAGGGCTCAACAATTAACAGCATTGTCTCTTCTTCCAGAGAACCTGGTATCAACTACCAGCAACTGTATGGTGGCCCATCTTCAGTTCCAGGGGATCAGACAGACAGACAGACAGACAGAGATAAGGAGGGCAGGCCTGCCTGGTCTTTCTTTCTTTCTTATCCTTTTAAAATAATGTTTATTTATTTATTTATTTATTTATTTATTTATGTATTTATTAGATATAAGTACACTGTAGTTGTCTTCAGACACTCCAGAAGAGGGTGTCAGATTCTGGAGAATCTAAATCCCTCTTATGGTCTTCATAATATGTACATAAACACAGCCTAACATATACTTCTAAAAATTTAAAGATAGGTGGAGCCACTGAAAGGGCTCAACAATTAACAGCATTGTCTCCTCTTCCAGAGAACCTGGGATCAACTACCAGCAACTATATGCTGGGCCATCTACAGTTCCAGGGGATCAGACACACAGAGAGACAGACAGACACTGTAGGACCCAGAATATGGCAAGAAACCCTGAGAAAGGTGGAAAATTAATAATACACTCTGTAGTACCCAGAATATGGCAAGAAACCCTCAAAAAAGTAGAAAATTAAAAACTCACACTGAAGGAACCCAAATATGGCAAGAAAACCTGAAAAATGTGGAAAATGAGAATAATCACAGTGTAGGAACCAGAATTCCGAAAATACTTGAAAAACGTCATAAATGAGAAAATCACATTTTAGGACCCAGAATATGGGGAGAAACCCTGAGAAACGTGGAAAATTAAAAATACACTCTGTAGCACTGAGAATATGGCAAGAAACCCTCAACAAAGTAGAAAATTAAAAACTCACTCTGAAGGATCCCGAATATGGCGTGAAAACATGAAAAAGGTAGAAAATGAGAATAATCACACTGTATTACCCAGAATTACAAAAACATGAAAAACATCGAAAATGAGAAAATCACACTTGTAGGACCCAAAATACGAAAAAACTTGAAAAACGTGGAAAATGAGAAAATCACACTGCAGAAACCAGAATATGCCGAACAACCATGAAAAACCTGAAAATTAAAAATTCACACTATTGGACACAGAATATGGTGAGAAACCATGAAAAGACTGGACAATTAAAATTTCACACTTCATTACCCAGATATGGAGAGAAATACTGAAAACCGTGGGAAACAATTCACAATGAAGGACCTGGAATACGGCAAGAGACCCTGAAAAAACATGGAAATGAGAAAATCACACAGTATAACCCAGAATATGACGAAAAAACCTGAAAAAGATAAAATATTAAAATATCACACGGAAGGACCCAGAATATGGCGAAAAACCTGAAAAAGGAGGAAGATAAAAAAACTCACACTGAAGGACACAGAATATGGCAAGAAAAGCTGAAAAAAGTAGAAAATTAAAAATTCACACTGAAAGACCCCGAATATGGTTTGAAAACCTGAAAAAGGAGGAAAATGAGAATAATCACACTGTAGGACCCAGATTATGCCCAGAAACCCTGAAAACGTGTAAAATTAAAAAAACATGCTGGAGGACCCAGAATATGGCGGCGAGAAAACCTGAAAAAAGTAGAAAATTAAAAATTCACACTGAAGGACCCCGAATATGGTGAGAAAACCTGAAAAAGGTGGAAAATGAGAATAATCACACTGTAGGACCCAGATTTTGCCCAGAAACCCTGAAAACGTGGAAAATTATAAATACATGCTTTAGGACCTAGAATATGGCGAGAAACCCTGAAAAAAGTTCAAAATTACAAACTCACACTGTAGGACCCCAAATATGGCGAGAAACCCTGAAAAAGGTGGAAAATGAGAAAATCACATTTCAGGACCCAGAATAGGCCTAGAAAATGTGAAAAACGTGAAAATTAAAAATTCACACTAACGGACCCAGAATATGGCGAGAAAAAGGTAATAAAAAAGTAGAAAATTAAAATCTCACAGTGAAGGAGCCCAAACATGGCGAGAAAATCTGAAAAAGGTGGAAAATGAGAAAATCACACTGTAGGATCCAGAATATGGTGAGAAACCCTGAAGAAAGTAGAAAAATACAAACTGACACTGAAGGACCCCAAATATGGGGAGAAAACCTGAAAAAGGTGGAAAATGAGAAAATCACACTGCAGGACCCAGAATATTTCAAGAAACACTGAAAAACGTGAAAATTAAAAATTCACACTGTCGGACACAGAATATGGCGAGAAACCATGAAAAAAAGTGGATAATTAAAATTCACACTGTATTACCCATAATATGGGGAGAAATACTGAAAAACGTGGAAAATTAAAAATCCACACTGAAGGACCTGGAATATGGCAAGAAAACCTGAAAATGTGGAAATGAGAAAATCACAATGTAGGACCCAGAATATGAAGAAAAAACCTGAAAAACGTGGAAAATGAAAAATACATACTATAGGACACAGTTTATGGCGAGAAACCCTGAAAGAGTAGAAAATTAAAAACTCACACTGAAGGACCCCAAATATGGCAAGAAACCCTGAAAAAAGTAGAAAATTACAAACTGACACTGAAGAACCCCAATTATGGCGAGAAAACCTGAAAAAGGTGGAAAATGAGAAAATCACACTGTAGGACCCAGAATTACGAAAAAACTTGAAAATATCGAAAATGAGAAAATCACACTATAGGACCCAGAATATGCCAAGAAACCCTGAAAACGTGAAAAATTAAAAATACAACGTTTAGGACCCAGAATACGGCGAGAAACCCTGAAAAAATTAGAAAATTAAAAACTCACACTGAAGGACCCGAAAAATGGCTAGAAAGGCTGAAAAAGGTAGAAAATGAGAAAATCACACTGTAGGACCCAGAATTACGAAAAAAATTGAAAAATGTGGAAAATGAGAAAATCACACTGTAGGACCCAGAATATGCCGAGAAACGCTGAAAAAAGTGAAACATTAAATATTCACACTGTCGGACCAAGAATATTACCAAAAAAAAAACCTTAAAAACGACGAAAATTAAAAATTTACACTGTGGGACCCAGAATATGGCGAGAAACACTGAAAAATGTGGAAAATTAAATTCACACTGTAGGAACAAGAATATGCCGAGAAAACCTGAAAAAGTTTGAAAATGAAAAAATCACACTGTGGGACTGAGAATATGACGAAAAAAAAACCTTAAAAACATGGAAAATTAAAAACTCCCACTGAAGAACCTAGAATATGGCAAGAAACCCTGAAAAAGGTGGAAAATGAGAAATTCACACTGTAGGACCCAGAATATGATGAGAAACACTGAAAAATGTTGAAAAATAAAAATTCACACTATAGGACCAGAATATGGAAAAAAACCTTGAAAAACGTGGAAAATTAAAAATTCACACTGCAGGACCCAGAATATGCTGAGAAAACCTGAAAAAGGTGGAAAATGAGAAAATCACACTGTAGGACGGAGAATTGGGGAAAAAAACTTGAAAAAAGTCAAAAATTGGAAAATCGCACAGTAGGAGCCAGAATATGCCAGAAACCCTGAAAACTTGGAAAATTAAAAATACACGCTGTAGGATTCAGAATATGGCAATAAACCCTGAAAGAAGTAGAAAATTAAAAACTCACACTGAAGGACCCGGAATATGGCGAGAAAACCTGAAAAATGTGGAAAATGAGAAAATCAACCTGTAGGACATAGAAATGCGAAAAAACTTAAAAAAAGTGGAAAATGAGAAAATCACATTGTAGGACCCAGAATATGCCAAGAAACCCTGAAAAACGAGAAAAAATAAAAATATGCTTTTTGGAGCCAGAATATTGCAAGAAACACAGTAAAAAGTAGAAAATTAAAAACTCACACTGAAGGACCCGGAATATGGCAAAAAACCTGAAAAAGGTGGAAAATGAGTATAATCACACTGTAGGACACAGAATAGCGATAAAACTTGAAAAACGTGCCCAGAATATGGCGAGAAATACTGAAAAACGTGGAAAATTAAAAATTCAGACTGAAGGACCTGGAATATGGCAAGAAAACCTGAAAAACGAGGAAATGGGAAAATCACACTGTAGGAGCCAGAATATGCCGAGAAACCTTGAAAAACGTGGAAAATTAAAAATACACTCTGTAGGACCCAGAATATGGCGAGAAACCCTGAAAAAAGTAGAAAATTAAAAACTCACATTGAAGGACCCCGAATATGGCGAGAAAACCTGAAAAAGGTGGAAAATGAGAAAATCACACTGTAGGACCCATAATATTACAAAAAACTTGAAAGAAGTGGAAAATTAAAAATTCACAGTGAAGGACCCAGAATATGGCGAGAAACCCTGAAAAAAAAGAAAATTAAAACCTCACACTGAAGGACCAAAAAAATGGCGAGAGAACCTGAAAAAAGTAGAAAATTAAAAATTCACACTGAAGGACCCAGAATTGCGAAAAAACTTGAAAAAAGTGGAAAATGAGAAAATCACACTGTAGGACCCAGAATATGCCAAGAAACCCTGAAAACGTGGAAAATTAAAAATACATGCTGTAGGACGCAGAATACAGAGAGAAACCCTGAAAAAACTAGAAAATTACAAATTCACACTGAAGGACACCAAATATCGCTAGAAAACCTGAAAAAGTTGGAAAATGAGAAAATTCCACTGCAGAACCCAGAATATGCAGAGAAACTCTGAAAAACGTGAAAATTAAAAATTCACACTGTCGGACAAAGAATATGGCGAGAAATAATGAAAAACGTGGAAAATTAAAAATTCACACTGAAGGACCTGGAATATGTCAAGAAAACCTGAAAAACGTGGAAATGAGAAAATCACACTGTAGGAACCTGAATATGATGGAAAAACCTGAAAATGGTGGAAAATGAGAATAATCACAATGTAGGACCCAGATTTGAAAAAAAAAAATTGAAAAACGTCGAAAATGTGAATATAATACTCTAGGACCCAGAATATGCCGAGATACCCTGAAAAACCTGAAAAATTAAAAATACACGCTGTAGGACCCAGAATATGGCCAGAAACCCTGAAATATCAGAAAAGTAAAAAATCACACTGAAGGACCCCAAATATGGCAAGAAAACCTGAAAAAGGTTGAAAATGAGAAAATCACACTGTAGGACCCAGCATTACGAAAAAACTTGAAAAACGTGGAAAATGAGAAAATCACACTACAGGACCCAGAAATGCCGATAAACCCTGAAAAACGTGAAAATTAAAAATTTACACTGTTGGACACAGAATATGGCGAGAAATACTGAAAAACGTGGAAAATTTAAAATTCACACTGAAGGTCCTGGAATATGTCAAGAAAAGCTGAAAAACGTGGAAATGAGAAAAATCACACTGTAGGACCCAGAATATGACGGAAAAACCTGAAAATCGTGGAAAATTAAAAATTAACACTAAAGAGCCAGGCATATGGCGAGAAAACCTGAAAAACGAGGAAAACCCAAAACTCACGCTGTAGGACACAGAATAGGTCGTGAAACCCTGAAAAAAGTAGAAAATTAAAAATTCACACTGAAGGACCCCTAATATGGCAAGAAATCCTGAAAAAGGTGGAAAATCAGAAAATCACTCTGTAGGACCCAGAATTGGGAAAAAACCTGAAAAATGTCATAAATGAGAAAAATCACACTGTAGGACCTAGAATATGACACAAAACCCTGAAAAACTTGGAAAATTAAAAATACACGCTGTAGGAAAAAGAATATCGAGAAACCCTGAATAACGTGAACATTAACAATTCACACTGTCGGACAAAGAATATGGGGAGAAATCATGAAAAAAGTGGAAAATTAAAAATTCACACTGTATTACACAAAATATGGAAAGAAATACTGAAAAACGTGAAAATTAAAAAATCACACTATTGGACACAGAATATGGCGAGAAATACTGAAAAACGTGGAAAATTTAAAATTCACACTGAAGGTCCTGGAATATGTCAAGAAAAGCTGAAAAACGTGGAAATGAGAAAAATCACACTGTAGGACCCAGAATATGACGGAAAAAACCTGAAAATCGTGGAAAATTAAAAATTAACACTAAAGAGGCAGGCATATGGCGAGAAAACATGAAAAAAGAGGAAAACTCAAAACTCACGCTGTAGGACACAGAATATGTTGAGAAACCCTGAAAAATTAGAAAATTAAAAACTCACACTGAAGAACCCCAAATATGGCGAGAGAACCTGAAAAATGTGGAAAATTAAAAATTCACACTGAAGGACCCAGAATTGTGAAAGAACTTGAAAAACATCGAAAATGAGAAAATCACACTGTAGGACCCAGAATATGCCTAGAAACCCTGAAAACATGGAAAATTAAAAATACACGCTGTAGGACCCACAATATGGCAAGAAACCCTGAAAAAAATAGAAAAGTACAAACTCACACTGAAGGACCCCAAATATGGCTAGAAAACCTGAAAATGTGAAAAATGAAAAAATCACACTGCAGAACTCAGAATATGCGAGAAACCCTGAAAAACGTGAAAATTAAAAATCCACACTGTTGGACACAGAATATGGCGAGAAATACTGAAAAACGTGGAAAATTTAAAATTCACACTGAAGGTCCTGGAATAGGTCAAGAAAAGCTAAAAAAACGTTGATAAGAGAAAAATCACACTGTAGGACCCAGAATAGGACAGAAAAACCTGAAAAACGTGGAAAATTAAAAATTAACTCTAAAGTGCCCGGCATATGGCGAGAAAACCTGAAAAAGGAGGAAAACTCAAAACTCACGCTGTAGGACACAGAATATGTCGAGAAACCCTGAAAAATTAGAAAATTAAAAACTCACACTGAAGAACCCCAAATATGGCGAGAGAACCTGAAAAATGTAGAAAATTAAAAATTCACACTGAAGGACCCAGAACATGGCAAAAAAACCTGAAAAACGAGGAAAATTCAAAACTCACTATGTAGGACCCAGAATATGGCAAGAAAAGCTGAAAAAGGAGGAAAACTCAAAACTCACACTGTAGAACCCAGAATATGGCGAGAAAACCTGAAAAAGGTGGAAAAATGAGAATAATCACACTGTAGGACCGAGATTTGGAAAAAAAATTGAAAAACGTCGAAAATGAGAAAATCACACTGTAGGACCCAGAATATGCTGAGAAACCCTGAAAAACCTGGAAAATTAAAAATACACGCTGTAGGACCCAGAATTACGCAAAAACTTGAAAAACGTAGAAAATGAGAAAATCACACGGCAGGACCCTCTGCATATTCTGATATGCAGAGAAACCCTGAAAAACGTGAAAATTAAAAATTCACACTGTCAGACACAGAATATGGCGAGAAATACTGAAAAACGTGGAAAATTAAAAATACACGCTGTAGGACCCAGAATATGGCTAGAAAACCCTGAAAAAAGTAGAAAATTACAAACTCATACTGAAGGACCCCTAATATGGCGAGAAATCCTGAAAAAGGTGGAAAATGAGAAAATCACTCTGTAGGACCCAGAATTGGGAAAAAACCTGAAAAATGTCATAAATGAGAAAAATCACACTGTAGGACCCAGAATATGACGAAAAACCCTGAAAAACTTGGAAAATTAAAAATACACGCTGTAGGAAAAAGAATATCGAGAAACCCTGAATAACGTGAAAATTAACAATTCACACTGTCGGACAAAGAATATGGCGAGAAACCATGAAAAAAGTGGAAAATTAAAAATTCACACTGTATTACGCAAAATATGGAAAGAAATACTGAAAAACGTGAAAATTAAAAATTCACACTGAAGGACCTGGAATATGGCAAGAAAACCTGAAAAACGAGGAAATGAGAAAATCACACTGTAGGTCCCAGAATATGACGAAAAAACCTGAAAAAAGTAGAAAATTAAAAATTCACACTGAAGGACCCAGAATATGTAGAGATAACCTGAAAAACGAGGAAAATTAAAAACTCACACTGAGGGACCCAGAATATGGCGAGAAAAACTGAAAAAAGTAGAAAATTAAAAATTCACACTGAAGGACCCCGAATATGGCCAGAAAAACTGAAAAAGGTGGAAAATGACAATAATCACACTGTAGGACCCAGAATTGCGAAAAAACTTGAAAAGCGTCGAAAATGAGAAAATCACACTGTAGGACCCATAATGTGCCGAGAAACCCTGAAAACGGGGTAAATTAAAAATACACGGTGTAGGACCCTGAATATGGCGAGAAACCCTGAAAAAAGTAGAAAATTAAAAACTCACAGTGAAATACCCCAAGAATTGCGAAAACACTTGAAAATCGTGGAAAATGAGAAAATCGCACTGCTGGACCCAGAATATGCCGATAAACCCTGAAAAACGTGAAAATTAAAAATTCACACTGTCGGACACAGAATATGGCAAGAATCATGAAAAAAGTGGAAAATTAAAAATTCACACTGTATTACGCAAAATATGGAAAGAAATACTGAAAAACGTGAAAATTAAAAAATCACACTGAAGGACCCCTCATATGGCGAGAAAACCTGAAAAACAAGGAAAATTCAAAACTCACACTATAGGACCCAGAATATGGCGAGAAATCCTGAAAAAGATGGAAAATGAGAATAATCACACTACAGAACCCAGATTTGGAAAAAAAAATTGAAAAACGTCTAAAATGAGAAAATCACACTGTAGGACCCAGAATATGCCGAGAAACCCTGAAAACGTGGAAAATTAAAAATATACGCTGTAGGACCCAGAATATGTCGAGAAACACTGAAAAATTAGAAAAGTAAAAAATCACACGGAAGGACCCCAAATATGGCGAGAAAACCTGAAAAGTTGAAAAATGAGAAAATCACACTGAAGGACCCAGAATATGGCTAGAAAACCTGAAAAATGTGGAAAATTAAAAATACACGCTGTAGAACCCAGAATATGGAGTGAAACACTGAAAAATTAGAAAAGTAAAAAATCACACGGAAGGACCCCAAATATGGCGAGAAAACCTGAAAAGTTGAAAAATGAGAAAATCACACTGTAGGCCCCAGAATTATGAAAAAACTTGAAAAACGTGGAAAATGAGACAATCACACTGCAGGACCCAGAATATGACGAAAAAACTTGAAAAACGTGGAAAATTAAAAATACAAGCTCTAGGACACAGAATATGTTGAGAAATCCTGAAAATTTAGAAAATTATAAACTTACACTGAAGGACCCCAAATATGGAGAGAGAACCTGAAAAAAGTAGAAAATTAAAAATTCACACTGAAGGACCCAGAATTGTGAAAGACCTTGAAAAACATCGAAAAAGAGAAAATCACACTTTAGGACCCAGAATATGCCTAGAAACCCTGAAAACATGGAAAATTAAAAATACACGCTCTATGACTCAGAATATGGCGAGAAACCCTGAAAAATGTAGAAAATTACAAACTCACACTGAAGGACCCAAAATATGGCTAGAAAACCTGAAAAATGTGGAAAATTAAAAATACACGCTGTAGGACCCAGAATATGGAGTGAAACCCTGAAAAATTAGAAAATTAAAAAATCATACTGAAGGACCCCAAATATGGCGAGAAAACCTGAAATAGGTGGAAAATGAGAAAATCACACGGCAGGACCCAGAATATGCAGAGAAACCCTGAAAAACGTGAAAATTAAAAATTCACACTGTCGGACACAGAATATGTCGAGAAATACTGAAAAACGTGGAAAATTAAAAATATACGCTGTAGGACCCAGAATATGTCGAGAAACACTGAAAAATTAGAAAAGTAAAAAATCACACGGAAGGACCCCAAATATGGCGAGAAAACCGGAAAAAGTTGAAAAATGAGAAAATCACACTGAAGGACCCAGAATTACGAAAAAATTTGAAAAACGTGGAAAATGAGAAAATCACACTGCAGGACCCAGAATATGACGAAAAAACTTGAAAAACGTGGAAAATTAAAAATACAAGCTCTAGGACACAGAATATGTTGAGAAATCCTGAAAATTTAGAAAATTATAAACTTACACTGAAGGACCCCAAATATGGAGAGAGAACCTGAAAAAAGTAGAAAATTAAAAATTCACACTGAAGGACCCAGAATTGCGAAAGAACTTGAAAAACATCGAAAATGAGAAAATCACACTGTAGGACCCAGAATATGCCTAGAAACCCTGAAAACATGGAAAATTAAAAATACACGCTCTATGACTCAGAATATGGCGAGAAATCCTGAAAAATGTAGAAAATTACAAACTCACACTGAAGGACCCAAAATATGGCTAGAAAACCTGAAAAATGTGGAAAATTAAAAATACACGCTGTAGGACCCAGAATATGGAGTGAAACCCTGAAAAATTAGAAAAGTAAAAAATCATACTGAAGGACCCCAAATATGGCGAGAAAACCTGAAATAGGTGGAAAATGAGAAAATCACGCGGCAGGACCCAGAATATGCAGAGAAACCCTGAAAAACGTGAAAATTAAAATTCACACTGTCGGACACAGAATATTTCGAGAAATACTGAAAAACGTGGAAAATTAAAAATACACGCTGTAGGACCCAGAATATGGCTAGAAACCCTAAAAAAAGTAGAAAATGACAAACTAACACTGAAGACCCCTAATATGGCGAGAAATCCTGAAAAAGGTGGAAAATGAGAAAAATCACACTGTAGGACCCAGAATATGACAAAAAACCCTGAAAAACGTGGAAAATTAAAAATACACGCTGTAGGACACAGAATATGCCGAGAAACCCTGAATAACGTGAAAATTAACGATTCACACTGTCGGCCAAAGAATATGGCGAGAAACCATGAAAAAAGTGGAAAAAATAAAATTCACACTCTATTATGCAAAATATGGAAAGAAATACTGAAAAACGTGAAAATTAAAAATTCACACTTAAGGACCTGGAATATGGCAAGAAAACCTGAAAAACGTGGAAATGAGAAAATCACACTGTAGGTCCCAGAATATGACGAAAAAAACCTAAAAAAAGTGGAAAATTAAAAATTCACACTGAAGGACCCAGAATATGTAGAGATAACCTGAAAAACGAGGAAAATTAAAAACTCACACTGAGGGACCCAGAATATGGCGAAAAAACCTGAAAAAAGTAGAAAATTAAAAATTCACACTGAAGGACCCCGAATATGGCCAGAAAAACTGAAAAAGTTGGAAAATGAGAATAATCAAACTGTAGGACCCAGAATTGCGAAAAAACTTGAAAAGCGTCAAATGAGAAAATCACACTGTAGGACCCATAATGTGCCTAGAAACCCTGTAAACGTGGTAAATTAAAAATACACTGTGTAGGACCCAGAATATGGCGAGAAACCGTGAAAAAAGTCGAAAATTAAAAACTCACAGTGAAGTACCCCAAGAATTGCGAAAAAACTTGAAATCGTGGAAAATGAGAAAATCACACTGCTGGACCCAGAATATGCCAATAAACCCTGAAAAACGTGAAAATTAAAAATTCACACTATCGGACACAGAATATGGGAAGAATCATGAAAAAAGTGGAAATTTAAATATTCACACCCCTCATATGGCAAGAAAACCTGAAAAACAAGGAAAATTCAAAACTCACACTATAGGACCGAGAATATGGCGAGAAATCCTGAAAAAGATGGAAATGAGAATAATCACACTACAGAACCCAGATTTGGAAAAAAAAAACATTGAAAAACGACGAAAATGAGAAAATCACACTGTAGGACCCAGAATATGCCGAGAAACCCTGAAAACGTGGAAAATTAAAAATATACGCTGTTGGACCCAGAATATGTCGAGAAACACTGAAATATTAGAAAAGTAAAAAATCACACGGAAGGACCCCAAATATGGCGAGAAAACCTGAAAAGTTGAAAAATGAGAAAATCACACTGTAGGCCCCAGAATTATGAAAAAACTTGAAAAACGTGGAAAATGAGAAAATCACACTGCAGGACCCAAAATATGAAGAAAAAAACTTGAAAAACGTGGAAAATTAAAAATACACGCTCTAGGACACAGAATATTTTGAGAAATCCTGAAAAATTAGAAAATTATACACTTACACTGAAGGACCCCAAATATGGAGAGAGCACCTGAAAAAAGTAGAAAATTAAAAATTCACACTGAAGGACCCAGAATTGTGAAAGAACTTGAAAACATCGAAAATGAGAAAATCACACTGTAGGACCCAGAATATGCCTAGAAACCCTGAAAACATGGAAAATTAAAAATACACGCTGTAGGACCCACAATATGGCAAGAAACCCTGAAAAAAATAGAAAAGTACAAACTCACACTGAAGGACCCCAAATATGGCTAGAAAACCTGAAAATGTGAAAAATGAGAAAAATCACACTGCAGAACCCAGAATATGCCGAGAAACCCTGAAAAACGTGAAAATTAAAAATTCACACTGTTGGACACAGAATATGGCGAGAAATACTGAAAAACGTGGAAAATTTAAAATTCACACTGAAGGTCCTGGAATATGTCAAGAAAAGCTAAAAAACGTTGATAAGAGAAAAATCACACTGTAGGACCCAGAATATGACAGAAAAACCTGAAAAACGTGGAAAATTAAAAATTAACTCTAAAGTGCCCGGCATATGGCGGGAAAACCTGAAAAACGAGGAAAACTCAAAACTCACGCTGTAGGACACAGAATATGTCGAGAAACCCTGAAAAATTAGAAAATTAAAAACTCACACTGAAGAACCCCAAATATGGCGAGAGAACCTGAAAAATGTAGAAAATTAAAAATTCACACTGAAGGACCCAGAACATGGCAAAAAACCCTGAAAAACGAGGAAAATTCAAAACTCACTATGTAGGACCCAGAATATGGCAAGAAAAGCTGAAAAAGGGGGAAAACTCAAAACTCACACTGTAGAACCCAGAATATGGCGAGAAAACCTGAAAAAGGTGGAAAATGAGAATAATCACACTGTAGGACCTGGATTTGGAAAAAAAATTGGAAAACGTCGAAAATGAGAAAATCACACTGTAGGACCCAGAATATGCTGAGAAACCCTGAAAAACGTGGAAAATTAAAAATACACGCTGTAGGACCCAGAATTACGCAAAAACTTGAAAAATGTAGAAAATGAGAAAATCACACGGCAGGACCCAGAATATGCAGAGAAACCCTGAAAAACGTGAAAATTAAAAATTCACACTGTCAGACACAGAATATGGCGAGAAATACTGAAAAACGTGGAAAATTAAAAATACACGCTGTAGGACCCAGAATATGGCTAGAAACCCTGAAAAAAGTAGAAAATTACAAACTCACACTGAAGGACCCCTAATATGGCGAGAAATCCTGAAAAAGGTGGAAAATGAGAAAATCACTCTGTAGGACCCAGAATTGGGAAAAAAACCTGAAAAATGTCATAAATGAGAAAAATCACACTGTAGGACCCAGAATATGACGAAAAAACCCTGAAAAACTTGGAAAATTAAAAATACACGCTGTAGGAAAAAGAATATCGAGAAACCCTGAATAACGTGAAAATTAACAATTCACACTGTCGGACAAAGAATATGGCGAGAAACCATGAAAAAAGTGGAAAATTAAAAATTCACACTGTATTACGCAAAATATGGAAAGAAATACTGAAAAACGTGAAAATTAAAAATTCACACTGAAGGACCTGGAATATGGCAAGAAAACCTGAAAAATGAGGAAATGAGAAAATCACACTGTAGGTCCCAGAATATGACGAAAAAACCTGAAAAAAGTAGAAAATTAAAAATTCACACTGAAGGACCCAGAATATGTGGAGATAACCTGAAAAACGAGGAAAATTAAAAACTCACACTGAGGGACCCAGAATATGGCGAGAAAACCTGAAAAAAGTAGAAAATTAAAAATTCACACTGAAGGACCCCGAATATGGCCAGAAAAACTGAAAAAGGTGGAAAATGACAATAATCACACTGTAGGACCCAGAATTGCGAAAAAACTTGCAAAGCGTCGAAAATGAGAAAATCACACTGTAGGACCCATAATGTGCCGAGAAACCCTGAAAACGTGGTAAATTAAAAATACACGGTGTAGGACCCTGAATATGGCGAGAAACCCTGAAAAAAGTAGAAAATTAAAAACTCACAGTGAAATACCCCAAGAATTGCGAAAAAACTTGAAAATCGTGGAAAATGAGAAAATCACACTGCTGGACCCAGAATATGCCGATAAACCCTGAAAAACGTGAAAATTAAAAATTCACACTGTCGGACACAGAATATGGCAAGAATCATGAAAAAAGTGGAAAATTAAAAATTCACACTGTATTACCCAGTATATGGCGAGAAATATTGAAAACGTGGAAAATTAAAAAATCACACTGAAGGACCCCTCATATGGCGAGAAAACCTGAAAAACAAGGAAAATTCAAAACTCACACTATAGGACCCAGAATATGGCGAGAAATCCTAAAAAAAAAGATGGAAAATGAGAATAATCACACTACAGAACCCAGATTTGGAAAAAAAAATTGAAAAACGTCGAAAATGAGAAAATCACACTGTAGGACCCAGAATATGCCGAGAAACCCTGAAAACGTGGAAAATTAAAAATATACGCTGTAGGACCCAGAATATGTCGAGAAACACTGAAAAATTAGAAAAGTAAAAAATCACACGGAAGGACCCCAAATATGGCGAGAAAACCTGAAAAAGTTGAAAAAATGTGAAAATCACACTGAAGGACCCAGAATATGGCTAGAAAACCTGAAAAATGTGGAAAATTAAAAATACACGCTGTAGAACCCAGAATATGGAGTGAAACACTGAAAAATTAGAAAAGTAAAAAATCACACGGAAGGACCCCAAATATGGCGAGAAAACCTGAAAAGTTGAAAAATGAGAAAATCACACTGTAGGCCCCAGAATTATGAAAAAACTTGAAAAACGTGGAAAATGAGACAATCACACTGCAGGACCCAGAATATGACGAAAAAACTTGAAAAACGTGGAAAATTAAAAATACAAGCTCTAGGACACAGAATATGTTGAGAAATCCTGAAAATTTAGAAAATTATAAACTTACACTGAAGGACCCCAAATATGGAGAGAGAACCTGAAAAAAGTAGAAAATTAAAAATTCACACTGAAGGACCCAGAATTGCGAAAGACCTTGAAAAACATCGAAAATGAGAAAATCACACTGTAGGACCCAGAATATGCCTAGAAACCCTGAAAACATGGAAAATTAAAAATACACGCTCTATGACTCAGAATATGGCGAGAAACCCTGAAAAATGTAGAAAATTACAAACTCACACTGAAGGACCCAAAATATGGCTAGAAAACCTGAAAAATGTGGAAAATTAAAAATACACGCTGTAGGACCCAGAATATGGAGTGAAACCCTGAAAAATTAGAAAAGTAAAAAATCATACTGAAGGACCCCAAATATGGCGAGAAAACCTGAAATAGGTGGAAAATGAGAAAATCACACGGCAGGACCCAGAATATGCAGAGAAACCCTGAAAAACGTGAAAATTAAAAATTCACACTGTCGGACACAGAATATGTCGAGAAATACTGAAAAACGTGGAAAATTAAAAATACATGCTGTAGGACCCAGAATATGGCTAGAAACCCTAAAAAAAGTAGAAAATGACAAACTAATACTGAAGACCCCTAATATGGCGAGAAATCCTGAAAAAGGTGGAAAATGAGAAAATCACTCTGTAGGACCCAGAATTGGGAAAAAACCTGAAAAATGTCGTAAATGAGAAAAATCACACTGTAGGACCCAGAAAAACCCTGAAAAACCCTGAAAACGTGGAAAATTAAAAATATACGCTGTAGGACCCAGAATATGTCGAGAAACACTGAAAAATTAGAAAAGTAAAAAATCATACTGAAGGACCCCAAATATGGCGAGAAAACCTGAAATAGGTGGAAAATGAGAAAATCACACGGCAGGACCCAGAATATGCAGAGAAACCCTGAAAAACGTGAAAATTAAAAATTCACACTGTCAGACACAGAATATGTCGAGAAATACTGAAAAACGTGGAAAATTAAAAATACACGCTGTAGGACCCAGAATATGGCTAGAAACCCTAAAAAAAGTAGAAATTGACAAACTAACACTGAAGACCCCTAATATGGCGAGAAATCCTGAAAAAGGTGGAAAATGAGAAAATCACTCTGTAGGACCCAGAATTGGGAAAAAACCTGAAATTTGTCGTAAATGAGAAAAATCACACTGAAGGACCCAGAATTACGCAAAAACTTGAAAAACGTGGAAAATGAGAAAATCACACTGCTGGACCCAGAATATGCCAATAAACCCTGAAAAACGTGAAAATTAAAAATTCGCACTATCGGACACAGAATATGGGAAGAATCATGAAAAAAGTGGAAAATTAAAAATTCACACCCCTCATATGGCAAGAAAACCTGAAAAACAAGGAAAATTCAAAACTCACACTATAGGACCGAGAATATGGCGAGAAATCCTGAAAAAGATGGAAATGAGAATAATCACACTACAGAACCCAGATTTGGAAAAAAAAAAAATTGAAAAACGTCGAAAATGAGAAAATCACACTGTAGGACCCAGAATATGCCTAGAAACCCTGAAAACATGGAAAATTAAAAATACACGCTCTATGACTCAGAATATGGCGAGAAACCCTGAAAAATGTAGAAAATTACAAACTCACACTGAAGGACTCAAAATATGGCTAGAAAACCTGAAAAAATGTGGAAAATTAAAAATACACGCTGTAGGACCCAGAATATGGAGTGAAACCCTGAAAAATTAGAAAAGTAAAAAATCATACTGAAGGACCCCAAATATGGCGAGAAAACCTGAAATAGGTGGAAAATGAGAAAATCACACGGCAGGACCCAGAATATGCAGAGAAACCCTGAAAAACGTGAAAATTAAAAATTCACACTGTCGGACACAGAATATGTCGAGAAATACTGAAAAACGTGGAAAATTAAAAATACACGCTGTAGGACCCAGAATATGGCTAGAAACCCTAAAAAAAGTAGAAATTGACAAACTAACACTCAAGACCCCTAATATGGCGAGAAATCCTGAAAAAGGTGGAAAATGAGAAAATCACTCTGTAGGACCCAGAATTGGGAAAAAACCTGAAAAATGTCGTAAATGAGAAAAATCACACTGTAGGACCCAGAAAAACCCTGAAAAACCCTGAAAACGTGGAAAATTAAAAATATACGCTGTAGGACCCAGAATATGTCGAGAAACACTGAAAAATTAGAAAAGTAAAAAATCACACTGAAGGACCCAGAATTACGCAAAAACTTGAAAAACGTGGAAAATGAGAAAATCACACTGCTGGACCCAGAATATGCCAATAAACCCTGAAAAACGTGAAAATTAAAAATTCGCACTATCGGACACAGAATATGGGAAGAATCATGAAAAAAGTGGAAAATTAAAAATTCACACCCCTCATATGGCAAGAAAACCTGAAAAACAAGGAAAATTCAAAACTCACACTATAGGACCGAGAATATGGCGAGAAATCCTGAAAAAGATGGAAATGAGAATAATCACACTACAGAACCCAGATTTGGAAAAAAAAAAATTGAAAAACGTCGAAAATGAGAAAATCACACTGTAGGACCCAGAATATGCCGAGAAACCCTGAAAACGTGGAAAATTAAAAATATACGCTGTTGGACCCAGAATATGTCGAGAAACACTGAAAAATTAGAAAAGTAAAAAATCACACGGAAGGACCCGAAATATGGCGAGAAAACCTGAAAAATTGAAAAATGAGAAAATCACACTGTAGGCCCCAGAATTATGAAAAAACTTGAAAAACGTGGAAAATGAGAAAATCACACTGCAGGACCCAAAATATGACGAAAAAAACTTGAAAAACGTGGAAAATTAAAAATACACGCTCTAGGACACAGAATATTTTGAGAAATCCTGAAAAATTAGAAAATTATACACTTACACTGAAGGACCCCAAATATGGAGAGAGCACCTGAAAAAAGTAGAAAATTAAAAATTCACACTGAAGGACCCAGAATTGTGAAAGAACTTGAAAAACATCGAAAATGAGAAAATCACACTGTAGGACCCAGAATATGCCTAGAAACCCAGAAAACATGGAAAATTAAAAATACACGCTGTAGGACCCACAATATGGCAAGAAACCCTGAAAAAAATAGAAAAGTACAAACTCACACTGAAGGACCCCAAATATGGCTAGAAAACCTGAAAATGTGAAAAATGAGAAAATCACACTGCAGAACCCAGAATATGCCGAGAAACCCTGAAAAACGTGAAAATTAAAAATTCACACTGTTGGACACAGAATATGGCGAGAAATACTGAAAAACGTGGAAAATTTAAAATTCACACTGAAGGTCCTGGAATATGTCAAGAAAAGCTAAAAAACGTTGATAAGAGAAAAATCACACTGTAGGACCCAGAATATGACAGAAAAACCTGAAAAACGTGAAAATTAAAAATTAACTCTAAAGTGCCCGGCATATGGCGAGAAAACCTGAAAAAGGAGGAAAACTCAAAACTCACGCTGTAGGACACAGAATATGTCGAGAAACCCTGAAAAATTAGAAAATTAAAAACTCACACTGAAGAACCCCAAATATGGCGAGAGAACCTGAAAAATGTAGAAAATTAAAAATTCACACTGAAGGACCCAGAACATGGCAATAACACCTGAAAAACGAGGAAAATTCAAAACTCACTATGTAGGACCCAGAATATGGCAAGAAAAGCTGAAAAAGGAGGAAAACTCAAAACTCACACTGTAGAACCCAGAATATGGCGAGAAAACCTGAAAAAGGTGGAAAACGAGAATAATCACACTGTAGGACCGAGATTTGGAAAAAAAAATTGAAAAACGTCGAAAATGAAAAAAATCACACTGTAGGACCCAGAATATGCTGAGAAACCCTGAAAAACGTGGAAAATTAAAAATACACGCTGTAGGACCCAGAATATGGCTAGAAACCCTGAAAAAAGTAGAAAATTACAAACTCACACTGAAGACCCCTAATATGTCGAGAAATCCTGAAAAAGGTGGAAAATGAGAAAATCACTCTGTAGGACCCAGAATTGGGAAAAAACCTGAAAAATATCGTAAATGAGAAAAATCACACTGTAGGACCCAGAATATGACAAAAAAACCCTGAAAAACGTGGAAAATTAAAAATACACGCTGTAGGACAGAGAATATGCGGAGAAACCCTGAATAACGTAAAAATTAACGATTCACACTGTTGGACAAAGAATATGGCGAGACACCATGAAAAAAGTGGAAAATTAAAAATTCACACTGTATTACGCAAAATATGGAAAGAAATACTGAAAAACGTGAAAATTAAAAATTCACACTGAAGGACCTGGAATATGGCAAGAAAACCTGAAAAACGTGGCAATGAGAAAATCACACTGTAGGTCCCAGAATATGACGAAAAAACCTGAAAAAAGTAGAAAACTAAAAATTCACACTGAAGGACCCAGAATATGTAGAGATAACCTGAAAAACAAGGAAAATTAAAAACTCACACTGAGGGACCCAGAGTATGGCGAGAAAACCTGAAAAAAGTAGAAAATTAAAAATTCACACTGAAGGACCCCGAATATGGCCAGAAAAACTGAAAAAGGTGGAAAATGACAATAATCACACTGTAGGACCCAGAATTGCGAAAAAACTTGAAAAGCGTCGAAAATGAGAAAATCACACTGTAGGACCCATAATGTGCCAAGAAACCCTGAAAACGTGGTAAATTAAAAATATACGGTGTAGGACCCAGAATATGGCGAGAAACCCTGAAAAAGTAGAAAATTAAAAACTCACAGTGAAATACCCCAAGAATTGTGAAAAAACTTGAAAATCGTGGAAAATGAGAAAATCACACTGCTGGACCCAGAATATGCCAATAAACCCTGAAAAACGTGAAAATTAAAAATCCACACTGTCGGACACAGAATATGGCAAGAATCATGAAAAAAGTGGAAAATTAAAAATTCACACTGAAGGACCCCTCATATGGCAAGAAAACCTGAAAAACAAGGAAAATTCAAAACTCACACTATAGGACCGAGAATATGGCGAGAAATATTGAAAAGGATGGAAAATGAGAATAATCACACTATATAACCCAGATTTGGAAAAAAAAATTAAAAAACGTCGAAAATGAGAAAATCACACTGTAGGACCCAGAATATGCCTAGAAACCCTGAAAACATGGAAAATTAAAAATATATGCTTTAGAACCCAGAATATGTCGAGAAACACTGAAAAATTAGAAAAGTAAGAAATCACACGGAAGGACACCAAATATGGCGAGAAAACCTGAAAAAGTTGAAAAATGAGAAAATCACACTGTAGGACCCAGAATTATGAAAAAACTTGAAAAACGTGGAAAATGAGAAAAATACACTGCAGGACCCAGAATATGACGAAAAAAACTTGAAGAACGTGGAAAATTAAAAATACACGCTCTAGGACAAAGAATATGTTGAAAAATCCTGAAAAAATAGAAAATCATAAACTAACACTGAAGGATCCCAAATATGGAGAGAGAACCTGAAAAAAAGTAGAAAATTAAAAATTCACACTGAAGGACCCAGAATTGCGAAAGAACTTGAAAAACATCGAAAATGAGAAAATCACACTGTAGGACCCAGGATATGCCGAGAAACCCTGAAAACATGGAAAATTAAAAATACACGCTGTAGGACCCAGAATATGACGGAAAAACCTAAAAATCGTGGAAAATTAAAAATTAACACTAAAGAGCCAGGCATATGGCGAGAAAACATGAAAAACGAGGAAAACTCAAAACTCACGCTGTAGGACACAGAATATGTTGAGAAACCCTGAAAAATTAGAAAATTAAAAACTCACACTAAAGAACCCCAAATATGGCGAGAGAACCTGAAAAATGTAGAAAATTAAAAATTCACAGTGAAAGACCCAGAACATGGCAATAAAACCTGAAAAACGAGGAAAATTCAAAACTCACTATGTAGGACCCAGAATATGGCAAGAAAACCTGAAAAAGGAGGAAAACTCAAAACTCACACTGTAGAACCCAGAATATGGCCAGAAAACCTGAAAAAGGTGGAAAATGAGAATAATCACACTGTAGGACCGAGATTTGGAAAAAAAAATTGAAAAACGTCGAAAATGAGAAAATCACACTGTAGGACCCAGAATATGCTGAGAAACCCTGAAAAACGTGGAAAATTAAAAATACACTCTGTAGGACCCAGAATTACGCAAAAACTTGAAAAACGTAGAAAATGAGAAAATCACACGGCAGGACCCAGAATATGCAGAGAAACCCTAAAAAACGTGAAAATTAAAAATTCACACTGTCAGACACAGAATATGGCGAGAAATACTGAAAAACGTGGAAAATTAAAAATACAAGCTGTAGGACCCAGAATATGGCTAGAAACCCTGAAAAAAGTAGAAAATTACAAACTGACACTGAAGGACCCCTAATATGGCGAGAAATCCTGAAAAAGGTGGAAAATGAGAAAATCACTCTGTAGGACCCAGAATTGGGAAAAAACCTGAAAAATGTCATAAATGAGAAAAATCACACTGTAGGACCCAGAATATGACGAAAAACCCTGAAAAACTTGGAAAATTAAAAATACACGCTGTAGGAAAAAGAATATCGAGAAACCCTGAATAACGTGAAAATTAACAATTCACACTGTTGGACAAAGAATATGGCGAGAAACCATGAAAAAAGTGGAAAATTAAAAATTCACACTGTATTACGCAAAATATGGAAAGAAATACTGAAAAACGTGAAAATTAAAAATTCACACTGAAGGACCTGGAATATGGCAAGAAAACCTGAAAAACGTGAAAATGAGAAAATCACACTGTAGGTCCAAGAATATTACAAAAAAACCTGAAAAAAGTAGAAAATTAAAAATTCACACTGAAGGACACAGAATATGTAGAGATAACCTGAAAAACGAGGAAAATTAAAAACTCACACTGAGGGACCCAGAATATGGCGAGAAAACCTGAAAAAAGTAGAAAATTAAAAACTCACAGTGAAGTACCCCAAGAATTGGGAAAAAACTTGAAAATCGTGGAAAATGAGAAAATCACACTGCTGGACCCAGAATATGCCGAAAAACCCTAAAAATCGTGAAAATTAAAAATTCACACTGTCGGACAAAGAATATGGCAAGAATCATGAAAAAAGTGGAAAATTCAAAATTCACACTGTATTACCCAGTATATGGCGAGAAATATTGAAAACGTGGAAAATTAAAAAATCACACTGAAAGACCCCCTCATATGGCGAGAAAACCTGAAAAACAAGGAAAATTCAAAACTCACACTATAGGACCCAGAATATGGCGAGAAATCCTGAAAAAGATGGAAAATGAGAATAATCACACTACAGAACCCAGATTTGGAAAAAAAAATTGAAAAATGTCGAAAATGAGAAAATCACACTGTAGGACCCAGAATATGGCGAGAAACCCTGAAAACGTGGAAAATTAAAAATATACGATGTAGGACCCAGAATATGTCGAGAAACACTGAAAAATTAGAAAAGTAAAAAATCACACGGAAGGACCCCAAATATGGCGAGAAAACCTGAAAAAGTTGAAAAATGAGAAAATCACACTGAAGGACCCAGAATTACGAAAAAACTTGAAAAACATGGAAAATGAGAAAATCACACTGCAGGACCCAGAATATGACGAAAA
>NW_028227281.1:7033282-7137963 GCF_978045245.1 Mus caroli | reverse complement strand
AACGTGAAAATTAAAAATTCACACTATTGGACACAGAATATGGCGAGAAATCCTGAAAAAGATGGAAAATGAGAATAATCACACTATATAAACCAGATTTGGAAAAAAAATTGAAAAACGTCGAAAATGAGAAAATCACACTGTAGGACCCAGAATATGCCTAGAAACCCTGAAAACATGGAAAATTAAAAATACACGCTGTAGGACCCAGAATATGACGGAAAAACCTGAAAATCGTGGAAAATTAAAAATTAGCACTAAAGAGCCAGGCATATGGCGAGAAAACATGAAAAAAGAGGAAAACTCAAAACTCACGCTGTAGGACACAGAATATGTTGAGAAACCCTGAAAAATTAGAAAATTAAAAACTCACACTGAAGAACCCCAAATATGGCGAGAGAACCTGAAAAATGTAGAAAATTAAAAATTCACACTGAAGGACCCAGAACATGGCAATAACACCTGAAAAACGAGGAAAATACAAAACTCACTATGTAGGACCCAGAATATGGCAAGAAAACCTGAAAAAGGAGGAAAACTCAAAACTCACACTGTAGAACCCAGAATATGGCCAGAAAACCTGAAAAAGGTGGAAAATGAGAATAATCACACTCTAGGACCGAGATTTGGAAAAAAAAATTGACAAACGTTGAAAATGAGAAAATCACACTGTAGGACCCAGAATATGCTGAGAAACCCTGAAAAACGTGGAAAATTAAAAATACACGCTGTAGGACCCAGAATATGGAGAGAAACCCTGAAAAATTAGAAAAGTAAAAAATCATACTGAAGAACCCCAACTATGGCGAGAAATCCTGAAAAAGGTGGAAAATGAGAAAATCACTCTGTAGAACCCAGAATTGGGAAAAAACCTGAAAAATGTCGTAATTGAGAAAAATCACACTGTAGGACCCAGAATATGCAGAGAAACCCTGAAAAACGTGAAAATTAAAAATTCACACTGTTGGACACAGAATATGGCGAGAAATACTGAAAAACGTGGAAAATTAAAAATACACGCTGTAGGACCCAGAATATGGCTAGAAACCCTGAAGAAAGTAGAAAATTACAAACTCACACTGAAGGACCCCTAATATGGCGAGAAATCCTGAAAAAGGTGGAAAATGAGAAAATCACTCTGTAGAACCCAGAATTGGGAAAAAACCTGAAAAATGTCGTAATTGAGAAAAATCACACTGTAGGACCCAGAATATGACGAAAAACCCTGAAAACATGGAAAATTTAAAATGCACGCTGCAGGACACAGAATATGCCTAGAAACCCTGAATAACGTGAAAATTAACGATTCATACTGTCGGACAAAGAATATGGCGAGAAACCATGAAAAAAGTGGAAAATTAAAAATTCACAACTGTATTATGCAAAATATGGAAAGAAATACTGAAAAACGTGAAAATTAAAAATTCACACTGAAGGACCTGGAATATGGCAAGAAAACCTGAAAAACGTGGAAATGAGAAAATCACACTGTAAGTCCCAGAATATGACGAAAAAACCTGAAAAAAGTAGAAAATTAAAAATTCACACTGAAGGACCCAGAATATGTAGAGATAACCTGAAAAACGAGGAAAATTAAAAATTCACACTGAGGGACCCAGAATATGGCGAGAAAACCTGAAAAAATTAGAAAATTAAAAATTCACACTGAAGGACCCCGAATATGGCCAGAAAAACTGAAAAAGGTGGAAAATGACAATAATCACACTGTAGGACCCAGAATTGCGAAAAAACTTGAAAAGCGTCGAAAATGAGAAAATCACACTGTAGGACCCATAATGTGCCGAGAAACCCTGAAAACGTGGTAAATTAAAAATACACGGTGTAGGACCCAGAATATGGTAAGAAACCCTGAAAAAAGTAGAAAATTAAAATCTCAGAGTGAAGTACCCCAAGAATTGCGAAAAAACTTGAAAATCGTGGAAAATGAGAAAATCACACTGCTGGACCCAGAATATGCCGATAAACCCTGAAAAACGTGAAAATTAAAAATTCACATTGTCGGACACAGAATATGGCAAGAATCATGAAAAAAGTGGAAAATTAAAAATTCACACTGTATTACCCAGTATATGGCAAGAAATATTGAAAACGTGGAAAATTAAAAAATCACACTGAAGTACCCCTTATATGGCAAGAAAACCTGAAAATCAAGGAAAATTCAAAACTCACACTAAAGGACCCAGAATATGGCGAGAAATCCTAAAAAAAAAAGATGGAAAATGAGAATAATCACACTATAGAATCCAGATTTGGAAAAAAAAAATTGAAAAACGTCGAAAATGAGAAAATCACACTGTAGGACCCAGAATATGCCGAGAAACCCTGAAAACATGGAAAATTAAAAATACACGCTGTAGGACCCAGAATATGGCGAGAAACCCTGAAAAAAGTAGAAAATTACAAACTCACACTGAAGGACCCCAAATATGGCTAGAAAACCTGAAAAATGTGGAAAATGAGAAAATCACACTGTAGGACCCAGAAAATGCCAAGAAACCCTGAAAAACGTGAAAATTAAAAATTCACACTGTTGGACACAGAATATGGCGAGAAATACTGAAAAACGTGGAAAATTTAAAATTCACACTGAAGGTCCTGGAATATGTCAAGAAAAGCTGAAAAAGGTGGAAATGAGAAAAATCACACTGTAGGACCCATAATATGACGGAAAAACATGAAAAACGAGGAAAATTAAAAATTAACACTAAAGTGCCTGGCATATGGCGAGAAAACCTAAAAAACGAGGAAAACTCAAAACTCACGCTGTAGGACACAGAATATGTCGAGAAACCCTGAAATATTAGAAAATTAAAAACTCACACTGAAGAAACCCAAATATGGCGAGAGAACATGAAAAATGTAGAAAATTAAAAATTCACACTAAAGGACCCAGAACATCGCAATAAAACCTGAAAAATGAGGAAAAATCAAAACTCACTATGTAGGACCCAGAATATGGCAAGAAAACCTGAAAAAGGAGGAAAACTCAAAACTCACACTGTAGAACCCAGAATATGGCCAGAAAACCTGAAAAAGGTGGAAAATGAGAATAATCACACTCTAGGACCGAGATTTGGAAAAAAAAAATTGACAAACGTTGAAAATGAGAAAATCACACTGTAGGACCCAGAATATGCTGAGAAACCCTGAAAAACGTGGAAAATTAAAAATACACGCTGTAGGACCCAGAATATGGAGAGAAACCCTGAAAAATTAGAAAAATAAAAAATCATACTGAAGGACCCCAAACATGGCGAGAAAACCTGAAATAGGTGGAAAATGAGAAAATCACACTGTCGGACCCAGAATTACACAAAAACTTGAAAAACGTGGAAAATGAGAAAATCACACGGCAGGACCCAGAATATGCAGAGAAACCCTGAAAAACGTGAAAATTAAAAATTCACACTGTCAGACACAGAATATGGCGAGAAATACTGAAAAACGTGGAAAATTAAAAATTCACACTGAAGAAACTGCAATATGGCAAAAAAAAACATGGAAAACGTGTAAATGAGAAAATTACTCTGTAGGACACAGAATATGACCCAAAAACCTGAAAAACGTGCAATATTAAAAATTCACAATTAAGGACCCAGAGTATTCCAGAAAACCTGAAAAACGTGGAAAATTAAAAATTCACAGTGAAGGACCTGGAATATGGTGAGAAAAACTGAAAAATTAGAAAATAAAAAACTCACACTGAAGGAAAACTCAAAACTCACACTGTAGAACCCAGAATATGGCCAGAAAACCTGAAAAAGGTGGAAAATGAGAATAATCACACTCTAGGACCGAGATTTGGAAAAAAAAAATTGACAAACGTTGAAAATGAGAAAATCACACTTTTCTTGCCATAAATACTGAATACTGAATACGTTTTTCAGTATTTCTCGCCATATTCTGTGTCTGACAGTGTGAATATGGCGAGAAAACATGAAAAAAGTAGAAAATTAAAAATTCACACTGAAGGACACAGAATATGGCAATAAAACCTGAAAAAACGAGGAAAATTAAAAACTCACACTGAAGGACCCCGAATATGGTGAGAAAACCTGAAATGTGGAAAATGAGAAAATCGCACTGTATGCTGACAAACCCTGAAAAACGTGAAAATTAAAAATTCAGACTGTATTACCCAGAATATGGTATGAAATACTGAAACACTTGAAAAATTATAAATTCACAATGAAGGTCCTGGAATATGGCAAGAAAACCTGAAAAACCTGGAAGTGAGAAAATTACACAGTAGAACCAGAATATGACGAAGAAACCTGAAAAACGTGGAAAATTAAAAATTCACACTGAATGACCCGGATATAGAGAGCAAAACTGAAAAACGAGGAAAAATAAAATCGCACACTGAAGGACCCAGAATATGACCAAAAAACCTGAAAAACCTGGAAAATTAAATATTCACACTGTAGGACCCAGAATATGGCGAGAAACACTGAAAAATATTGAAAATTAAAAATTCACACTATAGGACCAGAATATGGCAAGAAACCTTGAAAAACGTGGAAAATTAAAAATTCACACTGTATTACCCAGAATATGGCTAGAAATACTGAAAAACGTGGAAAATTAAAAATTCACACTGAAGGACCTGGAATATGGTAGGAAAATCTGAAAAACGTGGAAATGAGAAAATCACACTGTAGGACCAAGGATATGACAAAAAAAAAAAACCTGAAAAACGTGGAAAATTAAAAATTCACAATGAAGGACTCCGACTATGGCAAGAAAACCTGAAAAAGGTTGAAAATGAGAATAATCACACTTTAGGACCAAATGCTAAAAAAAAACTTTAAAATCTTCGTAAATGAGAAAATCACACTCTAGGACCCAGAATATGCCGAGAAACCCTGAAAAAAGTAGAAAATTACAAACTCAAACTGAATAACCCCAAATATGGCGAGAAAACCTGAAAAAGAAGGAAAATGAGAAAATCACACTGTAGGACCCAGAATTATGAAAAAACTTGAAAAACCTGGAAAAGTAAAAATTAACACTGAAGAACCCGGAATATGGTGATGAAACCTAAAATCGAGGAAAATTTAAAACTCAAACTGTAGACCAGGAAATATGGCCAGAAACACTGAAAAATGGAGAAAATGAAAAATTCACACTGTAGGACCCAGAATATGGCTAGAAACCCTGAAATAAGTAGAAAAATAAAAACTCTCACTGAAGGACCTGGAATATGTCGAGAAACCCTGAAAAAGGTGGAAAATGAGAAAATTACATGGTAAGACCCAGAAATGTGAAAAAACTCGGAAAAAGTGGAAAATGTGAAAATCACACTGTAGTACCCAGAATGTGCCTAGAAACACTGAAAAACATGAAAAATTAAAAATATACGCATTAGGACCCAGAATATGTTGAGAAACCGTGAAAAATTAGAAAATTAAAAACCCACACTGAAGGATCCCGAATATGATGAAAAAAACCTGAAAAACGTGGAAATGAGAAAATCACACTGTAGGACCGAGAATATGACGAAAAAACTTGAAAAACGTGGAAAATTAAAAATTCACACTGAAGGACCCGTATATGGCGAGAAAACCTGAAAAAAGTAGAAAATTAAAAATTCACACTGAAGGACCCCGAATATGGGGAGAAAACCTGAAAAAGGTGGAAAATGAGAATAATCACACTGTAGGATCAAGAATTGAGAAAAAACATGAAAAAAGTCAAAAAAGAGAAAATCACACTGTAGGATCAAGAATATGCCGAGAAACACTGAAAAACTTGGAAAATTATTAATACACGCTGTAGGACCCAGAATATGGCAGGAAACCCTGAAAAAAGTAGAAAATTAAAAACTCACACTGGAGGATCCCAAATATGGTAAGAAAAACTGAAAAAAGTAGAAAATTAAAAAGTCACAGTGAAGGACCCCAAATATGGCGAGAAAACCTGAAAAAGGTGGAAAATGAGAAAATCACACTGTAGGACTCAGAATTATGAAAAAACTTGAAAAGCGTGGAAAAAGAGAAAATCACACTGCAGGACACAGAATATGCGGAGAAACCCTGAAAAACATGAAAATTAAAAATTCTAACTGTCGGACCCAGATTATGGCGAGAAACCAAAAAACAAGTGGAAAATTAAAATTTCACACTGTATTACCCAGAATATGCCGAGAAATACTGAAAAACGTGGAAAATTAAAATTCACATAGAAGGACCTGGAATATGGCAAGAAAACCTGAAAAAGGTGGAAAATGAGAATAATCACACTGTAGGACCCAGAATATGCCAAGAAACCCTGGAAAACGTGGAAAATTAAAAATTCACACTGAAGGACCTTGAATATGGAGAGAAAACCTGAAAAACGAGGAAAATTAAAAACTCACACTGAAGGACCCAGAATATGGCAAGAAAACCTGAGAAACGTGGAAATGAGAAAATCACACTGTAGGACCCAGAATATGGCGGGAAAACCAGAAAAACGTGAAAATTTAAATTTCATACTGTAGGATGCAGAATATGTTGAGAAACACTGAAAAAAGCAAAAAATTAAAATCTCACACAGAAGGACCCCAAATATGGCGAGAAAATCTGATAAAGGTGGAAAATGAGAAAATCACACTGTAGGACCCAGAATTGCGAAAAAACTTGAAAAACGTCGAAAATGAGAAAATCATACTGTAGGACCCAGCATATGCAGAGAAACCCTGAAAAACGTGCAAAATTAAACATACACGTGGTAGGACCCTGAATATGGCAACAAACCCTGAAAAAGTAGAAAATTAAAAACTCACACTGAAGGACCCAGAATATGGTGAGAAAAACTGAAAAAGGTTGAAAATGAGAAAATCACACTGTAGGACCCAGTATATGACGAAAAAAACTTAAAAACGATTAAAATTAAAAATTCACACTGTAGGACCCCAAATATGGCGAGAAAACCTGAAAAAGTTGGAAAATGAGAAAATCACACCTTAGGACACAGAATTGTGAAAAAACTTGAAATAAGGGGAAAATGAGAAAATCACACTGTAGGACCCAGAATATGACCAGAAACCCTGAAAAACATCGAAAATTAAAAATACACGCTGTAGGACCCAGAATATGGCAAGAAACCCTGAAAAAAGTAGATAATTAAAAACTCACACTGAAGGACACAGAATATGGCGAGAAACACTGAAAAATTAGAAAGATAAAAAATCACACTGAAGGACCCTAAATATGGCGAGAAAACCTTAAAAAGTTGTAAAATGAGAAAATCCCACTGTAGGACTCAGAATTACGAAAAAAAAACTCGAAAAACGTGGAAAAAGAGAAAATCACTCTGCAGGACCCAGAATATTCCAAGAAACCCTGAAAATCGTGAAAATTAAAAATTCACACTGTCGGAAACAGGATATGGCGAGAAACCATGAAAAAATTTGAAAATTAAAAGTTCACACTGTATTACCCAGAATATGGCGAGAAATACTGAAACACGTGGAAAATTAAAAATTCACACTGAAGGTCCCGGAATATGGCAAGGAAACCTGAAAAACGTGGAAATGAGAAAATCACACTGCAGAACACAGATAATGCCAAGAAACCCTGAAAAACGTGGATAATTAAAAATTCACACTGAAGGTCCCAGAATATGGCAGGGAAACCTGAAAAACGTGGAAATGAGAAAATCTCAGTGTAGGACCCAGAATATGACGAAAAAAACTTAAAAAGGTTTAAAATTAAAAATTCATACTGTAGGACACAGAACATGGCAAGA
The DNA here is from genome assembly GCF_978045245.1 of Mus caroli. Taxonomy (NCBI): domain Eukaryota; kingdom Metazoa; phylum Chordata; class Mammalia; order Rodentia; family Muridae; genus Mus; species Mus caroli. The sequence continues at coordinate 7,130,211 of NW_028227281.1, read as the reverse complement.
AAACCTGAAAAACGTGAAAAATTTAAAATTCACACTGTAGGATGCAGAATATGGCGAGAAACACTGAAAAAAGTAAAAAATTTAAATCTCACACTGAAGGACCCTGAATATGTCGAGAAAACCTGAAAAAGGTGGAAAATGAGAAAATCACACTATAGGACCCAGAATTGCGAAAAAAAATTGAAAAACGTCGAAAATGAGAAAATCACACTGTAGGACCCAGAATATGCCGAGAAACCCTGAAAAATGTGCCAAATTAAACATACACGCTGTAGGACCCAGAATATGGCAACAAACCATGAAAAAACTAAAAAACTAAAAACTCACACTGAAGGACCACGAATATGGTGAGAAAACATGAAAAAGGTGGTTAATGACAAAATCAACTGTAGGACCCAGAATATGATGAAAAAAACTTAAAAACGATTAAAATTAAAAATTCACACTGTAGGACCCCGAATATGGTGAGAAAATCTGAAAATGTTTAAAAATGAGAAAAATACACTGTAGGACCCAGAATATGCTGAGAAACCCAGAAAAACGAGGAAAAATAAAAATATGCTTTGAAGGAGCCAGATTATGACAGGAAACCCTGAAAAAAGTAGAAAATTAAAAACTTACACGGAAGGACCCTGAATATGGCAAGAATACCTGAAAAAGGTGGAAATAGAGAATAATCACACTGTAGGACACAGAATTGCGAAAAAACATGAAAAACGTAGAAAATGAGAAAATCACACTGTAGGACCCAGAATTACGAAAAAATTTATAAAACGTGGAAAATGAGAAAATCACACTGCAGGACCTAGAATATGCTGAGTAACCCTGAAAAACATGAAAATTAAAAATTCACACTGTCGGACACAGAATATGGCGAGAAACCATGAAAAAAGTGGAAAATTAAAAATTCACACTGTATTACCCAGAATATGGCGAGAAATACTGAAAAACATGGAAAATTAAAAATTCACCCTGAAGGACCTGGAATATGGCAAGAAAACCTGAAAAACGAGAAAATGAGAAAAATCACACTGTAGTACCCAGAATATGACGAAAAAACCTGAAAAACGTGTAAAATTAAAAACTCACACTGAATGACCCAGAATATGGCAAGAAAACCTGAAAAAAGTAAAAAACTAAAAATTCACACTGAAAGACCCTGAATATGGCGAGAAAACCTGAAAAAGGTGGAAAATGAGAATAAATGACTGTAGGACCCAGAATTGCGAAAAAACTTGAAAAACTTCGAAAATGAGAAAATCACACTTTAGGACCCAGAATATGCCGAGAAACCCTGAAAAACGTGGAAAATTGAAAATACGCGCTGTTGGACCCAGAATATGGTGAGAAACCGGAAAAACGTGGTAAATTAAAAATACACTCTGTTGGACCCAGAATATGGCAAGAAACCCTGCAAAAGGTGAAAAATGAGAAAATCACACTGTAAGACCCAGAATTACGAAAAAACCTGAAAAACTTGGAAAATGAGAAAATCACACTGCAGGAAACAGAATATGCCGAGAAACCCTGAAAAACGTGGAAAATTAAAAATTCACACTGAAGGACCCGGAATATAGCGAGAAAACCTGAAAAAGGTGGAAAATGAGAAAATCACATGTAGAACCCAGAATAGCGAAAAAACTTGAAAAAGGTGAAAAATGAGAAAATCACACTGCAGGACCCAGAATATGCTGAGAAACCCTGATAATCATGGAAAATTAAATGTTCACACTGTAGGACCCAGAATATGCCTAGAAACCCTTGAAAAACTTGGAAAAATAAAATACACGCTGTAGGAACCAGAATATATTGAGAAACCCTGAAAAAGTAGGAAATCAAAAACTCACACTGAAGGACCCCGAATATGGGGAGAAATCCTAAAAAACGTGGAAATGAGAAAATCACACTCTAGGACCCAGAATATGACGAAAAAACCTGAAAAACATGGAAAATTAAAAATTCACACTGAAGGTCCGGGAATATGGTGAGAAAACCTGAAAAACGAGGAAAATTAAAAACACAAACTGAAGGACCCAGAATATGGCGAGAAAACATGAAAAACATGGAAAATTAAATATTCACACTGTAGGACCCAGAATATGGCGAGAAACACTGAAAAAAGAGGAAAATGAGAAAATCACACTATAGGACCAGAATATGGCAAGAAACCTTGAAAAACGTGGAAAATTAAAAATTCACAATGTAGGACCCAGAATATGCTGAGAAAATCTGAAAAAGTTGGATAATGAGAATATCAAACTGTAGGACCCAGAACATGACGAAAAAAACTTAAAAACGTTTAAAATTAAAAAATCAAACTGTAGGACCTGAATATGGCGAGAAACCCTGAGAATCGTGGAAAATTTAAAAATCACACTGTAGGACGCAGAATATGGCGATTAACCCTGTAAAAAGTGGAATATCAAAAACTCACACTGAAGTACCCCGAAATTGGCAAGAAAACCTGAAAAAGGTGGAAAATGAAAAAAATCACACTGTAGGACCCAAAATATGCTGAGTAACCCTGAAAAACTTGGAAAATTAAAAATACACGCTCTAGGACCGAGAATATGGCAAAAAAACCCTGAAAGAATTAGAAAATTAAAAACTCACACTGAAGGAACCGGAATATGGCAAGAAAACCTGAAAAAGTGGAAAGTCTCTCTCTGTCTCTCTCTCTATGTCTCTCTCTGTCTCTCTCTTTCTCTATCTCTGTCTCTCTCTATTTCTCTCTGTCTCTATCTGTCTCTCTCTCTGTCTCTCTCTGTCTCTCTCTCTCTGTCTCTCTCTTTCCCTCTCTCTGTCTCTCTCTGTCTCTATCTCTGTCTCTCTCTGTCTCTCTCTGTCACTCTGTCTCTCTCTGTCTCTCTCTGTCCCTCTCTGTCTCTCTCTGTGTCTTTCTTTGTCTCTCTCTGTCTCTCCCTTTCTCTCTCTGTCTCTCTCTTTATGTCTCTCTCTGTCTCTCTCTTTCTCTCTCTCTGTATCTCTCTGTCTCTCTTTGTCTCTCTCTGTGTCTTTCTTTGTCTCTCTCTGTCTCTCTTTGTCTCTCTCTGTAACTCTCTCTATGTCTCTCTCTGTCTCTCTCTTTCTCTATCTCTGTCTCTCTCTGTTTCTCTCTGTCTCTATCTCTCTGTGTGTCTCTTTCTTTCCTTCTCTCTGTCTCTATCTCTTTCTCTCTATGTCTCTCTCTGTCACTCTGTCTCTCTCTGTCTCTCTCTGTCTATCTGTCTCTCTCTGTCTCTCTCTGTCTCTCTGTCTCTCTCTGTCTCTCTCTGTGTCTTTCTTTGTCTCTCTCTGTCTCTCTGTCTCTCTCTGTCTCTCTCTGTGTCTCTCTCTATCTCTCTCTCTGTCTCTCTCTGTCTCTCTCTGTCTCTCTCAATGTATCTCTCTCTCTATGTCTCTCTCTGTGTCTTTCTTTGTCTCTCTCTGTCTCTCTATGTCTCTCTGTGTGTCTCTCTCTGTCTCTCTCTCTATCTCTGTCTCTCTCTGTCTTTCTCACTCTGTCTCTGTCTCTCTCTGACTCTCTCTGTCTCTCTCTTTCTCTCTGTCTCTCTCTGTCTCTATCTCTGTCTCTCTCTGTCCTTCTGACTCTTTCTGTCTCTCTCTGTCTCTCTCTCTGTCTCTCTCTGTCTCTCTCCTTCTCTCTCTCTGTCTCTCTCTTTCCCTCTCTCTGTCTCTCTCTGTCTCTATCTCTGTCTCTCTCTGTCTCTCTCTGTAACTCTGTCTCTCTCTGTCTCTCTCTGTCTCTCTCTGTCTATCTGTCACTCTCTGTCTCTATCTCTGTATCTCTCTGTCTCTGTCTTTCTCTGTGTCTTTCTTTGTCTCGCTCTGTCTCTCTCTGTCTCTCTCTGTCTCTCTCTCTATGTCTCTCTTTGTCTCTCTCTTTCTCTATCTCTGTCTCTCTCTGTTTCTCTCTGTCTCTATCTGTCTCTCTCTCTGTCTCTCTCTGTCTCTCTCTGTCTCTCTCTTTCCCTCTCTCTGTCTCTCTCTGTCTCTATCTCTGTCTCTCTCTGTCTCTCTCTGTCACTCTGTCTCTCTCTGTCTCTCACTGTCTCTCACTGTCTCTCTTTGTCTATCTGACTCTCTCTGTCTCTCTCTGTCTCTCTCTCTTTCTCTGTCTATGTCTCTCTCTGTCTCTCTCTGTCACTCTGTCTCTCTCTGTTTCTCTCTGTCTCTATCTGTCTCTCTGTCTCTATCTGTCTCTCTCTGTCCCTCACTCTGTATCTCTCTGTCTCTATCTCTGTCTCTCTCTGTCTCTCTCTGTCACTCTGTCCCTCTCTGTCTCTCTCTGTGTCTCTCTCTGTCTCTCTCTCTCTCTGTCTCTCTCTGTCTCTCTCTCTCTGTCTAACTCTATCTGTCTCTGTCTCTCTCTGTCTCCATCTGTCACTCTGTCGGTCTCTCTCTGTCTCTCTCTGTCCCTTCTGTCTCTATCTCTGTATCTCTCTGTCTCTCTCTCTGTCTCTCTGTCTCTCTCTGTGTCTCTGTCTCTCTCTGTCTCTCTCTGTCTCTCTCAATGTATCTCTCTGTCTCACTATGTCTCTCTCTGTGTCTTTCTTTGTCTCTCTCTGTCTCTTTCTGTCTCTCTCTGTGTCTCTCTCTGTCTCTCTCTCTCTATCTCTGTCTCTCTCTGTCTTTCTCACTCTGTCTCTGTCTCTCTCTGTCCCTCTCTCTGTCTCTCTCTGTCTCTATCTCTGTCTCTCTCTGACTCTCTCTGTCTCTCTCTTTCTCTCTGTCTCTCTCTCTTTATCTCTCTGTCTCTCTCTGTCTCTCTCTGTCTCTCTCTCTCTGTGTCTCTCTCTGTCTTTCTCTGTCTCTATCTCTGTCTCTCTCTGTCTTTCTCTGGGTCTTCCTTTGTCTCTCTCTGTCTGTCTCTGTCTCACTCTCTGTCTTTCTCTGTCTCTCTCTGTGTCTCTCTCTGTCTTTCTCTGTCTCTATCTCTATCTCTCTCTGTCTCTCTCTGTCCTTCTGACTCTTTCTGTCTCTCTCTGTCTCTCTCTCTGTGTCTCTCTGTGTCTCTCTGTCTCTCTCTATGTCTTTCATTGTCTCTCTCTGTCTCTCTCTGTCTATCTCTCTGTCTCTCTCTGTCTCTCTCTGTCTCTCTCTGTCTCTATCTCTGTCTCTCTCTGTCTCTCTCTGTCTCTCTTAATGTATCTCTCTGTCTCTCTATGTCTCTCTTTGTGTCTTTCTTTGTCTCTCTCTGTCTCTCTCTCTCTCTGTGTCTCACTCTGTCTCTCTCTGTCTCACTCTCTGTCTCTGTCTCTGTCTCTCTCTCTGTCTCTCTCTGTCTCTCTCTCTAAATCTGTCTCTCTCTGTATTTCTCACTCTGTCTCTGTCTCTCTCTGTCCCTCTCTCTGTCTCTCTCTGTCTCTATCTCTGTCTCTCTCTGACTCTCTCTGTCTCTCTCTTTCTCTCTGTCTCTCTCTGTCTCTCTTTGTCTCTCTCTCTGTATCTCTCTGTGTCTCTCTGTGTCTCTCTGTGTCTCTCTCTGTGTCTCTCTGTGTCTCTCTCTGTCTCTCTCTGTGTCTCTCTGTGTCTCTCTGTGTCTCTCTGTCTCTCTCTGTGTCTCTCTCTGTCTCTCTCTGTGTCTCTCTGTGTCTCTCTGTCTCTCTCTGTCTCTCTCAATGTATCTCTCTGTCTCTCTATGTCTCTCTCTGTGTCTTTCTTTGTCTCTCTCAGTCTCTCTCTCTCTCTCTGTCTCACTCTGTCTCTCTCTCTGTCTCTCTTTGTCTCTCTCTCTCTGTATCTCTCTGTCTCTCTCTGTCTCTCTCTGTCTCTCTCTCTGTGTCTCTCTCTGTCTTTCTTTTTCTCTATCTATATCGCTCTCTGTCTCTCTCTGTGTCTTTTTTTGTCTCTCTCTGTCTCTCTCTGTCTCTCTCTGTCTCTCTTAGTCTCTCTCTGTGTCTTTCATTGTCTCTCTCTGTCTCTCTCTGTCTTTCGGTGTCTCTCTCTCTGTCTCTCTCTGTCTCACTCTCTGTCTCTCTCTGTCTCTATCTCTGTCTCTCTCTGTCTCTCTCTGTCTGTCTCTGTCTGTCTATGTCTATCTCTGTCTCTCTCTGTGTCTCTCTGTATCTCTCTCTGTGTCTCTCTGTGTCTCTCTGTCTCTCTCTGTGTCTCTCTCTGTCTCTCTCTGTCTCTATCTCTGTCTCTCTCTGTCTCTCTCTGTCTCTCTCAATGTATCTCTCTGTCTCTCTATGTCTCTCTCTGTGTCTTTCTTTGTCTCTCTCTGTCTCTCTCTTTCTGTGTCTCACTCTGTCTCTTTCTGTCTCTCTCTCTGTCTCTGTCTCTGTCTCTCTCTCTGTCTCTCTATGTCTCTCTCTCTAACTCTGTCTCTCTCTGTATTTCTCACTCTGTCTCTGTCTCTCTCTGTCCCTCTCTCTGTCTCTCTCTGTCTCTATCTCTGTCTCTCTCTGACTCTCTCTGTCTCTCTCTTTCTCTCTGTCTCTCTCTGTCTCTCTTTGTCTCTCTGTCTGTATCTCTCTGTCTCTCTCTGTCTCTCTCTCTCAGTGTCTCCCTCTGTCTTTCTTTGTCTCTATGTCTGACTCTCTCTGTCTCTCTTGTGTCTTTCTTTGTCTCTTCTATGTCTCTCTCTGTCTCTCTCTCTGTCTCCCTCAGTCTCTCTCTGTGTCTCTCTCTGTCTTTCTCTGTCTCTATCTCTGTCTCTCTGTCTCTCTCTGTCTCTCTCTGTCCTTCTGTATCTTTCTGTCTCTCTCTGTCTCTCTCTCTGTATCTCTCTGTCTCTCTCTGTCTCTCTCTGTGTCTTTCTTTGTCTCTCTCTGTCTCTCTCTGTCTCTTTGTGTCTCTCTCTATCTCTCTCTGTCTCTCTCTGTCTCTATCTCTGTCTCTCTCTGTCTCTCTCTGTCTGTCTCTGTCTCTCTGTGTCTCTCTCTCTGTCTCTCTCTGTGTCTCTCTCTGTGTGTCTCTGTCTCTCTCTGTTTCTCTCTCTGTCTCTCTCTGTCTCTAACTCTGTCACTCTGTCTCTCTGACTCTCTCTGTATCTCTCTGTCTCTCTCTGTCTCTCTCTGTGTTTTTCTTTGTCTCTCTCTGTCTCTCTCTGTCTCTCTCTCTGTCTCTCTCTGTCTCTCTCTGTCTCTCTCTGTCTCTCTGTGTTTTTCTTTGTCTCTCTCTGTCTCTCTCTGTGTCTCTTTCTGTCTCACTCTGTCTCTCTCTGTCTCTCTCTGTCTCTCTCTGTCTCTCTCTCTGTCTCTCTCTGTCTCTCTCTCTTTCTCACTCTGTGTATCTCTGTCTCTCTCTGTGTCTCTCTCTGTCTCACTCTGTCTTTCTCTGTCTCTCTCTGTCTCTCTCTCTGTCTCTCTGTCTCTCTTTGTCTCTCTCTGTCTCTATCTCTGTCTCTCTCTGTCTCTCTCTGCCTCTCTCTGTCTGTCTCTGTCTCTCTGTGTGTCTCTCTCTGTGTCTCTCTGTGTCTCTCTCTGTGTCTCTCTCTCTCTCTCTGTCTCTCTCAATGTATCTCTCTGTCTCTCTATGTCTCTCTCTGTCTTTCTTTGTCTCTCTCTGTCTCTCTCTGTCTCTCTCTGTCTCTCTATGTGACTTTCAGTGGCCCCACACAGCCTCACATATACTTCTAAAAATTTAAAGAAGGGTGTGGCCACTCTAAAAGCTCAACAATTAACAGCATTGTCTCCTCTTCCAGAGTACCTGGGATCAACTACCAGCAACTATATGGTGGCCCATCTCCAGTTCCAGGGGATCAGACAGACAGACATACAGACAGTGATAAAAATGGCAGGCCTGCCTGGTCTTTCTTTCTTTCTTATCCTTTTTAAAAAATGTTTATTTATATATTTATTTATGTATTTATTAGATGTAAGTACACTGTAGCTGTCTTCAGACACTCCAGAAGAGGGTGTCAGATTCTGGAGAATCTAAATCCCTCTTATGGTCTGCATATGATGTACATAAACACAGCCTCACATATACTTCTAAAAATTTAAAGATGTGTGGGGCCACTGAGAGGGCTCAACAATTAACAGCATTGTCTCCTCTTTCAGAGAACCTGGGATCAACTACCAGCAACTTTATGGTAGCCCATCTCCAGTTCCAGGGGATCAGACAGACAGACAGACAGACAGACAGACAGAGATAAGGATGGCAGGCCTGCCTGGTCTTACTTTCTATCTTATCCTTTTTAAAAAATGTTTATTTATTTATTTATTCATTTACTTATGTATTTATTATATATAAGTACACTGTAGCTGTCTTCAGACACTCCAGTAGAGGGTGTCAGATTCTGGAGAATCTAAATCCTCTTATAATCTGAATATGATGTACATAAACACAGCCTCACTTATACTTCTAAATATTTAAAGAAGTGTGGGGCCATTGAAAGGGCTCAACAATTAACAGCATTGTCTCCTCTTCCAGAGTACATGGGATCAACTACCAGCAACTATATGGAGGCCCATCTCCAGTTCCAGGGGATCAGACAGACAGACATACAGACAGTGATAAGGATGGCAGGCCTGCCTGGTATTTCTTTCTTTCTTATCCTTTTTAAAAAAATGTTTATTTATATATTTATTTATGTATTTATTAGATATAAGTACACTGTAGCTGTCTTCAGACACTCCAGAAGAGGGTGTCAGATTCTGGAGAATCTAAATCCCTCTTATGGACTGCATATGATGTACATAAACACAGCCTCACATATACTTCTAAAAATTTAAAGATGTGTGGGGCCACTGAGAGGGCTCAACAATTAACAGCATTGTCTTCTCTTTCAGGGAACCTGGGATAAACTACCAGCACCTTATGGTGGCCCATCTCCAGTTCCAAGGGATCAGACAGACAGACAGACAGAGAGACAGAGATAAGGATGGCAGGCCTGACTGGTCTTTCTTTATTTCTTATACTTTTTAAAAAATGTTTATTTATTTATTTATTTATTTATTTAATTATTAGATATAAGTACACTGTAGCCGTTTTCAGACACTCCAGAAGATGGTGTCAGATTCTGGAGAATCTAAATCCCTCTTATGGTCTGAATATGATGTACATAAACACAGCCTCACATATACTTCTAAAAATTAAAAATGGGTGGGGCCACTGAAAGGGCTCAACAATTAACAGCATTGTCTCCTCTTCCAGAGAACCTCGGATCAACTACCAGCACCTACAAGGTGGCCCATCTCCAGTTCCAGGGTATCAGACAGACAGACAGACAGGCAGAGATAAACATGGCAGGCCTGCCTGGTCTTTCTTTCTTTCTTATCCTTTTACAAAATATTTATTTATTTATTTATTTATTTATTTATTTATTTATTTATGTATTTCTTAGATATAAGTACACTGTAGCTTTCTTTAGACACTCCAGAGGAGGGTGTCAGATTCTGGAGAATGTAAATCCCTCTTATGGTCTGCATATGATGTACATAAACACAGCCTCACATATACTGAGCTGAGGTGTCACAGGCCAACTGCTGGAATTTCTGAGTACCACCTAGATAGAGAAAAGCTATGCTGTGGTTGCTTAATTTATGTATTTTATTATTTCTATTTGTTGTTTTGTTTTGTTTTATTTGTTTTTAGAGAAGTCCTCTGTCTGTAGCTCTGGCTGACCCAGGACTGCCTACTTGTGTTAATTAGGGTTTCACAGCTGAGAACAGACACCAAGAGCAAGGTAAGGCTTAGAAAACCCTACATTCAGTGGTGGCTCAAGCTCTTAATGAGAGCACTCTGTAGGCAGAGGCAGTCAGTTTCTGAGTTCGAGGCCACCCTGGTGAAAGACAGGGCTAGGGTAGGGGCTAGGGTGAGGAAAGGAAGAAAGGAAAGAAGGAAAGAAAGAAAGGAAAGAAGAAAAGAAAGAAAGAAAAAGTTTTTATAAAAGTTTTATAAAAAGTGTTAAAGTTTTTAAAAATTAAAAAAAAAAAAAATACCAGATCACCATCACACAGCATTGGCTGTCTTCAGGTGTATCCTTTCAGCCTCCAAAACAAAAAACAATGGCTGGCTGTCTTCAGGTGTATCCTATTCTCGAGTCTTATTTCCAACCTTAGAGCTGGGCTGAGATGCCTCATTATGTAATTGCAAACCTTCCTTGGTTTGTCCATTCCATTTCTAAGACTAACAGGCCTTTTTCTATTTATTGAATATGCTCATGACTGTCCTTTAGATATAGTAAATAAAACTGTTGCTTATAAAACTTGTTTTCTAGGAATTTTTAAAGGGCAATGGCAAAGTTTATTTATAAAAAAATATTTTGCATTTATTTATTTGTGTGAGTGATGAAGCTCAGGTCTTCAAACTTGTCAGGAGGTATGATTACCTCCCCTCTCTCTCAACCCCTCTCTCTCCTCTCTCAATGATTGTGTAAGAATGTTTTGCATGTGTATGCTGTGCCCACAGACTCCAGAACAGAGTATTAGATCCCCTGGAACTGGAGATGGGCCACCATATATAATACTGGTAATTGAGCACAGGTTCTCTGGAAGAGGAGACAATGCTCTTAATTGTTGAGCCCTCTCTGTAGCCACATCTTTCTTTTTTTTTTTTTTTGAGTATATGTGAGGCTGTGTTTATATACATCATATGCAGACAATAAGAATGATTTAGATTCTTCAGAATCTGACACCCTCTTCTGGACTGTCTGAAGATAGCTACAGCATACTTAAATATAATAAATAAATAAATCTTTAAAAAGAAAAGGAAAAGTAAAAAAGAAAGAACAGGCCTGTCATATGCATGTTCATAGAGGAAAATGGAAGAGACCCCAATCTAACCTCAGCAGGGTGCTTCCTTCTGGATGGTAGCTCACAGTTTCATCCCAGCAAGACAGGCAAATCACTGAGTTCAAGGACAGTAAGGTTCAGGACAGCCAAGGTTAGGAAGGAAAAGGGTCTATGTTGAGAATACAAACCGACAAAACAACAACTAGGAAAAAGAAGTTACAGTGTAACTTGGGGTAGGGTACCAACAAGAGAAAGCTTTCTGTTACCACTTACAAACACCAGTAGCCTTGCACCCTTCTGCCCAGGTCCCTGCCTTCCTTTCTAGGAATTCTAAGGATGCCAAGGGGTGGGGGAATCCAGATTAACTTTTTAAAAACAAAGACTTGGCCTTTGATGTCTATAGGAATCCCTTCTCAGTGCCTTTAACTACCACTGAACTTTCAGGGCTGTGACTCAACTGTAACAAGGAACAGGGCTAAGAACCTGCAGCCTTTGAAAACAACTATTTTTTTAAAGTGGGGGACACAAATCAGCAGTAGAACCCCTCAGGTTCAGCCATAATACTTGTTAGGGAAAGAGACTCAATGTCCGGAGCTGAGGTCTCATGGGTGAACTGCTTCAAGTTCTGAGTATCATTGAAAGAAGGAAAAGATATCATGTGGTTGCTTAATTTATTTATTTTATTATTTCTATTTTTTGTTTTCTTTTGTTTTGTTTTAGAAAAGGCCTCAGTCTGTAGCTATGGCTGACCTAGGACAGACTACATGTGTTAATTAGGGTTTCACAGCTGAGAAACAGACCATACCTATGTAAGACTTAGAAAACCCAACAGTCAGTGGTGGCTCGAGCTCTTAATGAGAGCACTCTGGAGGCAGAGGCAGTCAGTTTCTGAGTTCGAGGCCAGCCTGGTTAAAGACAGGGATAGGCAGGGCTAGGCAAGGCAGGGCTGGGCTGGGCTAGGCTAGGCTAGGCAAGGGGCTGGGCTAGTCAAGGCAAGGGACTAGGCTAGGCTACTCAAGGGGCTAGGCAAGACAGACAGACAGAGAGAAAGACAGACAAGGATGGCAGGCCTGCCTGGTTTTTCTTTCTTTCTTATCCCTTTTAAAAAATGTTTATTTATTTATTTATTTATTTATGTATTTATTAGATATAAGTACACTGTAGCTGTCTTCAGACACTCCAGAAGAGGGTGTCAGATTCTGGAGAATCTATATCCCTCTTATGGTCTGCATATGATGTACATAAACACAGCCTAACATATACTTCTAAAAATTTAAAGATAGGTGGAGCCACTGAAAGGGCTCAACAATTAACAGCATTGTCTCCTCTTCCAGAGAACCTGGGATCAACTAACAGCAACTATATGGTGGCCCATCTCCAGTTCCAGTGGATCAGACAGACAGACAGACATACAGACAGATAGAGTTAAGGATGGCAGGCCTACCTGGTCTTTCATTCTTTCTTATCCTTTTTAAAAAATGTTTATTAATTTAAGTATGTATTTATTAGATATAAGTACACTGTAGCTGTCTTCAAACACTCCCGAAGAGGGTGTCAGATTCTCGAGAATCTATATCACTCTTATGGTCTGCATATGATGTACATGAACACAGCCTCAAATATACTTCTAAAAATTTAAAGATGGGTGTGGCCACTGAAAGGGCTCAACAATTAACAGCACTGACTCCTCTTCCAGAGAACCTGGGATCAACTACCAGCAATTACATGGTGGCCCATCTCCAGTTCCAGGGGATCAGACAGACAGACAGACAGACAAGGATGGCAGGCCTCCCTGGTCTCTCTTTCTTTATTATCATTTTTAAAAAATGTTTATTTGTTTATTTATGAATTTATTAGATATAAGTACACTGTAGCTGTCTTCAGACACTCCAGAAGAGGGTGTCAGATTCTGGAGAATCTAAATCCCTCTTATGGTCTGCATATTCGGTACATAAACACAGCCTCGCATATACTTCTAAAAATTTAAAGATGGGTGGGGCCACTGAAAGGGCTCAACAATTAACAGCATTGTCTCCTCTTCCAGAGAACCTGGGATCAACTACAAGCAACTCTATGGTGGCCCATATCCAGTTCCAGAGGATCACACAGACAGACAGACAGACAGAGATAAGGATGGCAGGCCTGCCTGGTCTTTCTTTCTTTCTTATCGTTTTTTAAAAATGTTTATTTCTTTATTTATGTATTTATTAGATATAAGTACACTGTATCCGTCATAGACACTCCAAAAGACGGTGTCAGATTCTGGAGAATATAAATCCCTCTTTAATGGTCTGAATATGATGTACATAAACACAGCATCACATTTACTTCTAGAAATTTAAAGATGGGTGGGGCCACTGAAAGGGCTGAACAATTAACAGCATTGTCTCCTATTCAGAAGACCTGGGATCAACTTCCAGCAACTATTCGTGGCCCATCTCCAGTTCCCAGGGATCAGATAGACAGACAGACAGACAGACAGATATGGATGGCAGGCCTGCCTGGTCTTTCTTTCTGTCTTATCCTTTTTAAAAAATATTTATTTATTTATTTATTTATTTATTTATTTATTTATTTATGTATTTAGTAGATATAAGTACACTGTAGCTGTTCAGACACTCCAGAAGAGGGTGTCAGATTCTGGAGAATCTAAATCCCTCTTATGGTCTGCATATGATGAACATAAACACAGCCTCACATATACTTCTAAAAATTTAAAGAAGGGTGGGGCCACTCTAAAAGCTCAACAATTAACAGCATTTTCTCCTCTTCCAGAGTACCTGGGATCAACTACCAGCAACTATATGGTAGCACATCTCCAGTTCCAGGGGATCAGACAGACAGACAGATAGACAGATAAGGATGGCAGGCCTGCCTGGACTTTCTTTCTTTCTTATCCTTTTTAAAAAATGTTTATTTATATATTTATTTATTTATGTTTTTATTATATATAAGTACACTGTAGCTGTCTTCAGACACTCCAGTAGAGGGTGTCAGATTCTGGAGAATCTAAATCCTCTTATAATCTGAATATGATGTACATAAACACAGCCTCACATATACTTCTAAATATTTAAAGAAGTGTGGGGCCACTGAAAGGGCTCAACAATTAAGAGCATTGTCTCCTCTTCCAGAGAACCTTGGATCAACTACCAGCAACTATATGGTTGCCCATCTCCAGTTCCCTTGGATCAGATAGACAGACAGACAGACAGGCAGAGATATGGATGGCAGGCCTGTCTGGTCTTTCTTTCTTTCTTATCCTTTTTTAAAAAATGTTTATTTATTTATTTATTTATTTAGTAGATATAAGTACACTGTAGCTGTTCAGACACTCCAGAAGAGGGTGTCAGATTCTGGAGAATCTAAATCCCTCTTATGGTCTGCATATGATGTACATAAACACAGCCTCACATATACTACTAAAAATTTAACGATGGGTGGGGCCACTGAAAGCACTCAACAATTAACAGCATTCTCTCCTCTTCCAGAGAACCTGGGATCAACTACCAGCAACTATATGGTGGCCCATCTCCAGGTCCAGGGGATCAGACAGAGAGAAAGACAGACAAGGATGGCAGGCCTGCCTGGTTTTTCTTTCTTTCTTATCCCTTTTAAAAAATGTTTGTTTATTTATTTATTTATTTATTTATTTATTTATTTATTTATTTATGTATTTATTAGATATACGTACACTGTAGCTGTCTTCAGACACTCCAGAAGAGGGTGTCAGATTCTGGATAATCTAAATCCCTCTTATGGTCTGCATATGATGTACATAAACACAGCCTCACATATACTTCTAAAAATTTAAAGAAGGGTGGGGCCACTCTTAAAGCTCAACAATTAACAGCATTGTCTCCTCTTCCAGAGTACCTGGGATCAATTACCAGCAACTATATGGTGGCCCATCTCCAGTTCCAGGGGATCAGACAGACAGACATACAGACAGTGATAAGGATGGCAGGCCTGCCTGGTCTTTCTTTATTTCTTATACTTTTTAAAAATTGTTTATTTATTTATTTATTTATTTATTTATTTATGTATTTATTAGATATAAGTACACTGTAGCCGTCTTCAGACACTCCAGAAGAGGGTGTCAGATTCTAGAGAATCTAAATCCCTCTTATGGTCTGCATATGATGTACATACACACAGCCTCACATTTACATCTAAAAATTTAAAGATGTGTGGGGCCAATGAAAGGGATCAACAATTAACAGCATTGTCTCCTCTTATAGAGAACCTGGGATCAACTACCAGCAACTATATGGTGGCCCATCTCCAGTTCCAGGGGATCAGACAGACAGACAGACATACAGACAGATAGAGTTAAGGATGGCAGGCCTACCTTGTCTTTCCTTCTTTCTTATCCTTTTAAAAAAATGTTTATTAATTTAAGTATGTATTTATTAGATATAAGTAAACTGTAGCTGTCTTCAAACACTCCCGAAGAGGGTGTCAGATTCTCGAGAATCATATCCCTCTTATGGTCTGCATATGATGTACATGAACACAGCCTCACATATACTTCTAAAAATTTAAAGATGGGTGGGGCCACTGAAAGGGCTCAACAATTAACAGCACTGACTCCTCTTCCAGAGAACCTGGGATCAACTACCAGCAACTATATAGTGGCCCATCTCCAGTTCCAGGGGATCAGACAGACAGACAGACAGACAAAAATGGCAGGCCTGCCAGGTCTTTCTTTATTTCTTATACTTTTTAAAAAATATTTATTTATTTATTTATTTATTTATTTATTTATTTATTTATTTATTTATTAGATATAAGTACACTGCAGCCGTCTTCAGACACTCCAGAAGAGGGTGTCAGATTCTGGAGAATCTAAATCCCTCTTATGGTTTGAATATGATGTACATAAACACAGCCTCACATATACTTCTAAAAATTAAAAATGGGTGGGGCCACTGAAAGGGCTCAACAATTAACAGCATTGTCTCCTCTTCCAGAAAACCTGGGATCAACTACCTGCACCTACAAGGTGGCCCATCTCCAGTTCCAGGGTATCAGACAGACAGACAGACAGAGATAAGGATGGCAGGCCTGCCTGGTCTTTCTTTCTTTCTTATCCTTTTTAAAAAATATTTATTTATTTATTTATTTATTTATTTATTTATTTATTTATTTATGTATTTCTTAGATATAAGTACACTGTAGCTTTCTTTAGACACTCCAGAGGAGGGTGTCAGATTCTGGAGAATGTAAATCCCTCTTATGGTCTGCATATGATGTACATAAACACAGCCTCACATATACTAAGCTGAGGTGTCACAGGCCAACTGCTGGAATTTCTGAGTACCACCTAGATAGAGAAAAGCTATGCTGTGGATGCTTAATTTATGTATTTTATTATTTCTATTTGTTGTTTTGTTTTGTTTTATTTGTTTTTAGAGAAGTCCTCAGTCTGTAGCTCTGGCTGACCCAGGACTGCCTACTTGTGTTAATTAGGGTTTCACAGCTGAGAACAGACACCAAGAGCAAGGTAAGGCTTAGAAAACCCTACATTCAGTGGTGGCTCAAGCTCTTAATGAGAGCACTCTGTAGGCAGAGACAGTTAGTTTCTGAGTTCGAGGTCACCCTGGTGAAAGACAGGGCTAGGGTAGGGGCTAGGGTGAGGAAAGAAAGAAAGGAAAGTTTATAATAAAAAGTTTTTATAAAAGTTTTATAAAAAGTGTTAAAGTTTTTAAAAATTAAAAAAAAAAATACCAGATCACCATCACACAGCATTGGCTGTCTTCAGGTGTATCCTTTCAGCCTCCAAAACAAAAAACAATGGCTGGCTGTCTTCAGGTGTATCCTATTCTCGAGTCTTATTTCCAACCTTAGAGCTGGGCTGAGATGCCTCATTATGTAATTGCAAACCTTCCTTGGTTTGTCTTTTCCATTTCTAAGACTAACAGGCCTTTTTCTATTTATTGAATATGCTCATGACTGTCCTTTAGATATAGTAAATATAACTGTTGCTTATAAAACTTGTTTTCTAGGAATTTTTAAAGGGCAATGGCAGAGTTTATTTATAAAAAAATATTTTGCATTTATTTATTTGTGTGAGTGATGAAGCTCAGGTCTTCAAACTCGTCAGGAGGTATGATTACCTCCCCTCTCTCTCAACCCCTCTCTCTCCTCTCTCAATGATTGTGTAAGAATGTTTTGCATGTGTATGCTGTGCCCACAGACTCCAGAACAGAGTATTAGATCCCCTGGAACTGGAGATGGGCCACCATATATAATACTGGTAATTGAGCACAAGTTCTCTGGAAGAGGAGACAATGCTCTTAATTGTTGAGCCCTCTCTGTAGCCACATCTTTCTTTTTCTTTTTTTTTTTTGAGTATATGTGAGGCTGTGTTTATATACATCATATGCAGACAATAAGAATGATTTAGATACTTCAGAATCTGACACCCTCTTCTGGACTGTCTGAACATAGCTACAGCATACTTAAATATAATAAATAAATAAATCTTTAAAAAGAAAAGGAAAAGTAAAAAAGAAAGATCAGGCCTGCCATATGCATGTTCATAGAGGAAAATGGAAGAGACCCCAATCTAACCTCAGCAGGGTGCTTCCTTCTGGATGGTAGCTCACAGTTTCATCCCAGCAAGACAGGCAAATCACTGAGTTCAAGGACAGTAAGGTTCAGGACAGCCAAGGTTAGGAAGGAAAAGGGTCTATGTTGAGAATACAAACCGACAAAACAATTACTAGGAAAAAGAGTGACAGTGTAACTTGGGGTAGGGTACCAACAAGAGAAAGCTTTCTGTTACCACTTACAAACACCAGTAGCCTTGCACCCTTCTGCCCAGGTCCCTGCCTTCCTTTCTAGGAATTCTAAGGATGCCAGGGTGTGGGGGAATCCAGATTAACTTTTTAAAAACAAAGACTTGGTCTTTGATGTCTATAGGAAGCCCTTCTCAGTGCCTTTAACTACCACTGAACTTTCAGGGCTGTGACTCAACTGTAACAAGGAACAGGGCTAAGAACCTGCAGCCTTTGAAAACAACTATTTTTTTAAAGTGGGGGACACAAATCAGCAGTAGAACCCCTCAGGTTCAGCCATAATACTTGTTAGGGAAAGAGCCTCAATGTCCGGAGCTGAGGTCTCATGGGTGAACTGCTTCAAGCTCTGAGTATCATTGAAAGAAAGAAAAGATATCATATGGTTGCTTAATTTATTTATTTTATTATTTCTATTTTTTGTTTTCTTTTGTTTTGTTTTAGAAAAGGCCTCAGTCTGAAGCTATGGCTGACCTAGGACAGACTACATGTGTTAATTAGGGTTTCACAGCTGAGAAACAGACCATACCTATGTAAGACTTAGAAAACCCAACAGTCAGTGGTGGCTCGAGCTCTTGATGAGAGCACCCTGGAGGCAGAGGCAGTCAGTTTCTGAGTTCGAGGCCAGCCTGGTTAAAGACAGGGATAGGCAGGGCTAGGCAAGGCAGGGCTGGGCTAGGCTAGGCTAGGCAAGGGGCTGGGCTAGTCAAGGCAAGGGACTAGGCTAGGCTACTCAAGGGGCTAGGCAAGACAGACAGACAGAGAGAAAGACAGACAAAGATGGCAGGCCTGCCTGGTTTTTCTTTCTTTCTTATACCTTTTAAAAAATGTTTGTTTATTTATTTATTTATTTATTTATTTATTTATGTATTTATTAGATATACTTACACTGTAGCTGTCTTCAGACACTCCGAAGAAGGTGTCAGATTCTGGAGAATCTATATCCCTCTTATGGTCTGCATATGATGTACATACACACAGCCTCACATTTACATCTAAAAATTTAAAGATGTGTGGGTCCAATGAAAGGGATCAACAATTAACAGCATTGTCTCCTCTTATAGAGAACCTGGGATCAACTACCAGCAACTATATGGTGGCCCATCTACAGTTCCAGGGGATCAGACAGACAGACAGACATACAGACAGATAGAGTTAGGGATGGCAGGCCTACCTTGTCTTTCCTTCTTTCTTATCCTTTTAAAAAAATGTTTATTAATTTAAGTATGTATTTATTAGATATAAGTACACTGTAGCTGTCTTCAAACACTCCCGAAGAGGGTGTCAGATTCTGGAGAATCTATATCCCTCTTA
This sequence comes from Mus caroli, assembly GCF_978045245.1. NCBI lineage: Eukaryota > Metazoa > Chordata > Mammalia > Rodentia > Muridae > Mus > Mus caroli. Next base: position 7,111,415 of record NW_028227281.1, on the reverse strand, counting down.
TGGTCTGCATATGATGTATATGAACACAGCCTCACATATACTTCTAAAAATTTAAAGATGGGTGGGGCCACTGAAAGGGCTCAACAATTAACAGCACTGACTCCTCTTCCAGAGAACCTGGGATCAACTACCAGCAATTATATGGTGGCCCATCTCCAGTTCCAGGGGATCAGACAGACAGACAGACAGACAAGGATGACAGGCCTGCCTGGTCTCTCTTTCTTTATTATCCTTTTTTAAAAATGTTTATTTGTTTATTTATGAATTTATTAGATATAAGTACACTGTAGCTGTCTTCAGACACTCCAGAAGAGGGTGTCAGATTCTGGAGAATCTAAATCCCTCTTATGGTCTGCATATTCGGTACATAAACACAGCCTTGCATATACTTCTAAAAATTTAAAGATGGGTGGGGCAACTGAAAGGGCTCAACAATTAACAGCATTGTCTCCTCTTTCAGAGAACCTGGGATCAACTACCAGCACCTTATGGTGGCCCATCTCCAGTTCCAGTGGATCAGACAGACAGACATACAGACAGACAGACAAGGATTGCAGGCCTGCCTGGTTTTTCTTTCTTCTTATACATTTTAAAAATGTTTATTTATTTATATATATATTTATTAGATATAAGTACACTGTAGCTGTCTTCAGACACTTCAGAAGAGGGTGTCATATTCTGGAGAATCTAAATCCCTCTTATGGACTGCATATGATGTACATAAACACAGCCTCACATATACTTCTAAAAATTTAAAGAAGGGTGGGGCCACTCTAAAAGCTCAACAATTAACAGCATTGTCTCCTCTTCCAGAGTACCTGGGATCAACTACCAGCAACTATATGGTGGTTCATCTCCAGTTCCAGAGGATCAGACAGACAGACATACAGACAGTGATAAGGATGGCAGGCCTGCCTGGTCTTTCTTTCTTTCTTATCCTTTTTAAAAAAATGTTTATTTATATATTTATTTATGTATTTTTAGATATAAGTACACTGTAGCTGTCTTCAGACACTCCAGAAGAGGGTGTCAGATTCTGGAGAATCTAAATCCCTCTTATGGTCTGTATATGATGTACATAAACAAAGCCTCACATATACTTCTAAAAATTTAAAGATGTGTGGGGCAAATGAGAGGGCTCAACAAGTAACAGCATTGTCTCCTCTTTCAGAAACCTGGGATAAACTACCAGCACCTTATGGTGGCCCAACTCCAGTTCCAGTGGATCAGACAGACAGACAGACAGACAGAGAGACAGAGATAAGGATGGCAGGCCTGCCTGGTCTTTCTTTATTTCTTATACTTTTTAAAAAATATTTATTTATTTATTTATTTATTTATTAGATATAAGTACACTGTAGCCGTCTTCAAACACTCCAGAAGAGGGTGTCAGATTCTAGAGAATCTAAATCCCTCTTATGGTCTGAATATGATGTACATAAACACAGCCTCACATATACTTCTAAAAATTATAAATAGGTGGGGCCACTGAAAGGACTCAACAATTAACAGCATTGTCTCCTCTTCCAGAGAACCTGGGATCAACTACCAGCACCTAAAAGGTGGCCCATCTCCAGTTCCAGGGGATCAGACAGACAGACAGACAGACAGTGATAAGGATGGCAGGCCTGCCTGGTCTATCTTTCTTTCTTATCCTTTTTTAAAAAAATGTTTATTTATTTATTTATTTATTTATTTATTTATTATTAGATATAAGTACACTGTAGCTGTTCAGACACTCCAGAAGAGGGTGTCAGATTCTGGAGAATCTAAATCCCTCTTATGGTCTGCATATGATGTACATAATCAAAGCCTCACATATACTTCTAAAAATTAAAGAAAGGTGGGGCCACTCTAAAAGCTCAACAATTAACAGCATTGTCTCCTCTTCCAGAGTACCTGGGATCAACTACCAGCAACTATATGGTGTCCCATCTCCAGTTCCAGGGGATCAGACAGACAGATATACAGACAGTGATAAGGATGGCAGGCCTGCCTGGTCTTTCTTTCTTTCTTATCCTTTTTTAAAAAAATGTTTATTTATTTATTTATTTATGTATTTATTAGATATAAGTACACTGTAGCTGTCTTCAGACACTCCAGAAGAGGGTGTCAGATTCTGGACAATCTAAATCCCTCTTATGGTCTGCATATGATGTACATAAACAGAGCCTCACATATACTTCTAAAAATTTAAAGATGTGTGGGGCCACTGAGAGGGCTCAACAATTAACAGCATTGTCTCCTCTTTCAGAGAACCTGGGATAAACTAACAGCACCTTATGGTGGCCCATCTCCAGTTCCAGGGGATCAGACAGACAGACAGACAGACAGAGAGACAGAGATAAGGATGGCAGGTCTGCCTGGTCTTTCTTTATTTCTTATACTTTTTAAAAAATGTTTATTTATTTATTTATTTATTTATTTATTTATTTATTTATTTATTTATGTATTTATTAGATATAAGTACATTGTAGCCGTCTTCAGACACTCCAGAAGAGGGTGTCAGATTCTAGAGAATCTAAATCCCTCTTATGGTCTGAATATGATGTACATAAACACAGCCTCACATATACTTCTAAAAATTATAAATAGGTGGGGCCACTGAAAGGACTCAACAATTAACAGCATTGTCTCCTCTTCCAGAGAACTTGGGATCAACTACCAGCACCTAAAAGGTGGCCCATCTCCAGTTCCAGGGGATCAGACAGACAGACAGACAGACAGTGATAAGGATGGCAGGCCTGCCTGGTCTTTCTTTCTTTCTTATCCTTTTTTTAAAAAAATTTTTATTTATTTATTTATTTATTTATTTATTTATTTATTTATTTATTATTAGATATAAGTACACTGTAGCTGTTCAGACACTCTAGAAGAGGGTGTCAGATTCTGGAGAATCTAAATCCCTCTTATGGTCTGCATATGATGTACATAAACACAGCCTCACATATAATTCTAAAAATTTAAAGAAGGGTTGGGCCACTCTAAAAGCTCAACAATTAACAGCATTGTCTCCTCTTCCAGAGTACTTGGGATCAACTACCAGCAACTATATGGTGGCCCATCTCCAGTTCCAGGGGATCAGACAGAGAGACATACAGACAGTGATAAGGATGGCAGGCCTGCCTGGTCTTTCTTTCTTTCTTATCCTTTTAAAAAAAATGTTTATTTATATATTTATTTATGTATTTATTAGATATATGTACACTGTAGCTGCTTTCAGACACTCCAGAAGAGGGTGTCAGATTCTGGAGAATCTAAATCCCTCTTATGGTCTGCATATGATGTACATAAACACAGCCTCACATATACTTCTAAAAATTTAAAGATGGGTGGGCCCACTGAAAGGGCTCAACAATTAACACCATTGTCTCCTCTTCCAGAGAACATGGGATCAACTACCAGCAACTATGTGGTGGCCCATCTCAAGTTGCAGGAGATCAGACAGACAGACAGACAGACAGAGATAAGGATGGCAGTCCTGCCTGATTTTTCTTTCTTTCTTATCCTTTTTAAAATTGTTTATTTATTTATTTATTTATTCATTAATTAATTAATTAATTAATTAATTAATTAATTTATTTATTAGATATAAGTACACTGTAGCTGTCTTCAGACTCTCCAGAAGAGGGTGTCAGATTCTGGATAATCTATATCCCTCTTATGGTCTGCATATGATGTACATAAACACAGCCTCACATATACTTCTAAAAATTTAAATATGGTTGGGGCCACTGAAAGTGCTCAACAATTAACAGCATTGTCTCCTCTTCCAGAGGACCTGGGATCAACTACCAGCACCTATATTGTGGCCCATCTCCAGTTCCAGGGGATCAGACAGACATACATACAGACAGACAGACAAGGATTGCAGGCCTGCCTGGTTTTTCTTTCTTCTTATACATTTTAAAAATGTTTATTTATTTATATATATATTTATTAGATATAAGTACACTGTAGCTGTCTTCAGACACTTCAGAAGAGGGTGTCATATTCTGGAGAATCTAAATCCCTCTTATGGTCTGCATATGATGTACATAAACACAGCCTCACATATACTTCTAAAAATTTAAAGAAGGGTGGGGCCACTCTAAAACCTCAACAATTAACAGCATTGTCTCCTCTTCCAGAGTACCTGGGATCAACTACCAGCAACTATATGGTGGCCCATCTCCAGTTCCAGGGGATCAGACAGACAGACATACAGACAGTGATAAGGATGGCAGGCCTGCCTGGTCTTTCTTTCTTTCTTATCCTTTTTTAAAAAATGTTTATTTATATATTTATTTATGTATTTATTAGATATATGTACACTGTAGCTGTCTTCAGACACTCCAGAAGAGGGTGTCAGATTCTGGAGAATCTAAATCCCTCTTATTGTCTGCATATTCGGTACATAAACACAGCCTCGCATATACTTCTAAAAATTTAAAGATGTGTGGGGCCACTGAGAGGGCTCAACAATTAACAGCATTGTCTCCTCTTTCAGAGAAACTGGGATAAACTACCAGCACCTTATTGTGGCCCATCTCCAGTTCCAGTGGATCAGACAGACAGACAGACAGACAGAGAGACAGAGATAAGGATGGCAGGTCTGCCTGGTCTTTCTTTATTTCTTATACTTTTTAAAAAATGTTTATTCATTTATTTATTTATTTATTTATGTATTTATTAGATATAAGTACATTGTAGCCGTCTTCAGACACTCCAGAAGAGGGTGTCAGATTCTAGAGAATCTAAATCCCTCTTATGGTCTGAATATGATGTACATAAACACAGCCTCACATATACTTCTAAAAATTATAAATAGGTGGGGCCACTGAAAGGACTCAACAATTAACAGCATTGTCTCCTCTTCCAGAGAACCTGGGGTCAACTACCAGCACCTAAAAGTTGGCCCATCTCCAGTTCCAGGGGATCAGACAGACAGAGAGACAGACAGTGATAAGGATGGCAGGCCTGCCTGGTCTTTCTTTCTTATCCTTTTTTAAAAAAATGTTTATTTATTTATTTATTTATTTATTTATTTATTTATTTATTATTAGATATAAGTACACTGTAGCTGTTCAGACACTCCAGAAGAGGGTATCATATTCTGGAGAATCTAAATCCCACTTATGGTATGCATATGATGTACATAAACACAGCCTCACATATACTTCTAAAAATTTAAAGAAGGGTGGGGCCACTCTAAAAGCTCAACAATTAACAGCATTGTCTCCTCTTCCAGAGTACCTAGGATCAACTACCAGCAACTATATGGTGGCCCATCTCCAGTTCCAGGGGATCAGACAGAGTGACATACAGACAGTGATAAGGATGGCAGGCCTGCCTGGTCTTTCTTTCTTTCGTATCCTTTTTAAAAAAATGTTTATTTATATATTTATTTATGTATTTATTAGATATATGTACACTGTAGCTGCTTTCAGACACTCCAGAAGAGGGTGTCAGATTCTGGAGAATCTAAATCCCTCTTATGGTCTGCATATGATGTACATAAACAAGGCCTCGCACATACTTCTAAAAATTTAAAGATGTGTGGGGCCACTGAGAGGGCTCAACAATTAACAGCATTGTCTCCTCTTTCAGAGAACCTGGGATAAACTACCAGCACCTTATGGTGGCCCATCTCCAGTTCCAGTGGATCAGACAGACAGACAGACAGACAGAGAGACAGAGATAAGGATGGCAGGCCTGCCTGGTCTTTCTTTATTTCTTATACTTTTTAAAAATTGTTTATTTATTTATTTATTTATTTATTTATTTATTTATGTATTTATTAGATATAAGTACACTGTAGCCGTCTTCAGACACTCCAGAAGAGGGTGTCAGATTCTAGAGAATCTAAATCCCTCTTATGGTCTGAATATGATGTACATAAACACAGCCTCACATATACGTCTAAAATTATAAATAGGTGGGGCCACTGAAAGGACTCAACAATTAACAGCATTGTCTCCTCTTCCAGAGAACCTGGGATCAACTACCAGCACCTAAAAGGTGGCCCATCTCCAGTTCCAGGGGATCAGACAGACAGACAGACAGACAGTGATAAGGATGGCAGGCCTGCCTGGTCTTTCTTTCTTTCTTATCCTTTTTTAAAAAAATGTTTATTTATTTATTTATTTATTTATTTATTTATTTATTTATTTATTTATTTATTATTAGATATAAGTACACTGTAGCTGTTCAGACACTCCAGAAGAGGGTGTCAGATTCTGGAGAATCTAAATCCCTCTTATGGTCTGCATATGATGTACATAAACACAGCCTCACATATACTTCTAAAAATTTAAAGATGGGTGGGCCCACTGAAAGGGCTCAACAATTAACACCATTGTCTCCTCTTCCAGAGAACGTGGGATCAACTACCAGCAACTATGTGGTGGCCCATCTCAAGTTGCAGGGGATCAGACAGACAGACAGACAGACAGAGATAAGGATGGCAGTCCTGCCTGATTTTTCTTTCTTTCTTATCCTTTTTAAAATTGTTTATTTATTTATTTATTCATTAATTAATTAATTTATTTATTTATGTATTTATTAGATATAAGTACACTGTAGCTGTCTTCAGACTCTCCAGAAGAGGGTGTCAGATTCTGGATAATCTATATCCCTCTTATGGTCTGCATATGATGTACATAAACACAGCCTCACATATACTTCTAAAAATTTAAAGATGGTTGGGGCCACTGAAAGGGCTCAACAATTAACAGCATTGTCTCCTCTTCCAGAGGACCTGGGATCAACTACCAGCACCTATATTGTGGCCCATCTCCAGTTCCAGGGGATCAGACAGACATACATACAGACAGACAGACAAGGATTGCAGGCCTGCCTGGTTTTTCTTTCTTCTTATACATTTTAAAAATGTTTATTTATTTATATATATATTTATTAGATATAAGTACACTGTAGCTGTCTTCAGACACTTCAGAAGAGGGTGTCATATTCTGGAGAATCTAAATCCCTCTTATGGTCTGCATATGATGTACATAAACACAGCCTCACATATACTTCTCAAAATTTAAAGAAGGGTGGGGCCACTCTAAAAGCTCAACAATTAACAGCATTGTCTCCTCTTCCAGAGTACCTGGGATCAACTACCAGCAACTATATGGTGGTCCATCTCCAGTTCCAAGGGATCAGACAGACAGACATACAGACAGTGATAAGGATGGCAGGCCTGCCTAGTCTTTCTTTCTTTTTTATCCTTTTTTAAAAAATGTTTATTTATTTATTTATTTATGTATTTATTAGATATAAGTACACTGTAGCTGTCTTCAGACACTCCAGAAGAGGGTGTCAGATTCTGGAGAATCTAAATCCCTCTTATGGTCTGCATATGATGTACATAAACAGAGCCTCACATATACTTCTAAAAATTTAAAGATGTGTGGGGCCACTGAGAGGGCTCAACAATTAAGAGCATTGTCTCCTCTTTCAGAGAACCTGGGATTAAACTACCAGCACCTTATGGTGGCCCATCTCCAGTTCCAGTGGATCAGACAGACAGACAGACAGACAGACAGAGAGACAGAGATAAGGATGGCAGGTCTGCCTGGTCTTTCTTTATTTCTTATACTTTTTAAAAAATGTTTATTTATATATTTATTTATTTATGTATTTATTAGATATAAGTACATTGTAGCCGTCTTCAGACACTCCAGAAGAGGGTGTCAGATTCTAGAGAATCTAAATCCCTCTTATGGTCTGAATATGATGTACATAAACACAGCCTCACATATACGTCTAAAAATTATAAATAGGTGGGGCCACTGAAAGGACTCAACAATTAACAGCATTGTCTCCTCTTCCAGAGAACCTGGGATCAACTACCAGCACCTAAAAGGTGGCCCATCTCCAGTTCCAGGGGATCAGACAGACAGACAGACAGACAGTGATAAGGATGGCAGGCCTGCCTGGTCTTTCTTTCTTTCTTATCCTTTTTTTTAAAAAATGTTTATTTATTTATTTATTTATTTATTTATTTATTTATTTATTTATTATTAGATATAAGTACACTGTAGCTGTTCAGACACTCCAGAAGAGGGTGTCAGATTCTGGAGAATCTAAATCTCTCTTATGGTCTGCATATGATGTACATAAACACAGCCTCACATATAATTCTAAAAATTTAAAGAAGGGTTGGAGCACTCTAAAAGCTCAACAATTAACAGCATTGTCTCCTCTTCCAGAGTACTTGGGATCAGTTACCAGCAACTATATGGTGGCCCATCTCCAGTTCCAGGGGATCAGACAGACAGACATACAGACAGTGATAAGGATGGCAGGCCTGCCTGGTCTTTCTTTCTTTCTTATCCTTTTTAAAAAAATGTTTATTTATATATTTATTTATGTATTTATTAGATATAAGTACACTGTAGCTGTCTTCAGACACCCCAGAAGAGGGTGTCGATTCTGGAGAATCTAAATCCCTCTTATGGTCTGCATATGATGTACATAAACACAGCCTCACATATACTTCTAAAAATTTAAAGATGTGTGGGGCAAATGAGAGGGCTCAACAAGTAACAGCATTGTCTCCTCTTTCAGAAACCTGGGATAAACTACCAGCACCTTATGGTGGCCCATCTCCAGTTCCAGTGGATCAGACAGACAGACAGACAGACAGAGAGACAGAGATAAGGATGGCAGGCCTGCCTGGTCTTTCTTTATTTCTTATACTTTTTAAAAAATATTTATTTATTTATTTATTTATTTATTTATTTATTTATTTATTTATTTATTTATTAGATATAAGTACACTGTAGCCGTCTTCAGACACTCCAGAAGAGGGTGTCAGATTCTAGAGAATCTAAATCCCTCTTATGGTCTGAATATGATGTACATAAACACAGCCTCACATATACTTCTAAAAATTATAAATATGTGGGGCCACTGAAAGCACTCAACAATTAACAGCATTGTCTCCTCTTCCAGAGAACCTGGGATCAACTACCAGCACCTAAAAGGTGGCCCATCTCCAGTTCCAGGGGATCAGACAGACAGAGAGACAGACAGTGATAAGGATGGCAGGCCTGCCTGGTCTTTCTTTCTTATCCTTTTTTAAAAAAAATGTTTATTTATTTATTTATTTATTTATTTATTTATTTATTTATTTATTATTAAATATAAGTACACTGTAGCTGTTCAGACACTCCAGAAGAGGGTGTCATATTCTGGAGAATCTAAATCCCACTTATGGTATGCATATGATGTACATAAACACAGCCTCACATATACTTCTAAAAATTTAAAGAAGGGTGGGGCCACTCTAAAAGCTCAACAATTAACAGCATTGTCTCCTCTTTCAGAGAAACTGGGATAAACTACCAGCACCTTATTGTGGCCCATCTCCAGTTCCAGTGGATCAGACAGACAGACAGACAGACAGAGAGACAGAGATAAGGATGGCAGGTCTGCCTGGTCTTTCTTTATTTCTTATACTTTTTAAAAAATGTTTATTCATTTATTTATTTATTTATTTATGTATTTATTAGATATAAGTACATTGTAGCCGTCTTCAGACACTCCAGAAGAGGGTGTCAGATTCTAGAGAATCTAAATCCCTCTTATGGTCTGAATATGATGTACATAAACACAGCCTCACATATACTTCTAAAAATTATAAATAGGTGGGGCCACTGAAAGGACTCAACAATTAACAGCATTGTCTCCTCTTCCAGAGAACCTGGGGTCAACTACCAGCACCTAAAAGTTGGCCCATCTCCAGTTCCAGGGGATCAGACAGACAGAGAGACAGACAGTGATAAGGATGGCAGGCCTGCCTGGTCTTTCTTTCTTATCCTTTTTTAAAAAAATGTTTATTTATTTATTTATTTATTTATTTATTTATTTATTTATTTATTATTAGATATAAGTACACTGTAGCTGTTCAGACACTCCAGAAGAGGGTATCATATTCTGGAGAATCTAAATCCCACTTATGGTATGCATATGATGTACATAAACACAGCCTCACATATACTTCTAAAAATTTAAAGAAGGGTGGGGCCACTCTAAAAGCTCAACAATTAACAGCATTGTCTCCTCTTCCAGAGTACCTAGGATCAACTACCAGCAACTATATGGTGGCCCATCTCCAGTTCCAGGGGATCAGACAGAGTGACATACAGACAGTGATAAGGATGGCAGGCCTGCCTGGTCTTTCTTTCTTTCGTATCCTTTTTAAAAAAATGTTTATTTATATATTTATTTATGTATTTATTAGATATATGTACACTGTAGCTGCTTTCAGACACTCCAGAAGAGGGTGTCAGATTCTGGAGAATCTAAATCCCTCTTATGGTCTGCATATGATGTACATAAACAAGGCCTCGCACATACTTCTAAAAATTTAAAGATGTGTGGGGCCACTGAGAGGGCTCAACAATTAACAGCATTGTCTCCTCTTTCAGAGAACCTGGGATAAACTACCAGCACCTTATGGTGGCCCATCTCCAGTTCCAGTGGATCAGACAGACAGACAGACAGACAGAGAGACAGAGATAAGGATGGCAGGCCTGCCTGGTCTTTCTTTATTTCTTATACTTTTTAAAAATTGTTTATTTATTTATTTATTTATTTATTTATTTATGTATTTATTAGATATAAGTACACTGTAGCCGTCTTCAGACACTCCAGAAGAGGGTGTCAGATTCTAGAGAATCTAAATCCCTCTTATGGTCTGAATATGATGTACATAAACACAGCCTCACATATACGTCTAAAATTATAAATAGGTGGGGCCACTGAAAGGACTCAACAATTAACAGCATTGTCTCCTCTTCCAGAGAACCTGGGATCAACTACCAGCACCTAAAAGGTGGCCCATCTCCAGTTCCAGGGGATCAGACAGACAGACAGACAGACAGTGATAAGGATGGCAGGCCTGCCTGGTCTTTCTTTCTTTCTTATCCTTTTTTAAAAAAATGTTTATTTATTTATTTATTTATTTATTTATTTATTTATTTATTTATTTATTATTAGATATAAGTACACTGTAGCTGTTCAGACACTCCAGAAGAGGGTGTCAGATTCTGGAGAATCTAAATCCCTCTTATGGTCTGCATATGATGTACATAAACACAGCCTCACATATACTTCTAAAAATTTAAAGATGGGTGGGCCCACTGAAAGGGCTCAACAATTAACACCATTGTCTCCTCTTCCAGAGAACGTGGGATCAACTACCAGCAACTATGTGGTGGCCCATCTCAAGTTGCAGGGGATCAGACAGACAGACAGACAGACAGAGATAAGGATGGCAGTCCTGCCTGATTTTTCTTTCTTTCTTATCCTTTTTAAAATTGTTTATTTATTTATTTATTCATTAATTAATTAATTTATTTATTTATGTATTTATTAGATATAAGTACACTGTAGCTGTCTTCAGACTCTCCAGAAGAGGGTGTCAGATTCTGGATAATCTATATCCCTCTTATGGTCTGCATATGATGTACATAAACACAGCCTCACATATACTTCTAAAAATTTAAAGATGGTTGGGGCCACTGAAAGGGCTCAACAATTAACAGCATTGTCTCCTCTTCCAGAGGACCTGGGATCAACTACCAGCACCTATATTGTGGCCCATCTCCAGTTCCAGGGGATCAGACAGACATACATACAGACAGACAGACAAGGATTGCAGGCCTGCCTGGTTTTTCTTTCTTCTTATACATTTTAAAAATGTTTATTTATTTATATATATATTTATTAGATATAAGTACACTGTAGCTGTCTTCAGACACTTCAGAAGAGGGTGTCATATTCTGGAGAATCTAAATCCCTCTTATGGTCTGCATATGATGTACATAAACACAGCCTCACATATACTTCTCAAAATTTAAAGAAGGGTGGGGCCACTCTAAAAGCTCAACAATTAACAGCATTGTCTCCTCTTCCAGAGTACCTGGGATCAACTACCAGCAACTATATGGTGGTCCATCTCCAGTTCCAAGGGATCAGACAGACAGACATACAGACAGTGATAAGGATGGCAGGCCTGCCTAGTCTTTCTTTCTTTTTTATCCTTTTTTAAAAAATGTTTATTTATTTATTTATTTATGTATTTATTAGATATAAGTACACTGTAGCTGTCTTCAGACACTCCAGAAGAGGGTGTCAGATTCTGGAGAATCTAAATCCCTCTTATGGTCTGCATATGATGTACATAAACACAGCCTCACATATACGTCTAAAAATTATAAATAGGTGGGGCCACTGAAAGGACTCAACAATTAACAGCATTGTCTCCTCTTCCAGAGAACCTGGGATCAACTACCAGCACCTAAAAGGTGGCCCATCTCCAGTTCCAGGGGATCAGACAGACAGACAGACAGACAGTGATAAGGATGGCAGGCCTGCCTGGTCTTTCTTTCTTTCTTATCCTTTTTTTTAAAAAATGTTTATTTATTTATTTATTTATTTATTTATTTATTTATTTATTTATTTATTATTAGATATAAGTACACTGTAGCTGTTCAGACACTCCAGAAGAGGGTGTCAGATTCTGGAGAATCTAAATCTCTCTTATGGTCTGCATATGATGTACATAAACACAGCCTCACATATAATTCTAAAAATTTAAAGAAGGGTTGGAGCACTCTAAAAGCTCAACAATTAACAGCATTGTCTCCTCTTCCAGAGTACTTGGGATCAGTTACCAGCAACTATATGGTGGCCCATCTCCAGTTCCAGGGGATCAGACAGACAGACATACAGACAGTGATAAGGATGGCAGGCCTGCCTGGTCTTTCTTTCTTTCTTATCCTTTTTAAAAAAATGTTTATTTATATATTTATTTATGTATTTATTAGATATAAGTACACTGTAGCTGTCTTCAGACACCCCAGAAGAGGGTGTCGATTCTGGAGAATCTAAATCCCTCTTATGGTCTGCATATGATGTACATAAACACAGCCTCACATATACTTCTAAAAATTTAAAGATGTGTGGGGCAAATGAGAGGGCTCAACAAGTAACAGCATTGTCTCCTCTTTCAGAAACCTGGGATAAACTACCAGCACCTTATGGTGGCCCATCTCCAGTTCCAGTGGATCAGACAGACAGACAGACAGACAGAGAGACAGAGATAAGGATGGCAGGCCTGCCTGGTCTTTCTTTATTTCTTATACTTTTTAAAAAATATTTATTTATTTATTTATTTATTTATTTATTTATTTATTTATTTATTTATTAGATATAAGTACACTGTAGCCGTCTTCAGACACTCCAGAAGAGGGTGTCAGATTCTAGAGAATCTAAATCCCTCTTATGGTCTGAATATGATGTACATAAACACAGCCTCACATATACTTCTAAAAATTATAAATATGTGGGGCCACTGAAAGCACTCAACAATTAACAGCATTGTCTCCTCTTCCAGAGAACCTGGGATCAACTACCAGCACCTAAAAGGTGGCCCATCTCCAGTTCCAGGGGATCAGACAGACAGAGAGACAGACAGTGATAAGGATGGCAGGCCTGCCTGGTCTTTCTTTCTTATCCTTTTTTAAAAAAAATGTTTATTTATTTATTTATTTATTTATTTATTTATTTATTTATTTATTTATTTATTTATTTATTTATTATTAAATATAAGTACACTGTAGCTGTTCAGACACTCCAGAAGAGGGTGTCATATTCTGGAGAATCTAAATCCCACTTATGGTATGCATATGATGTACATAAACACAGCCTCACATATACTTCTAAAAATTTAAAGAAGGGTGGGGCCACTCTAAAAGCTCAACAATTAACAGCATTGTCTCCTCTTTCAGAGAAACTGGGATAAACTACCAGCACCTTATTGTGGCCCATCTCCAGTTCCAGTGGATCAGACAGACAGACAGACAGACAGAGAGACAGAGATAAGGATGGCAGGTCTGCCTGGTCTTTCTTTATTTCTTATACTTTTTAAAAAATGTTTATTCATTTATTTATTTATTTATTTATGTATTTATTAGATATAAGTACATTGTAGCCGTCTTCAGACACTCCAGAAGAGGGTGTCAGATTCTAGAGAATCTAAATCCCTCTTATGGTCTGAATATGATGTACATAAACACAGCCTCACATATACTTCTAAAAATTATAAATAGGTGGGGCCACTGAAAGGACTCAACAATTAACAGCATTGTCTCCTCTTCCAGAGAACCTGGGGTCAACTACCAGCACCTAAAAGTTGGCCCATCTCCAGTTCCAGGGGATCAGACAGACAGAGAGACAGACAGTGATAAGGATGGCAGGCCTGCCTGGTCTTTCTTTCTTATCCTTTTTTAAAAAAATGTTTATTTATTTATTTATTTATTTATTTATTTATTTATTTATTATTAGATATAAGTACACTGTAGCTGTTCAGACACTCCAGAAGAGGGTATCATATTCTGGAGAATCTAAATCCCACTTATGGTATGCATATGATGTACATAAACACAGCCTCACATATACTTCTAAAAATTTAAAGAAGGGTGGGGCCACTCTAAAAGCTCAACAATTAACAGCATTGTCTCCTCTTCCAGAGTACCTAGGATCAACTACCAGCAACTATATGGTGGCCCATCTCCAGTTCCAGGGGATCAGACAGAGTGACATACAGACAGTGATAAGGATGGCAGGCCTGCCTGGTCTTTCTTTCTTTCGTATCCTTTTTAAAAAAATGTTTATTTATATATTTATTTATGTATTTATTAGATATATGTACACTGTAGCTGCTTTCAGACACTCCAGAAGAGGGTGTCAGATTCTGGAGAATCTAAATCCCTCTTATGGTCTGCATATGATGTACATAAACAAGGCCTCGCACATACTTCTAAAAATTTAAAGATGTGTGGGGCCACTGAGAGGGCTCAACAATTAACAGCATTGTCTCCTCTTTCAGAGAACCTGGGATAAACTACCAGCACCTTATGGTGGCCCATCTCCAGTTCCAGTGGATCAGACAGACAGACAGACAGACAGAGAGACAGAGATAAGGATGGCAGGCCTGCCTGGTCTTTCTTTATTTCTTATACTTTTTAAAAATTGTTTATTTATTTATTTATTTATTTATTTATTTATGTATGTATTTATTAGATATAAGTACACTGTAGCCGTCTTCAGACACTCCAGAAGAGGGTGTCAGATTCTAGAGAATCTAAATCCCTCTTATGGTCTGAATATGATGTACATAAACACAGCCTCACATATACGTCTAAAATTATAAATAGGTGGGGCCACTGAAAGGACTCAACAATTAACAGCATTGTCTCCTCTTCCAGAGAACCTGGGATCAACTACCAGCACCTAAAAGGTGGCCCATCAACAGTTCCAGGGGATCAGACAGACAGACAGACAGACAGTGATAAGGATGGCAGGCCTGCCTGGTCTTTCTTTCTTTCTTATCCTTTTTTAAAAAAATGTTTATTTATTTATTTATTTATTTATTTATTTATTTATTTATTTATTTATTATTAGATATAAGTACACTGTAGCTGTTCAGACACTCCAGAAGAGGGTGTCAGATTCTGGAGAATCTAAATCCCTCTTATGGTCTGCATATGATGTACATAAACACAGCCTCACATATACTTCTAAAAATTTAAAGATGGGTGGGCCCACTGAAAGGGCTCAACAATTAACACCATTGTCTCCTCTTCCAGAGAACGTGGGATCAACTACCAGCAACTATGTGGTGGCCCATCTCAAGTTGCAGGGGATCAGACAGACAGACAGACAGACAGAGATAAGGATGGCAGTCCTGCCTGATTTTTCTTTCTTTCTTATCCTTTTTAAAATTGTTTATTTATTTATTTATTCATTAATTAATTAATTTATTTATTTATGTATTTATTAGATATAAGTACACTGTAGCTGTCTTCAGACTCTCCAGAAGAGGGTGTCAGATTCTGGATAATCTATATCCCTCTTATGGTCTGCATATGATGTACATAAACACAGCCTCACATATACTTCTAAAAATTTAAAGATGGTTGGGGCCACTGAAAGGGCTCAACAATTAACAGCATTGTCTCCTCTTCCAGAGGACCTGGGATCAACTACCAGCACCTATATTGTGGCCCATCTCCAGTTCCAGGGGATCAGACAGACATACATACAGACAGACAGACAAGGATTGCAGGCCTGCCTGGTTTTTCTTTCTTCTTATACATTTTAAAAATGTTTATTTATTTATATATATATTTATTAGATATAAGTACACTGTAGCTGTCTTCAGACACTTCAGAAGAGGGTGTCATATTCTGGAGAATCTAAATCCCTCTTATGGTCTGCATATGATGTACATAAACACAGCCTCACATATACTTCTCAAAATTTAAAGAAGGGTGGGGCCACTCTAAAAGCTCAACAATTAACAGCATTGTCTCCTCTTCCAGAGTACCTGGGATCAACTACCAGCAACTATATGGTGGTCCATCTCCAGTTCCAAGGGATCAGACAGACAGACATACAGACAGTGATAAGGATGGCAGGCCTGCCTAGTCTTTCTTTCTTTTTTATCCTTTTTTAAAAAATGTTTATTTATTTATTTATTTATGTATTTATTAGATATAAGTACACTGTAGCTGTCTTCAGACACTCCAGAAGAGGGTGTCAGATTCTGGAGAATCTAAATCCCTCTTATGGTCTGCATATGATGTACATAAACAGAGCCTCACATATACTTCTAAAAATTTAAAGATGTGTGGGGCCACTGAGAGGGCTCAACAATTAAGAGCATTGTCTCCTCTTTCAGAGAACCTGGGATTAAACTACCAGCACCTTATGGTGGCCCATCTCCAGTTCCAGTGGATCAGACAGACAGACAGACAGACAGACAGAGAGACAGAGATAAGGATGGCAGGTCTGCCTGGTCTTTCTTTATTTCTTATACTTTTTAAAAAATGTTTATTTATATATTTATTTATTTATGTATTTATTAGATATAAGTACATTGTAGCCGTCTTCAGACACTCCAGAAGAGGGTGTCAGATTCTAGAGAATCTAAATCCCTCTTATGGTCTGAATATGATGTACATAAACACAGCCTCACATATACGTCTAAAAATTATAAATAGGTGGGGCCACTGAAAGGACTCAACAATTAACAGCATTGTCTCCTCTTCCAGAGAACCTGGGATCAACTACCAGCACCTAAAAGGTGGCCCATCTCCAGTTCCAGGGGATCAGACAGACAGACAGACAGACAGTGATAAGGATGGCAGGCCTGCCTGGTCTTTCTTTCTTTCTTATCCTTTTTTTTAAAAAATGTTTATTTATTTATTTATTTATTTATTTATTTATTTATTTATTTATTATTAGATATAAGTACACTGTAGCTGTTCAGACACTCCAGAAGAGGGTGTCAGATTCTGGAGAATCTAAATCTCTCTTATGGTCTGCATATGATGTACATAAACACAGCCTCACATATAATTCTAAAAATTTAAAGAAGGGTTGGAGCACTCTAAAAGCTCAACAATTAACAGCATTGTCTCCTCTTCCAGAGTACTTGGGATCAGTTACCAGCAACTATATGGTGGCCCATCTCCAGTTCCAGGGGATCAGACAGACAGACATACAGACAGTGATAAGGATGGCAGGCCTGCCTGGTCTTTCTTTCTTTCTTATCCTTTTTAAAAAAATGTTTATTTATATATTTATTTATGTATTTATTAGATATAAGTACACTGTAGCTGTCTTCAGACACCCCAGAAGAGGGTGTCGATTCTGGAGAATCTAAATCCCTCTTATGGTCTGCATATGATGTACATAAACACAGCCTCACATATACTTCTAAAAATTTAAAGATGTGTGGGGCAAATGAGAGGGCTCAACAAGTAACAGCATTGTCTCCTCTTTCAGAAACCTGGGATAAACTACCAGCACCTTATGGTGGCCCATCTCCAGTTCCAGTGGATCAGACAGACAGACAGACAGACAGAGAGACAGAGATAAGGATGGCAGGCCTGCCTGGTCTTTCTTTATTTCTTATACTTTTTAAAAAATATTTATTTATTTATTTATTTATTTATTTATTTATTTATTTATTTATTTATTTATTAGATATAAGTACACTGTAGCCGTCTTCAGACACTCCAGAAGAGGGTGTCAGATTCTAGAGAATCTAAATCCCTCTTATGGTCTGAATATGATGTACATAAACACAGCCTCACATATACTTCTAAAAATTATAAATATGTGGGGCCACTGAAAGCACTCAACAATTAACAGCATTGTCTCCTCTTCCAGAGAACCTGGGATCAACTACCAGCACCTAAAAGGTGGCCCATCTCCAGTTCCAGGGGATCAGACAGACAGAGAGACAGACAGTGATAAGGATGGCAGGCCTGCCTGGTCTTTCTTTCTTATCCTTTTTTAAAAAAAATGTTTATTTATTTATTTATTTATTTATTTATTTATTTATTATTAAATATAAGTACACTGTAGCTGTTCAGACACTCCAGAAGAGGGTGTCATATTCTGGAGAATCTAAATCCCACTTATGGTATGCATATGATGTACATAAACACAGCCTCACATATACTTCTAAAAATTTAAAGAAGGGTGGGGCCACTCTAAAAGCTCAACAATTAACAGCATTGTCTCCTCTTCCAGAGTACCTGGGATCAACTACCAGCAACTATATGGTGGCCCATCTCCAGTTCCAGGGGATCAGACAGAGAGACATACAGACAGTGATAAGGATGGCAGGCCTGCCTGGTCTTTCTTTCTTTCGTATCCTTTTTAAAAAAATGTTTATTTATATATTTATTTATGTATTTATTAGATATATGTACACTTTAGCTGCTTTCAGACACTCCAGAAGAGGGTGTCAGATTCAGGAGAATCTAAATCCCTGTTATGGTCTGCATATGATGTACATAAACACAGCCTCGCATATACTTCTAAAAATTTAAAGATGTGTGGGGCCACTGAAAGGGCTCAACAATTAACAGCCTTGTCTCCTCTTTCAGAGAACCTGGGATAAACTACCAGCACCTTATGGTGGCCCATCTCCAGTTCCAGTGGATCAGACAGACAGACAGACAGACAGAGAGACAGAAATAAGGATGGCAGGCCTGCCTGGTCTTTCTTTATTTCTTATACTTTTTAAAAATTGTTTATTTATTTATTTATTTATTTATTTATTTATTTATTTATGTATTTATTAGATATAAGTACACTGTAGCCGTCTTCAGACACTCCAGAAGAGGGTATCAGTTTCTAGAGAATCTAAATCCCTCTTATGGTCTGAATATGATGTACATAAACACAGCCTCACATATACGTCTAAAAATTATAAATAGGTGGGGCCACTGAAAGGACTCAACAATTAACAGCATTGTCTCCTCTTCCAGAGAACCTGGGATCAACTACCAGCACCTAAAAGGTGGCCCATCTCCAGTTCCAGGGGATCAGACAGACAGACAGACAGACAGTGATAAGGATGGCAGGCCTGCCTGGTCTTTCTTTCTTTCTTATCCTTTTTTTAAAAAAATTTTTATTTATTTATTTATTTATTTATTTATTTATTTATTTATTTATTTATTATTAGATATAAGTACACTGTAGCTGTTCAGACACTCCAGAAGAGGGTGTCAGATTCTGGAGAATCTAAATCCCTCTTATGGTCTGCATATGATGTACATAAACACAGCCTCACATATACTTCTAAAAATTTAAAGATGGGTGGGCCCACTGAAAGGGCTCAACAATTAACACCATTGTCTCCTCTTCCAGAGAACGTGGGATCAACTACCAGCAACTATGTGGTGGCCCATCTCAAGTTGCAGGGGATCAGACAGACAGACAGACAGACAGAGATAAGGATGGCAGTCCTGCCTGATTTTTCTTTCTTTCTTATCCTTTTTAAAATTGTTTATTTATTTATTTATTCATTAATTAATTAATTTATTTATTTATGTATTTATTAGATATAAGTACACTGTAGCTGTCTTCAGACTCTCCAGAAGAGGGTGTCAGATTCTGGATAATCTATATCCCTCTTATGGTCTGCATATGATGTACATAAACACAGCCTCACATATACTTCTAAAAATTTAAAGATGGTTTGGGCCACTGAAAGGGCTCAATAATTAACAGCATTGTCTACTCTTCCAGAGGACCTGGGATCAACTACCAGCACCTATATTGTGGCCCATCTCCAGTTCCAGGGGATCAGACAGACATACATACAGACAGACAGACAAGGATTGCAGGCCTGCCTGGTTTTTCTTTCTTCTTATACATGTTAAAAATGTTTATTTATTTATATATATATTTATTAGATATAAGTACACTGTAGCTGTCTTCAGACACTTCAGAAGAGGGTGTCATATTCTGGAGAATCTAAATCCCTCTTATGGTATGCATATGATGTACATAAACACAGCCTCACATATACTTCTAAAAATTTAAAGAAGGGTGGGGCCACTCTAAAAGCTCAACAATTAACAGCATTGTCTCCTCTTCCAGAGTACCTGGGATCAACTACCAGCAACTATATGGTGGTCCATCTCCAGTTCCAAGGGATCAGACAGACAGACATACAGACAGTGATAAGGATGGCAGGCCTGCCTAGTCTTTCTTTCTTTTTTATCCTTTTTTAAAAAATGATTATTTATTTATTTATTTATTTATTTATGTATTTATTAGATATAAGTACACTGTAGCTGTCTTCAGACACTCCAGAAGAGGGTGTCAGATTCTGGAGAATCTAAATCCCTGTTATGGTCTGCATATGATGTACATAAACAGAGCCTCACATATACTTCTAAAAATTTAAAGATGTGTGGGGCCACTGAGAGGGCTCAACAATTAACAGCATTGTCTCCTCTTTCAGAGAACCTGGGATAAACTACCAGCACCTTATGGTGGCCCATCTCCAGTTCCAGTGGATCAGACAGACAGACAGACAGAAAGACAGAGAGACAGAGATAAGGATGGCAGGTCTGCCTGGTCTTTCTTTATTTCTTATACTTTTTAAAAAATGTTTATTTATATATTTATTTATTTATGTATTTATTAGATATAAGTACATTGTAGCCGTCTTCAGACACTCCAGAAGAGGGTGTAAGATTCTAGAGAATCTAAATCCCTCTTATGGTCTGAATATGATGTACATAAACACAGCCTCACATATACGTCTAAAAATTATAAATAGGTGGGGCCACTTAAAGGACTCAACAATTAACATCATTGTCTCCTCTTCCAGAGAACCTGGGATCAACTACCAGCACCTAAAAGGTGGCCCATCTCCAGTTCCAGGGGATCAGACAGACAGACAGACAGACAGTGATAAGGATGGCAGGCCTGCCTGGTCTTTCTTTCTTTCTTATCCTTTTTTTAAAAAAATGTTTATTTATTTATTTATTTATTTATTTATTTATTTATTTATTTATTTATTTATTATTAGATATAAGTACACTGTAGCTGTTCAGACACTCCAGAAGAGGGTGTCAGATTCTGGAGAATCTAAATCTCTCTTATGGTCTGCATATGATGTACATAAACACAGCCTCACATATAATTCTAAAAATTTAAAGAAGGGTTGGAGCACTCTAAAAGCTCAACAATTAACAGCATTGTCTCCTCTTCCAGAGTACTTGGGATCAGTTACCAGCAACTATATGGTGGCCCATCTCCAGTACCAGGGGATCAGACAGACAGACATACAGACAGTGATAAGGATGGCAGGCCTGCCTGGTCTTTCTTTCTTTCTTATCCTTTTTAAAAAAATGTTTATTTATATATTTATTTATGTATTTATTAGATATAAGTACACTGTAGCTGTCTTCAGACACCCCAGAAGAGGGTGTCGATTCTGGAGAATCTAAATCCCTCTTATGGTCTGCATATGATGTACATAAACACAGCCTCACATATATTTCTAAAAATTTAAAGATGTGTGGGGCAAATGAGAGGGCTCAACAAGTTACAGCATTATCTCCTCTTTCAGAAACCTGGGATAAACTACCAGCACCTTATGGTGGCCCATCTCCAGTTCCAGTGGATCAGACAGACAGACAGACAGACAGAGAGACAGAGATAAGGATGGCAGGCCTGCCTGGTCTTTCTTTATTTCTTATACTTTTTAAAAATTGTTTATTTATTTATTTATTTATTTATTTATTTATTTATTTATTTATTTATTAGATATAAGTACACTGTAGCCGTCTTCAGACACTCCAGAAGAGGGTGTCAGATTCTAGAGAATCTAAATCCCTCTTATGGTCTGAATATGATGTACATAAACACAGCCTCACTTATACGTATAAAAATTATAAATAGGTGGGGCCACTGAAAGGACTCAACAATTAACAGCATTGTCTCCTCTTCCAGAGAATCTGGGATCAACTACCAGCACCTAAAAGGTGGCACATCTACAGTTCCAGGGGATCAGACAGACAGACAGACAGACAGTGATAAGGATGGCAGGCCTGCCTGGTCTTTCTTTCTTTCTTATCCTTTTTTTAAAAAAATGTTCGTTTATTTATTTATTTATTTATTTATTTATTTATTTATTTATTTATTATTAGATATAAGTACACTGTAGCTGTTCAGACACTCCAGAAGAGGGTGTCAGATTCTAGAGAATCTAAATCCCTCTTATGGTCTGCATATGATGTACATAAACACAGCCTCACATATACTTCTAAAAATTTAAAGAAGGGTGGGGCCACTCTAAAAGCTCAACAATTAACAGCATTGTCTCCTCTTCCAGAGTACCTGGGATCAACTACCAGCAACTATATGGTGGCCCATCTCCAGTTCCAGGGGATCAGACAGACAGACATACAGACAGTGATAAGGATGGCAGGCCTGCCTGGTCTTTCTTTCTTTCTTATCCTTTTAAAAAAATGTTTATTTATATATTTATGTATGTATTTATTAGATATATGTACACTGTAGCTGTCTTCAGACACTCCAGAAGAGGGTGTCAGATTCTGGAGAATCTAAATCCCTCTTATGGTCTGCATATTCGGTACATAAACACAGCCTTGCATGTACTTCTAAAAATTTAAAGATGTGTGGGGCCACTGAGAGGGCTCAACAATTAACAGCATTGTCTCCTCTTTCAGAGAACCTGGGATAAACTACCAGCACCTTATGGTGGCCCATCTCCAGTTCCAGGGTATCAGAAAGACAGGCAGACAGAGAGACAGAGATATGGATGGCAGGCCTGCCTGGTCTTTCTTTATTTCTCATATTTTAAAAAAATGTTTATATTTTATTTATTTATTTATTTATTTATTTATTTATTTATGTATTTATTAGATATAAGTACACTGTAGCCGTCTTCAGACACTCCAGAAGAGGGTGTCAGATTCTAGAGAATCTAAATCCCTCTTATGGTCTGAATATGATGTACATAAACACAGCCTCACATATACTTCTAAAAATTTAAAGATGGTTGGGGCCACTGAAAGTGCTCAACAATTAACAGCATTGTCTCCTCTTCCAGAGGACCTGGGATCAACTACCAGCACCTATATTGTGGCCCATCTCCAGTTCCAGGGGATCAGACAGACATACATACATACAGACAGACAAGGATTGCAGGCCTGCCTGGTTTTTCTTTCTTCTTATACATTTTAAAAATGTTTATTTATTTATATATATATTTATTAGATATAAGAACACTGTAGCTGTCTTCAGACACTTCTGAAGAGGGTGTCATATTCTGGAGAATCTAAATCCCTCTTATGGACTGCATATGATGTACATAAACACAGCCTCACATATACTTCTAAAAATTTAAAGAAGGGTGGGGCCACTCTAAAAGCTCAACAATTAACAGCATTGTCTCCTCTTCCAGAGTACCTGGGATCAACTACCAGCAACTATATGGTGGTCCATCTCCAGTTCCAAGGGATCAGACAGACAGACATACAGACAGTGATAAGGATGGCAGGCCTGCCTGGTCTTTCTTTCTTTCTTATCCTTTTTAAAAAAATGTTTATTTATTTATTTATTTATGTATTTATTAGATATAAGTACACTGTAGCTGTCTTCAGACACTCCAGAAGAGGGTGTCAGATTCTGGAGAATCTAAATCCCTCTTATGGTCTGCATATGATGTACATAAACAGAGCCTCACATATACTTCTAAAAATTTAAAGATGTGTGGGGCCACTGAGAGGGCTCAACAATTAACAACATTGTCTCCTCTTTCAGAGAAACTGGGATAAACTACCAGCACCTTATTGTGGCCCATCTCCAGTTCCAGTGGATCAGACAGACAGACAGACAGACAGAGAGACAGAGATAAGGATGGCAGGCCTGCCTGGTCTTTCTTTATTTCTTATACTTTTTAAAAATTGTTTATTTATTTATTTATTTATTTATTTATTTATTTATTTATTTATGTATTTATTAGATATAAGTACACTGTAGCCGTCTTCAGACACTCCAGAAGAGGGTGTCAGATTCTAGAGAATCTAAATCCCTCTTATGGTCTGAATATGATGTACATAAACACAGCCTCACATATACGTCTAAAAATTATAAATAGGTGGGGCCACTGAAAGGACTCAACAATTAAAAGCATTGTCTCCTCTTCCAGAGAACCTGGGATCAACTACCAGCACCTAAAAGGTGGCCCATCTCCAGTTCCAGGGGATCAGACAGACAGACAGACAGACAGTGATAAGGATGGCAGGCCTGCCTGGTCTTTCTTTCTTTCTTATCCTTTTTTAAAAAAATGTTTATTTATTTATTTATTTATTTATTTATTTATTTATTTATTTATTTATTTATTTATTATTAGATATAAGTACACTGTAGCTGTTCAGACACTCCAGAAGAGGGTGTCAGATTCTGGAGAATCTAAATCCCTCTTATGGTCTGCATATGATGTACATAAACACAGCCTCACATATACTTCTAAAAATTTAAAGATGGGTGGGCCCACTGAAAGGGCTCAACAATTAACACCATTGTCTCCTCTTCCAGAGAACGTGGGATCAACTACCAGCAACTATGTGGTGGCCCATCTCAAGTTGCAGGGGATCAGACAGACAGACAGACAGACAGAGATAAGGATGGCAGTCCTGCCTGATTTTTCTTTCTTTCTTATCCTTTTTAAAATTGTTTATTTATTTATTTATTCATTAATTAATTTATTTATTTATTTATGTATTTATTAGATATAAGTACACTGTAGCTGTCTTCAGACTCTCCAGAAGAGGGTGTCAGATTCTGGATAATCTATATCCCTCTTATGGTCTGCATATGATGTACATAAACACAGCCTCACATATACTTCTAAAAATTTAAAGATGGTTGGGGCCACTGAAAGGGCTCAACAATTAACAGCATTGTCTCCTCTTCCAGAGGACCTGGGATCAACTACCAGCACCTATATTGTGGCCCATCTCCAGTTCCAGGGGATCAGAGAGACATACATACAGACAGACAGACAAGGATTGCAGGCCTGCCTGGTTTTTCTTTCTTCTTATACATTTTAAAAATGTTTATTTATTTATATATATATTTATTAGATATAAGTACACTGTAGCTGTCTTCAGACACTTCAGAAGAGGGTGTCATATTCTGGAGAATCTAAATCCCTCTTATGGTCTGCATATGATGTACATAAACACAGCCTCACATATACTTCTAAAAATTTAAAGAAGGGTGGGGCCACTCTAAAAGCTCAACAATTAACAGCATTGTCTCCTCTTCCAGAGTACCTGGGATCAACTACCAGCAACTATATGGTGGTCCATCTCCAGTTCCAAGGGATCAGACAGACAGACATACAGACAGTGATAAGGATGGCAGGCCTGCCTAGTCTTTCTTTCTTTTTTATCCTTTTTTAAAAAATGTTTATTTATTTATTTATTTATGTATTTATTAGATATAAGTACACTGTAGCTGTCTTCAGACACTCCAGAAGAGGGTGTCAGATTCTGGAGAATCTAAATCCCTCTTATGGTCTGCATATGATGTACATAAACAGAGCCTCACATATACTTCTAAAAATTTAAAGATGTGTGGGGCCACTGAGAGGGCTCAACAATTAAGAGCATTGTCTCCTCTTTCAGAGAACCTGGGATTAAACTACCAGCACCTTATGGTGGCCCATCTCCAGTTCCAGTGGATCAGACAGACAGACAGACAGACAGACAGAGAGACAGAGATAAGGATGGCAGGTCTGCCTGGTCTTTCTTTATTTCTTATACTTTTTAAAAAATGTTTATTTATATATTTATTTATTTATGTATTTATTAGATATAAGTACATTGTAGCCGTCTTCAGACACTCCAGAAGAGGGTGTCAGATTCTAGAGAATCTAAATCCCTCTTATGGTCTGAATATGATGTAC
Source organism: Mus caroli (assembly GCF_978045245.1). NCBI lineage: Eukaryota > Metazoa > Chordata > Mammalia > Rodentia > Muridae > Mus > Mus caroli. The sequence goes on along the minus strand of NW_028227281.1, from coordinate 7,085,098 downwards.
ATAAACACAGCCTCACATATACGTCTAAAAATTATAAATAGGTGGGGCCACTGAAAGGACTCAACAATTAACAGCATTGTCTCCTCTTCCAGAGAACCTGGGATCAACTACCAGCACCTAAAAGGTGGCCCATCTCCAGTTCCAGGGGATCAGACAGACAGACAGACAGACAGTGATAAGGATGGCAGGCCTGCCTGGTCTTTCTTTCTTTCTTATCCTTTTTTTTAAAAAATGTTTATTTATTTATTTATTTATTTATTTATTTATTTATTTATTTATTTATTTATTATTAGATATAAGTACACTGTAGCTGTTCAGACACTCCAGAAGAGGGTGTCAGATTCTGGAGAATCTAAATCTCTCTTATGGTCTGCATATGATGTACATAAACACAGCCTCACATATAATTCTAAAAATTTAAAGAAGGGTTGGAGCACTCTAAAAGCTCAACAATTAACAGCATTGTCTCCTCTTCCAGAGTACTTGGGATCAGTTACCAGCAACTATATGGTGGCCCATCTCCAGTTCCAGGGGATCAGACAGACAGACATACAGACAGTGATAAGGATGGCAGGCCTGCCTGGTCTTTCTTTCTTTCTTATCCTTTTTAAAAAAATGTTTATTTATATATTTATTTATGTATTTATTAGATATAAGTACACTGTAGCTGTCTTCAGACACCCCAGAAGAGGGTGTCGATTCTGGAGAATCTAAATCCCTCTTATGGTCTGCATATGATGTACATAAACACAGCCTCACATATACTTCTAAAAATTTAAAGATGTGTGGGGCAAATGAGAGGGCTCAACAAGTAACAGCATTGTCTCCTCTTTCAGAAACCTGGGATAAACTACCAGCACCTTATGGTGGCCCATCTCCAGTTCCAGTGGATCAGACAGACAGACAGACAGACAGAGAGACAGAGATAAGGATGGCAGGCCTGCCTGGTCTTTCTTTATTTCTTATACTTTTTAAAAAATATTTATTTATTTATTTATTTATTTATTTATTTATTTATTTATTAGATATAAGTACACTGTAGCCGTCTTCAGACACTCCAGAAGAGGGTGTCAGATTCTAGAGAATCTAAATCCCTCTTATGGTCTGAATATGATGTACATAAACACAGCCTCACATATAGTTCTAAAAATTATAAATATGTGGGGCCACTGAAAGCACTCAACAATTAACAGCATTGTCTCCTCTTCCAGAGAACCTGGGATCAACTACCAGCACCTAAAAGGTGGCCCATCTCCAGTTCCAGGGGATCAGACAGACAGAGAGACAGACAGTGATAAGGATGGCAGGCCTGCCTGGTCTTTCTTTCTTATCCTTTTTTAAAAAAAATGTTTATTTATTTATTTATTTATTTATTTATTTATTTATTTATTTATTATTAAATATAAGTACACTGTAGCTGTTCAGACACTCCAGAAGAGGGTGTCATATTCTGGAGAATCTAAATCCCACTTATGGTATGCATATGATGTACATAAACACAGCCTCACATATACTTCTAAAAATTTAAAGAAGGGTGGGGCCACTCTAAAAGCTCAACAATTAACAGCATTGTCTCCTCTTCCAGAGTACCTGGGATCAACTACCAGCAACTATATGGTGGCCCATCTCCAGTTCCAGGGGATCAGACAGAGAGACATACAGACAGTGATAAGGATGGCAGGCCTGCCTGGTCTTTCTTTCTTTCGTATCCTTTTTAAAAAAATGTTTATTTATATATTTATTTATGTATTTATTAGATATATGTACACTTTAGCTGCTTTCAGACACTCCAGAAGAGGGTGTCAGATTCTGGAGAATCTAAATCCCTGTTATGGTCTGCATATGATGTACATAAACACAGCCTCGCATATACTTCTAAAAATTTAAAGATGTGTGGGGCCACTGAAAGGGCTCAACAATTAACAGCCTTGTCTCCTCTTTCAGAGAACCTGGGATAAACTACCAGCACCTTATGGTGGCCCATCTCCAGTTCCAGTGGATCAGACAGACAGACAGACAGACAGAGAGACAGAAATAAGGATGGCAGGCCTGCCTGGTCTTTCTTTATTTCTTATACTTTTTAAAAATTGTTTGTTTATTTATTTATTTATTTATTTATTTATTTATTTATTTATTTATTTATGTATTTATTAGATATAAGTACACTGTAGCCGTCTTCAGACACTCCAGAAGAGGGTATCAGTTTCTAGAGAATCTAAATCCCTCTTATGGTCTGAATATGATGTACATAAACACAGCCTCACATATACGTCTAAAAATTATAAATAGGTGGGGCCACTGAAAGGACTCAACAATTAACAGCATTGTCTCCTCTTCCAGAGAACCTGGGATCAACTACCAGCACCTAAAAGGTGGCCCATCTCCAGTTCCAGGGGATCAGACAGACAGACAGACAGACAGTGATAAGGATGGCAGGCCTGCCTGGTCTTTCTTTCTTTCTTATCCTTTTTTTAAAAAAATTTTTATTTATTTATTTATTTATTTATTTATTTATTTATTTATTTATTTATTTATTATTAGATATAAGTACACTGTAGCTGTTCAGACACTCCAGAAGAGGGTGTCAGATTCTGGAGAATCTAAATCCCTCTTATGGTCTGCATATGATGTACATAAACACAGCCTCACATATACTTCTAAAAATTTAAAGATGGGTGGGCCCACTGAAAGGGCTCAACAATTAACACCATTGTCTCCTCTTCCAGAGAACGTGGGATCAACTACCAGCAACTATGTGGTGGCCCATCTCAAGTTGCAGGGGATCAGACAGACAGACAGACAGACAGAGATAAGGATGGCAGTCCTGCCTGATTTTTCTTTCTTTCTTATCCTTTTTAAAATTGTTTATTTATTTATTTATTCATTAATTAATTAATTTATTTATTTATGTATTTATTAGATATAAGTACACTGTAGCTGTCTTCAGACTCTCCAGAAGAGGGTGTCAGATTCTGGATAATCTATATCCCTCTTTTGGTCTGCATATGATGTACATAAACACAGCCTCACATATACTTCTAAAAATTTAAAGATGGTTTGGGCCACTGAAAGGGCTCAACAATTAACAGCATTGTCTACTCTTCCAGAGGACCTGGGATCAACTACCAGCACCTATATTGTGGCCCATCTCCAGTTCCAGGGGATCAGACAGACATACATACAGACAGACAGACAAGGATTGCAGGCCTGCCTGGTTTTTCTTTCTTCTTATACATGTTAAAAATGTTTATTTATTTATATATATATTTATTAGATATAAGTACACTGTAGCTGTCTTCAGACACTTCAGAAGAGGGTGTCATATTCTGGAGAATCTAAATCCCTCTTATGGTCTGCATATGATGTACATAAACACAGCCTCACATATACTTCTAAAAATTTAAAGAAGGGTGGGGCCACTCTAAAAGCTCAACAATTAACAGCATTGTCTCCTCTTCCAGAGTACCTGGGATCAACTACCAGCAACTATATGGTGGTCCATCTCCAGTTCCAAGGGATCAGACATACAGACATACAGACAGTGATAAGGATGGCAGGCCTGCCTAGTCTTTCTTTCTTTTTTATCCTTTTTTAAAAAATGTTTATTTATTTATTTATTTATTTATGTATTTATTAGATATAAGTACACTGTAGCTGTCTTCAGACACTCCAGAAGAGGGTGTCAGATTCTGGAGAATCTAAATCCCTGTTATGGTCTGCATATGATGTACATAAACAGAGCCTCACATATACTTCTAAAAATTTAAAGATGTGTGGGGCCACTGAGAGGGCTCAACAATTAACAGCATTGTCTCCTCTTTCAGAGAACCTGGGATAAACTACCAGCACCTTATGGTGGCCCATCTCCAGTTCCAGTGGATCAGACAGACAGACAGACAGAAAGACAGAGAGACAGAGATAAGGATGGCAGGTCTGCCTGGTCTTTCTTTATTTCTTATACTTTTTAAAAAATGTTTATTTATATATTTATTTATTTATGTATTTATTAGATATAAGTACATTGTAGCCGTCTTCAGACACTCCAGAAGAGGGTGTAAGATTCTAGAGAATCTAAATCCCTCTTATGGTCTGAATATGATGTACATAAACACAGCCTCACATATACGTCTAAAAATTATAAATAGGTGGGGCCACTTAAAGGACTCAACAATTAACATCATTGTCTCCTCTTCCAGAGAACCTGGGATCAACTACCAGCACCTAAAAGGTGGCCCATCTCCAGTTCCAGGGGATCAGACAGACAGACAGACAGACAGTGATAAGGATGGCAGGCCTGCCTGGTCTTTCTTTCTTTCTTATCCTTTTTTTTAAAAAATGTTTATTTATTTATTTATTTATTTATTTATTTATTTATTTATTATTAGATATAAGTACACTGTAGCTGTTCAGACACTCCAGAAGAGGGTGTCAGATTCTGGAGAATCTAAATCTCTCTTATGGTCTGCATATGATGTACATAAACACAGCCTCACATATAATTCTAAAAATTTAAAGAAGGGTTGGAGCACTCTAAAAGCTCAACAATTAACAGCATTGTCTCCTCTTCCAGAGTACTTGGGATCAGTTACCAGCAACTATATGGTGGCCCATCTCCAGTACCAGGGGATCAGACAGACAGACATACAGACAGTGATAAGGATGGCAGGCCTGTCTGGTCTTTCTTTCTTTCTTATCCTTTTTAAAAAAATGTTTATTTATATATTTATTTATGTATTTATTAGATATAAGTACACTTTAGCTGTCTTCAGACACCCCAGAAGAGGGTGTCGATTCTGGAGAATCTAAATCCCTCTTATGGTCTGCATATGATGTACATAAACACAGCCTCACATATACTTCTAAAAATTTAAAGATGTGTGGGGCAAATGAGAGGGCTCAACAAGTTACAGCATTATCTCCTCTTTCAGAAACCTGGGATAAACTACCAGCACCTTATGGTGGCCCATCTCCAGTTCCAGTGGATCAGACAGACAGACAGACAGACAGAGAGACAGAGATAAGGATGGCAGGCCTGCCTGGTCTTTCTTTATTTCTTATACTTTTTAAAAATTGTTTATTTATTTATTTATTTATTTATTTATTTATTTATTTATTTATTTATTTATTAGATATAAGTACACTGTAGCCGTCTTCAGACACTCCAGAAGATGGTGTCAGATTCTAGAGAATCTAAATCCCTCTTATGGTCTGAATATGATGTACATAAACACAGCCTCACATATACGTATAAAAATTATAAATAGGTGGGGCCACTGAAAGGACTCAACAATTAACAGCATTGTCTCCTCTTCCAGAGAACCTGGGATCAACTACCAGCACCTAAAAGGTGGCACATCTACAGTTCCAGGGGATCAGACAGACAGACAGACAGACAGTGATAAGGATGGCAGGCCTGCCTGGTCTTTCTTTCTTTCTTATCCTTTTTTTAAAAAAATGTTCGTTTATTTATTTATTTATTTATTTATTTATTTATTTATTTATTATTAGATATAAGTACACTGTAGCTGTTCAGACACTCCAGAAGAGGGTGTCAGATTCTGGAGAATCTAAATCCCTCTTATGGTCTGCATATGATGTACATAAACACAGCCTCACATATACTTCTAAAAATTTAAAGAAGGGTGGGGCCACTCTAAAAGCTCAACAATTAACAGCATTGTCTCCTCTTCCAGAGTACCTGGGATCAACTACCAGCAACTATATGGTGGCCCATCTCCAGTTCCAGGGGATCAGACAGACAGACATACAGACAGTGATAAGGATGGCAGGCCTGCCTGGTCTTTCTTTCTTTCTTATCCTTTTAAAAAAATGTTTATTTATATATTTATGTATGTATTTATTAGATATATGTACACTGTAGCTGTCTTCAGACACTCCAGAAGAGGGTGTCAGATTCTGGAGAATCTAAATCCCTCTTATGGTCTGCATATTCGGTACATAAACACAGCCTTGCATGTACTTCTAAAAATTTAAAGATGTGTGGGGCCACTGAGAGGGCTCAACAATTAACAGCATTGTCTCCTCTTTCAGAGAACCTGGGATAAACTACCAGCACCTTATGGTGGCCCATCTCCAGTTCCAGGGTATCAGACAGACAGGCAGACAGAGAGACAGAGATATGGATGGCAGGCCTGCCTGGTCTTTCTTTATTTCTTATATTTTAAAAAAATGTTTATATTTTATTTATTTATTTATTTATTTATTTATTTATTTATTTATTTATGTATTTATTAGATATAAGTACACTGTAGCCGTCTTCAGACACTCCAGAAGAGGGTGTCAGATTCTAGAGAATCTAAATCCCTCTTATGGTCTGAATATGATGTACATAAACACAGCCTCACATATACTTCTAAAAATTATAAATACGTGGGGCCACTGAAAGGACTCAACAATTTACAGCATTGCCTCCTCTTCCAGAGAACCTGGGATCAACTACCAGCACCTAAAAGGTGGCCCATCTCCAGTTCCAGAGGATCAGACAGAAAGACAGACAGACAGTGATAAGGATGGCAGGCCTGCCTGGTATTTCTTTCTTTCTTATCCTTTTTTTAAAAAAATGTTCTTTTATTTATTTATTTATTTATTTATTTATTTATTTATTTATTTATTTATTATTAGATATAAGTACACTGTAGCTGTTCAGACACTCCAGAAGAGGGTGTCAGATTCTGGAGAATCTAAATCCCTCTTATGGTCTGCATATGATGTACATAAACACAGCCTCACATATACTTCTAAAAATTTAAAGAAGGGTTGGGCCACTCTAAAAGCTCAACAATTAACAGCATTGTCTCCTCTTCCAGAGTACCTGGGATCAACTACCATCAACTATATGGTGGCCCATCTCCAGTTCCAGGGGATCAGACAGACAGACATACAGACAGTGATAAGGATGGCAGGCCTGCCTAGTCTTTCTTTCTTTTTTATCCTTTTTTAAAAAATGTTTATTTATTTATTTATGTATTTATTAGATATAAGTACACTGTAGCTGTCTTCAGACACTCCAGAAGAGGGTGTCAGATTCTGGAGAATCTAAATCCCTCTTATGGTCTGCATATGATGTACATAAACAGAGCCTCACATATACTTCTAAAAATTTAAAGATGTGTGGGGCCACTGAGAGGGCTCAACAATTAACAGCATTGTCTCCTCTTTCAGAGAACCTGGGATAAACTACCAGCACCTTATGGTGGCCCATCTCCAGTTCCAGTGGATCAGACAGACAGACAGACAGACAGAGAGACAGAGATAAGGATGGCAGGTCTGCCTGGTCTTTCTTTATTTCTTATACTTTTTAAAAAATGTTTATTTATATATTTATTTATTTATGTATTTATTAGATATAAGTACATTGTAGCCGTCTTCAGACACTCCAGAAGAGGGTGTAAGATTCTAGAGAATCTAAATCCCTCTTATGGTCTGAATATGATGTACATAAACACAGCCTCACATATACGTCTAAAAATTATAAATAGGTGGGGCCACTGAAAGGACTCAACAATTAACAGCATTGTCTCCTCTTCCAGAGAACCTGGGATCAACTACCAGCACCTAAAAGGTGGCCCATCTCCAGTTCCAGGGGATCAGACAGACAGACAGACAGACAGTGATAAGGATGGCAGGCCTGCCTGGTCTTTCTTTCTTTCTTATCCTTTTTTTAAAAAAATGTTTATTTATTTATTTATTTATTTATTTATTTATTTATTTATTTATTTATTATTAGATATAAGTACACTGTAGCTGTTCAGACACTCCAGAAGAGGGTGTCAGATTCTGGAGAATCTAAATCTCTCTTATGGTCTGCATATGATGTACATAAACACAGCCTCACATATAATTCTAAAAATTTAAAGAAGGGTTGGAGCACTCTAAAAGCTCAACAATTAACAGCATTGTCTCCTCTTCCAGAGTACTTGGGATCAGTTACCAGCAACTATATGGTGGCCCATCTCCAGTTCCAGGGGATCAGACAGACAGACATACAGACAGTGATAAGGATGGCAGGCCTGCCTGGTCTTTCTTTCTTTCTTATCCTTTTTAAAAAAATGTTTATTTATATATTTATTTATGTATTTATTAGATATAAGTACACTGTAGCTGTCTTCAGACACCCCAGAAGAGGGTGTCGATTCTGGAGAATCTAAATCCCTCTTATGGTCTGCATATGATGTACATAAACACAGCCTCACATATACTTCTAAAAATTTAAAGATGTGTGGGGCAAATGAGAGGGCTCAACAAGTTACAGCATTGTTTCCTCTTTCAGAAACCTGGGATAAACTACGAGCACCTTATGGTGGCCCATCTCCAGTTCCAGTGGATCAGACAGACAGACAGACAGACAGAGAGACAGAGATAAGGATGGCAGGCCTGCCTGGTCTTTCTTTATTTCTTATACTTTTTAAAAAATGTTTATTTATTTATTTATTTATTTATTTATTTATTTATTAGATATAAGTACACTGTAGCCGTCTTCAGACACTCCAGAAGAGGGTGTCAGATTCTAGAGAATCTAAATCCCTCTTATGGTCTGAATATGATGTACATAAACAGAGCCTCACATATACTTCTAAAAATTATAAATATGTGGGGCCACTGAAAGCACTCAACAATTAACAGCATTGTCTCCTCTTTCAGAGAACCTGGGATCAACTACCAGCACCTAAAAGGTGGCCCATCTCCAGTTCCAGGGGATCAGACAGACAGAGAGACAGACAGTGATAAGGATGGCAGGCCTGCCTGGTCTTTCTTTCTTATCCTTTTTTTAAAAAAATGTTTATTTATTTATTTATTTATTTATTTATTTATTTATTTATTATTAAATATAAGTACACTGTAGCTGTTCAGACACTCCAGAAGAGGGTGTCATATTCTGGAGAATCTAAATCCCACTTATGGTATTCATATAATGTACATAAACACAGCCTCACATATACTTCTAAAAATTTAAAGAAGGGTGGGGCCACTCTAAAAGCTCAACAATTAACAGCATTGTCTCCTCTTCCAGAGTACCTGGGATCAACTACCAGCAACTATATGGTGGCCCATCTCCAGTTCCAGGGGATCAGACAGACAGACATACAGACAGTGATAAGGATGGCAGGCCTGCCTGGTCTTTCTTTCTTTCTTATCCTTTTTAAAAAATGTTTATTTATATATTTATTTATGTATTTATTAGATATATGTACACTGTAGCTGCTTTCAGACACTCCAGAAGAGGGTGTCAGATTCTGGAGAATCTAAATCCCTGTTATGGTCTGCATATGATGTACATAAACACAGCCTCGCATATACTTCTAAAAATTTAAAGATGTGTGTGACCACTGAGAGGGCTCAACAATTAACAGCATTGTCTCCTCTTTCAGAGAACCTGGAATAAACTACCAGCACCTTATGGTGGCCCATCTCCAGTTCCAGTGGATCAGACAGACAGACAGACAGACAGACAGAGAGACAGAGATAAGGATGGCAGGCCTGCCTGGTCTTTCTTTATTTCTTATATTTTAAAAAAATGTTTATATTTTATTTATTTATTTATTTATTTATTTATTTATTTATTTATTTATTTATTAGATATAAGTACACTGTAGCCGTCTTCAGACACTCCAGAAGAGGGTGTCAGATTCTAGAGAATCTAAATCCCTCTTATGGTCTGAATATGATGTACATAAACACAGCCTCACATATACGTCTAAAAATTATAAATAGGTGGGGCCACTGAAAGGACTCAACAATTAACAGCATTGTCTCCTCTTCCAGAGAACCTGGGATCAACTACCAGCACCTAAAAGGTGGCCCATCTCCAGTTCCAGGGGATCAGACAGACAGACAGACAGACAGTGATAAGGATGGCAGGCCTGCCTGGTCTTTCTTTCTTTCTTATCCTTTTTTTAAAAAAATGTTCGTTTATTTATTTATTTATTTATTTATTTATTTATTTATTTATTAGATATAAGTACACTGTAGCTGTTCAGACACTCCAGAAGAGGGTGTCAGATTCTGGAGAATCTAAATCCCTCTTATGGTCTGCATATGATGTACATAAACACAGCCTCACATATACTTCTAAAAATTTAAAGAAGGGTGGGGCCACTCTAAAAGCTCAACAATTAACAGCATTGTCTCCTCTTCCAGAGTACCTGGGATCAACTACCATCAACTATATGGTGGCCCATCTCCAGTTCCAGGGGATCAGACAGACAGACATACAGACAGTGATAAGGATGGCAGGCCTGCCTGGTCTTTCTTTCTTTCTTATCCTTTTTAAAAAAATGTTTATTTATATATTTATTTATGTATTTATTAGATATATGTACACTGTAGCTGCTTTCAGACACTCCAGAAGAGGGTGTCAGATACTGGAGAATCTAAATCCCTCTTATGGTCTGCATATGATGTACATAAACACAGCCTCGCATATACTTCTAAAAATTTAAAATGTGTGGGGCCACTGAGAGGGCTCAACAATTAACAGCATTGTCTCCTCTTTCAGAGAACCTGGGATAAACTACCAGCACCTTATGGTGGCCCATCTCCAGTTCCATTGGATCAGACAGACAGACAGACAGACAGACAGAGAGACAGAGATAAGGATAGCAGGCCTGCCTGGTCTTTCTTTATTTCTTATACTTTTTAAAAATTGTTTATTTAATTATTTATTTATTTATTTATTTATTTATTAATTAGATATAAGTACACTGTAGCCGTCTTCAGACACTCCAGAAGAGGGTGTCAGATTCTAGAGAATCTAAATCCCTCTTATGGTCTGAATATGATGTACATAAACACAGCCTCACATATACGTCTAAAAATTATAAATAGGTGGGGCCACTGAAAGGACTCAACAATTAACAGCATTGTCTCCTCTTACAGAGAACCTGGGATCAACTACCAGCACCTAAAAGGTGGCCCATCTCCAGTTCCAGGGGATCAGACAGACAGACAGACAGACAGTGATAAGGATGGCAGGCCTGCCTGGTCTTTCTTTCTTTCTTATCCTTTTTTTAAAAAAATGTTCGTTTATTTATTTATTTATTTATTTATTTATTTATTTATTTATTAGATATAAGTACACTGTAGCTGTTCAGACACTCCAGAAGAGGGTGTCAGATTCTGGAGAATCTAAATCCCTCTTATGGTCTGCATATGATGTACATAAACACAGCCTCACATATACTTCTAAAAATTTAAAGAAGGGTGGGGCCACTCTAAAAGCTCAACAATTAACAGCATTGTCTCCTCTTCCAGAGTACCTGGGATCAACTACCATCAACTATATGGTGGCCCATCTCCAGTTCCAGGGGATCAGACAGACAGACATACAGACAGTGATAAGGATGGCAGGCCTGCCTGGTCTTTCTTTCTTTCTTATCCTTTTTAAAAAAATGTTTATTTATATATTTATTTATGTATTTATTAGATATATGTACACTGTAGCTGCTTTCAGACACTCCAGAAGAGGGTGTCAGATACTGGAGAATCTAAATCCCTCTTATGGTCTGCATATGATGTACATAAACACAGCCTCGCATATACTTCTAAAAATTTAAAATGTGTGGGGCCACTGAGAGGGCTCAACAATTAACAGCATTGTCTCCTCTTTCAGAGAACCTGGGATAAACTACCAGCACCTTATGGTGGCCCATCTCCAGTTCCATTGGATCAGACAGACAGACAGACAGACAGACAGAGAGACAGAGATAAGGATAGCAGGCCTGCCTGGTCTTTCTTTATTTCTTATACTTTTTAAAAATTGTTTATTTAATTATTTATTTATTTATTTATTTATTTATTAATTAGATATAAGTACACTGTAGCCGTCTTCAGACACTCCAGAAGAGGGTGTCAGATTCTAGAGAATCTAAATCCCTCTTATGGTCTGAATATGATGTACATAAACACAGCCTCACATATACGTCTAAAAATTATAAATAGGTGGGGCCACTGAAAGGACTCAACAATTAACAGCATTGTCTCCTCTTACAGAGAACCTGGGATCAACTACCTGCAACTATATGGTGGCCCATCTCCACTCCCAGGGGATCAGACAGACAGACAGACAGACAAGGATAAGGATGGCAGGCCAGCCTGGTCTTTCTTTCTTTCTTACCCTTTTTAAAAAAAATATTTATTTATTTATTTATTTATTTATTTATTTATTTATTAGATATAAGTACACTGTAGCTGTTCAGACACTCAAGAAGAGGGTGTCAGATTCTGGAGAATCTAAATCCCTCTTATGGTCTGCATATGATGTACATAAACACAGCCTCACATATACTTCTAAAAATTTAAAGAAGGGTGGGGCCACTCTAAAAGCTCAACAATTAACAGCATTGTCTCCTCTTCCAGAGTACCTGGGATCAACTACCAGCAACTATATGGTGGCCCATCTCCAGTTCCAGGGGATCAGACAGACAGACATACAGACAGTGATAAGGATGGCAGGCCTGCCTGGTCTTTCTTTCTTTCTTATCCTTTTAAAAAAATGTTTATTTATATATTTTTGTATGTATTTATTAGATATATGTACACTGTAGCTGTCTTCAGACACTCCAGAAGAAGGTGTCAGATTCTGGAGAATCTAAATCCCTCTTATGGTCTGCATATTCGGTACATAAACACAGCCTTGCATGTACTTCTAAAAATTTAAAGATGTGTGGGGCCACTGAGAGGGCTCAACAATTAACAGCATTGTCTCCTCTTTCAGAGAACCTGGAATAAACTACCAGCACCTTATGGTGGCCCATCTCCAGTTCCAGGGGATCAGACAGACAGACAGACAGAGAGACAGAGATATGGATGGCAGGCCTGTCTGGTCTTTCTTTATTTCTTATATTTTAAAAAAAATTTTTATATTTTATTTATTTATTTATTTATTTATTTATTTATTTATTTATGTATTTATTAGATATAAGTACACTGTAGCCGTCTTCAGACACTCCAGAAGAGGGTGTCAGATTCTAGAGAATCTAAATCCCTCTTATGGTCTGAATATGATGTACATAAACACAGCCTCACATATACTTCTAAAAATTATAAATAGGTGGGGCCACTGAAAGGACTCAACAATTTACAGCATTGTCTCCTCTTCCAGAGAACCTGGGATCAACTACCAGCACCTAAAAGGTGGCCCATCTCCAGTTCCAGGGGATCAGACAGAAAGACAGACAGACAGTGATAAGGATGGCAGGCCTGCCTGGTCTTTCTTTCTTTCTTATCCTTTTTTTAAAAAAATGTTCGTTTATTTATTTATTTATTTATTCATTTATTTATTTATTTATTATTAGATATAAGTACACTGTAGCTGTTCAGACACTCCAGAAGAGGGTGTCAGATTCTGGAGAATCTAAATCCCTCTTATGGTCTGCATATGATGTACATAAACACAGCCTCACATATACTTCTAAAAATTTATAGAAGGGTGGGGCCACTCTAAAAGCTCAACAATTAACAGCATTGTCTCCTCTTCCAGAGGACCCGGGATCAACTACCAGCAACTATATGGTGGCCCATCTCCAGTTCCAGGGGATCAGACAGACAGACATACAGACAGTGATAAGGATGGCAGGCCTGCCTGATCTTTCTTTCTTTCTTATCCTTTTTAAAAAATGTTTATTTATATATTTATTTATGTATTTATTAGATATAAGTACACCGTAGCTGTCTTCAGACACTCCAGAAAAGGGTGTCAGATTCTGGAGAATCTAAATCCCTTTTATGGTCTGCATATGATGTACATAAACACATCCTCACATATACTTCTAAAAATTTAAAGCTGTGTGGGGCCACTGAAAGGGCTCAACAATTAACAGCATTGTCTCCTCTTTCAGAGAACCTGGGATAAACTACCAGCACCTTATGGTGGCCCATCTCCAGTTCCAGTGGATCAGACAGACAGACAGAGAGACAGAGATATGGATGGCAGGCCTGACTGGTCTTTCTTTATTTCTTATACTTTTTAAAAAATGTTTATTTATTCATTTATTTATTTATTTATGTATTTATTAAGTATAAGTACACTGTAGCCGGCTTCAGACACTCCAGAAGATGGTGTCAGATTCTGGAGAATCAAAATCCCTCTTATGGTCTGAATATGATGTACATAAACACAGCCTCACATATACTTGTAAAAATTAAAAATGGGTGGGGCCACTGAAAGGGCAAAACAATTAACAGCATTGTCTCCTCTTCCAGAGAAACTGGGATCAACTACCAGCACCTACAAGGTGGCCCATCTCCAGTTCCAGGGGATCAGACAGACAGACAGACAGACAGAGATAAGTATGGCAGGCCTGCCTTGTCTTTCTTTCTTTCTTATCCTTTTAAAATAATGTTTATTTATTTATTTATTTATTTATTTATTTATTTATTAATTTATATATGTATGTATTCATTAGATATAAGTACACTGTAGTTGTCTTCAGACAATCCATAAGAGGGTGTCAGATACTGGAGAATCTAAATCCCTCTTATGGTCTGCATATGATGTACATAAACACAGCCTAACATATACTTCTAAAAATTTAAAGATAGGTGGAGCCACTGAAAGGGCTCAACAATTAATAGCATTGTCTCCTCTTCCAGAGAACCTGGGATCAACTAACAGCAACTATATGGTGGCCCATCTACAGTTCCAAGGGATCAGACAGTCTGACAGACAGACAGACTGACAGAGATTAGGATGGCAGGCCTGCCTGGTCTTTCTTTCTTTCTTATCCTTTTTAAAAAATGTTTATTTATTTATGTATTTATTAGATATAAGTACACTGTAGCTGTCTTCAGACACTCCAGAAGAGGGTGTCAGATTCTGGAGAATCTAAATCCCTCTTATGGTGTGCATATGATGTACATAAACACAGCCTCACATATACTACTAAAAATTTAACGATGGGTGGGGCCACTGAAAGCGCACAACAATTAACAGCATTGTCTCCTCTTCCAGAGAACCTGGGATCAACTACCAGCACCTATATGGTGGCCCATCTCCAGTTCCAGGGGATCAGAACGACTGACAGACAGACAGACAGAGATAAGGATGGTTGGCCTGCCTGGTCTTTCTTTTTTTCTTATCCGGATTAAATAATGTTTATTTATTTTTTATTTATTTATTTATTTATTTATTTATTTATTTATTAGATATAAGTACACTGTAGCTGTCTTCAGACACTCCAGAAGAGGGTGTCAGATTCTGGAGAATCTAAATCCCTCTTATGGTCTGCATATGATGTACATAAACACAGCCTCACATATACTTCTAAAAATTTAAAGATGGGTAGGGCCACTGATAGGGCTCAACAATTAAGAGCATTGTCTCCTCTTCCAGAGAACCTTGGATCAACTACCAGCAACTATATGGTGGCCCATCTCCAGTTCCCGGGGATCAGATAGACAGACAGAGAGACAGGCAGAGATATGGATGGCAGGCCTACCTGGTCTTTCTTTCTTTCTTATCCTTTTTAAAAAATGGTTATTTATTTATTTATTTATTTATCTATTTATTTATTAGATATAAGTACACTGTAGCTGTCTTCAGATACTCCAGAAGAGGGTGTCAGATTCTGGAGAATCTAAATCCCTCTTATGGTCTGCATATGATGTACATAAACACAGCCTCACATATACTTCTAAATATTTAAAGATGGGTAGGGCCACTGATAGGGCTCAACAATTAACAGCATTGTCTCCTCTTCCAGAGAACCTGGGATCAACTACCAGCAACTTTATGGTAGCCCAACTCCAGTTCCAGGGGATCAGACAGACAGACAGACAGACAGAGATAAGGATGGCAGGCCTGCTTGGTCTTACTTTCTTTCTTATCCTTTTTAAAAAATGTTTATTTATTTATTTATTTATTTATTTATTTATTTATTTATTATAAGTACACTGTAGCTGTCTTCAGTAATTCCAGTAGAGGGTGTCAGATTCTGGAGAATCTAAATCCTCTTATAATCTGAATATGATGTACATAAACACAGCCTCACATAAACTTCTAAATATTTAAAGAAGTGTGGGGCCACTGAAAGGGCTCAACAATTAACCGAATTGTCTCCTCTTCCAGAGAACTTTGGATCAACTACCAGCACAATATGGTGCCCCATCTCAAGTTCCCGGGGATCAGATAGACAGACAGACAGACAGAGAGACAGAGATAAGGATGGCAGGCCTGCCTGGTCTTTCTTTATTTCTTATACTTTTTAAAAAATGTTTATTTATTTATTTATTTATTTATTTATTTATTTATTTATTTATTAGATATAAGTACACTGTAGCCGTCTTCAGACACGCCAGAAGATGGTGTCAGATTCTGGAGAATCTAAATCCCTCTTATGGTCTGAATATGATGTACATAAACACAGCCTCACATATACTTCTAAAAATTAAAAATGGGTGGGGCCACTGAAAGGGCTCAAAAATTAACAGCATTGTCTCCTCTTCCAGAGTACCTGGGATCAACTACCAGCAACTATATGGTGGCCCATCTCCAGTTCCAGGGGATCAGACAGACAGACATACAGACAGTGATAAGGATGGCAGGCCTGCCTGGTCTTTCTTTCTTTCTTATCCTTTTTAAAAAATATTTATTTATTTATTTATTTATTTTTTATGTATTTCTTAGATATAAGTACACTGTAGCTTTTTTAGACACCCAGAGGAGGGTGTCAGATTCTGGAGAATGAAAATCCCTCTTATGGTCTTCATAGGATTTACATAAACACAGCCTCACATATACTGAGCTGAGGTGTCACAGGCCAACTGCTGGAATTTCTGAGTACCACCTAGATTGAGAAAAGCTATGCTGTGGTTGCTTAATTTATGTATTTTATTATTTCTATTTGTTGTTTTGTTTTGTTTTATTTGTTTTTAGAGAAGTCCTCAGTCTGTAGCTCTGGCTGACCCAGGACTGCCTACTTGTGTTAATTAGGGTTTCACAGCTGAGAACAGACACCAAGAGCAAGGTAAGGCTTAGAAAACCCTACATTCAGTGGTGGCTCAAGCTCTTAATGAGAGCACTCTGTAGACAGAGGCAGTCAGTTTCTGAGTTCTAGGCCACCCTGATGAAAGACAGGGCTAGGGTAGGGGCTAGGGTGAGGAAAGAAAGAAAGAAAAGAAACAAAGAAAGAAGAATAAAAAGTTTTTATAAATGTTTTATAAAAAGTGTTAAAGTTTTTAAAAATTAAAAAAAAAAAATACCAGATCACCATCACACAGCATTGGCTGTCTTCAGGTGTATCCTTTCAGCCTCCAAAACAAAAAACAATGGCTGGCTGTCTTCAGGTGTATCCTATTCTCGAGTCTTATTTCCAACCTTAGAGCTGGGCTGAGCTGCCTCATTATGTAATTGCAAACCTTCCTTGGTTTGTCTTTTCCATTTCTAAGACTAACAGGCCTTTTTCTATTTATTGAATATGCTCATGACTGTCCTTTAGATATAGTAAATATAACTGTTGCTTATAAAACTTGTTTTCTAGGAATTTTTAAAGGGCAATGGCAGAGTTTATTTATAAAAAAATATTTTGCATTTATTTATTTGTGTGAGTGATGAAGCTCAGGTCTTCAAACTCGTCAGGAGGTATGATTACCTCCCCTCTCTCTCAACCCCTCTCTCTCCTCTCTCAATGATTGTGTAAGAATGTTTTGCATGTGTATGCTGTGCCCACAGACTCCAGAACAGAGTATTAGATCCCCTGGAACTGGAGATGGGCCACCATATATAATACTGGTAATTGAGCCCAGGTTCTCTGGAAGAGGAGACAATGCTCTTAATTGTTGAGCCCTCTCTGTAGCCACACCTTTCTTTCTTTTTTTTTTTTTTTTGAGTATAGGTGAGGCTGTGTTTATATACATCATATGCAGACAATAAGAATGATTTAGATTCTTCAGAATCTGACACCCTCTTCTGGACTGTCTGAACATAGCTACAGCATACTTAAATATAATAAATAAATAAATCTTTAAAAAGAAAAGGAAAAGTAAAAAAGAAAGAACAGGCCTGCCATATGCATGTTCATAGAGGAAAATGAAGAGACCCCAATCTAACCTCAGCAGGGTGCTTCCTTCTGGATGGTAGCTCACAGTTTCATCCCAGCAAGACAGGCAAATCACTGAGTTCAAGGACAGTAAGGTTCAGGACAGCCAAGGTTAGGAAGGAAAAGGGTCTATGTTGAGAATACAAACCGACAAAACAACAACTAGGAAAAAGAAGTGACAGTGTAACTTGGGGTAGGGTACCAACAAGAGAAAGCTTTCTGTTACCACTTACAAACACCAGTAGCCTTGCACCCTTCTGCCCAGGTCCCTGCCTTCCTTTCTAGGAATTCTAAGAATGCCAGGGGGTGGGGGAATCCAGATTAACTTTTTAAAAACAAAGACTTGGTCTTTGATGTCTATAGGAAGCCCTTCTCAGTGCCTTTAACTACCACTGAACTTTCAGGGCTGTGACTCAACTGTAACAAGGAACAGAGCTAAGAACATGCAGCCTTTGAAAACAACTATTTTTTTAAAGTGGGGGACACAAATCAGCAGTAGAACCCCTCAGGTTCAGCCATAATACTTGTTAGGGAAAGAGCCTCAATGTCCGGAGCTGAGGTCTCATGGGTGAACTGCTTCAAGCTCTGAGTATCATTGAAAGAAAGAAAAGATATCATGTGGTTGCTTAATTTATTTATTTTATTATTTCTATTTTTTGTTTTCTTTTGTTTAGTTTTAGAAAAGGCCTCAGTCTGTAGCTATGGCTGACCTAGGACAGACTGCATGTGTTAATTAGGGTTTCAAGCTGAGAAACAGACCATACCTATGTAAGACTTAGAAAACCAAACAGTCAGTGGTGGCTCGAGCTCTTAATGAAAGCACTCTGGAGGCAGAGGCAGTCAGTTTCTGAGTTCGAGGCCAGCCTGGTTGAAGACAGGGATAGGCAGGGCTAGGCAAGGCAGGGCTGGGCTAGGCTAGGCTAGGCAAGGGGCTGGGCTAGTCAAGGCAAGGGACTAGGCTAGGCTACTCAAGGGGCTAGGCAAGACAGACAGACAGAGGGAAAGACAGACAAGGATGGCAGGCCTGCCTGGTTTTTCTTTCTTTCTTATCCCTTTAAAAATGTTTATTTATTTATTTATTTATTTATTTATTTATTTATGTATTTATTAGATATAAGTACACTGTAGCTGTCTTCAGACACTCCAGAAGAGGGTGTCAGATTCTGGAGAATCTATATCCCTCTTATGGTCTGCATATGATGTACATAAACACAGCCTCACATTTACATCTTAAAATTTAAAGATGTGTGGGGCCAATGAAAGGGATCAACAATTAACAGCATTGTCTCCTCTTATGGAGAACCTGGGATCAACTACGAGCAACTATATGGTGGCTCATCTCCAGTTCCAGGGGATCAGACAGACAGACAGACATACAGACAGATAGAGTTAAGGATTTCAGGCCTACCTGGTCTTTCATTCTTTCTTATCCTTTTTAAAAAATGTTTATTAATTTAAGTATGTATTTATTAGATATAAGTACACTGTAGCTGTCTTCAAACTCTCCCGAAGAGGGTGTCAGATTCTGGAGAATCTATATCCCTCTTATGGTCTGCATATGATGTACATTAACACAGCCTCACATATACTTCTAAAAATTTAAAGATGGGTGGGGCCACTGAAAAGGCTCAACAATTAACAGCACTTACTCCTCTTTCAGAGAACCTGGGATCAACTACCAGCAATTATATGGTGGCCCATCTCCAGTTGCAGGGGATCAGACAGACAGACAGACAGACAAGGATAGCAGGCCTGCCTGGTCTCTCTTTCTTTATTATCCTTTTTTAAAAATGTTTATTTGTTTATTTATGAATTTATTAGATATAAGTACACGGTAGCTGTCTTCAGACACTCCAGAAGAGGGTGTCAGATTCTGGAGAATCTAAATCCCTCTTATGGTCTGCATATTCGGTACATAAACACAGCCTCGCATATACTTATAAAAATTTAAAAATGGGTGGGGCCAGTGAAAGGGCTCAACAATTAACAGCATTGTCTCCTTTTCCAGAGAACCTGGGATCGACTACAAGCAACTCTATGGTGGCCCATCTCCAGTTCCAGAGGATCAGACAGACAGACAGACAGACAGAGATAAGGATGGCAGGCCTGTCTGGTCTTTCTTTCTTTCTTATCCTTTTTAAAAAAATGTTTATTTATATATTTATTTATGTATTTATTAGATATAAGTACACTGTAGCTGTCTTCAGACACTCCAGAAGAGGGTGTCAGATTCTGGAGAATCTAAATCCCTCTTATGGTCTGCATATGATGTACATAAACACAGCCTCACATATACTTCTAAAAATTTAAAGATGTGTGGGGCCACTGAGAGGGCTCAACAATTAACAGCATTGTCTCCTCTTTCAGAGAACCTGGGATAAACTACCAGCACATTATGGTGGCCTATCTCCAGTTCCAGTGGATCAGACAGACAGACAGACAGACAGAGAGACAGAGATAAGGATGGCAGGCCTGCCTGGTCTTTCTTTATTTCTTATCCTTTTAAAATAATGTTTATTTATTTATTTATTTATTTATTTATTTATTTATTTATTTATTTATTAGATATAAGTACACTGTAGTTGTCTTCAGACACTCCAGAAGAGGGTGTCAGATTCTGGAGAATCTAAATCCCTCTTATGGTCTGCATATGATGTACATAAACACAGCCTAACATATACTTCTAAAAATTTAAAGATAGGTGGAGCCACTGTAAGGGCTCAACAATTAACAGCATTGTCTCCTCTTCCAGAGAACCTGGGATCAACTAACAGCAACTATATGATGGCCCATCTCCAGTTCCAAGGGATCAGACAGACTGACAGACAGACAGAGTGACAGAAATAAGGATGGTAGGCCTGCCTGGTCTTTCTTTCTTTCTTATCCTTTTTAAAAAATGTTTATTTATTTATTTGTTTATTAGATATAAGTACACTGTAGCCGACTTCAGACACTCCAGAAGAAGGTGTCAGATTCTGGAGAATCTAAATCCCTCTTATGGTCTGCATATGATGTACATAAACACAGCCTCACATTTACTTCTTAAAATTTAAAGGTGGGGGGGGGGCACTGAAAGGGCTCAGCAATTAACAGCATTGTCTCCTCTTACAGAGAACCTGGGATCAACTACCTGCAAATATATGGTGGCCCATCTCCACTCCCAGGGGATCAGACAGACAGACAAGGATAAGGATGGCAAGCCTGCATGGTCTTTCTTTCTTTCTTATCCTTTTTAAAAAATTTTAATTTATTTATGTATTTATTAGATATAAGTACACTGTAGCTGTCTTCAGACACTCCAGAAGAGGGTGTCAGATTCTGGAGAATCTAAATCCCTATTAAGGTCTGCATATGATGTACATAAACACAGCCTCACATATACTACTAAAAATGTAACGATGGGTGGGGCCACTGAAAGCGCTCAACAATTAACAGCATTGTCTCCTCTTCCAGAGGTCCTGGGATCAACTACCAGCACCTATATGGTGGCCCATCTCTAGTTCCAGGGGATCAGAACGACAGACAGAGAGACAGACAGAGATAAGGATGGTAGGCCTGCCTGGTCTTTCTTTTTTTCTTATCCGGTTTAAATAATGTTTATTTATTTATTTATTTATTTATTTATTTATTTATTTATGTATTTATTAGATATAAGTACACTGTAGCTGTCTTCAGACACTCCAGAAGAGGGTGTCAGATTCTGATGAATCTAAATCCCTCTTCTGGTCTGCATATGATGTACATAAGCACAGCCTCACATATACTTCTAAAAATTTAAAGATGGGTGGGGCCACTGAAAAGGCTCAACAATTAACAGCACTTACTCCTCTTCCAGAGAACCTGGGATCAACTACCAGCAATTATATGGTGGCCCATCTCCAGTTGCAGGGGATCAGACAGACAGAGAGACAGACAAGGATAGCAGGCCTGCCTGGTCTTTCTTTCTTTATTATCCTTTTTTAAAAATGTTTATTTGTTTATTTATGAATTTATTAGATATAAGTACACGGTAGCTGTCTTCAGACACTCCAGAAGAGGGTGTCAGATTCTGGAGAATCTAAATCCCTCTTATGGTCTGCATATTCGGTACATAAACACAGCCTCGCATATACTTATAAAAATTTAAAAATGGGTGGGGCCAGTGAAAGGGCTCAACAATTAACAGCATTGTCTCCTTTTCCAGAGAACCTGGGATCGACTACAAGCAACTCTATGGTGGCCCATCTCCAGTTCCAGAGGATCAGACAGACAGACAGACAGACAGAGATAAGGATGGCAGGCCTGTCTGGTCTTTCTTTCTTTCTTATCCTTTTTAAAAAAATGTTTATTTATATATTTATTTATGTATTTATTAGATATAAGTACACTGTAGCTGTCTTCAGACACTCCAGAAGAGGGTGTCAGATTCTGGAGAATCTAAATCC
The DNA here is from genome assembly GCF_978045245.1 of Mus caroli. Lineage (NCBI taxonomy): Eukaryota > Metazoa > Chordata > Mammalia > Rodentia > Muridae > Mus > Mus caroli. The sequence continues at coordinate 7,062,621 of NW_028227281.1, read as the reverse complement.
CTCTTATGGTCTGCATATGATGTACATAAACACAGCCTCACATATACTTCTAAAAATTTAAAGATGTGTGGGGCCACTGAGAGGGCTCAACAATTAACAGCATTGTCTCCTCTTTCAGAGAACCTGGGATAAACTACCAGCACATTATGGTGGCCTATCTCCAGTTCCAGTGGATCAGACAGACAGACAGACAGACAGAGAGACAGAGATAAGGATGGCAGGCCTGCCTGGTCTTTCTTTATTTCTTATCCTTTTAAAATAATGTTTATTTATTTATTTATTTATTTATTTATTTATTTATTTATTTATTTATTTATTAGATATAAGTACACTGTAGTTGTCTTCAGACACTCCAGAAGAGGGTGTCAGATTCTGGAGAATCTAAATCCCTCTTATGGTCTGCATATGATGTACATAAACACAGCCTAACATATACTTCTAAAAATTTAAAGATAGGTGGAGCCACTGTAAGGGCTCAACAATTAACAGCATTGTCTCCTCTTCCAGAGAACCTGGGATCAACTAACAGCAACTATATGATGGCCCATCTCCAGTTCCAAGGGATCAGACAGACTGACAGACAGACAGAGTGACAGAAATAAGGATGGTAGGCCTGCCTGGTCTTTCTTTCTTTCTTATCCTTTTTAAAAAATGTTTATTTATTTATTTGTTTATTAGATATAAGTACACTGTAGCCGACTTCAGACACTCCAGAAGAAGGTGTCAGATTCTGGAGAATCTAAATCCCTCTTATGGTCTGCATATGATGTACATAAACACAGCCTCACATTTACTTCTTAAAATTTAAAGGTGGGGGGGGGGCACTGAAAGGGCTCAGCAATTAACAGCATTGTCTCCTCTTACAGAGAACCTGGGATCAACTACCTGCAAATATATGGTGGCCCATCTCCACTCCCAGGGGATCAGACAGACAGACAAGGATAAGGATGGCAAGCCTGCATGGTCTTTCTTTCTTTCTTATCCTTTTTAAAAAATTTTAATTTATTTATGTATTTATTAGATATAAGTACACTGTAGCTGTCTTCAGACACTCCAGAAGAGGGTGTCAGATTCTGGAGAATCTAAATCCCTATTAAGGTCTGCATATGATGTACATAAACACAGCCTCACATATACTACTAAAAATGTAACGATGGGTGGGGCCACTGAAAGCGCTCAACAATTAACAGCATTGTCTCCTCTTCCAGAGGTCCTGGGATCAACTACCAGCACCTATATGGTGGCCCATCTCTAGTTCCAGGGGATCAGAACGACAGACAGAGAGACAGACAGAGATAAGGATGGTAGGCCTGCCTGGTCTTTCTTTTTTTCTTATCCGGTTTAAATAATGTTTATTTATTTATTTATTTATTTATTTATGTATTTATTAGATATAAGTACACTGTAGCTGTCTTCAGACACTCCAGAAGAGGGTGTCAGATTCTGATGAATCTAAATCCCTCTTCTGGTCTGCATATGATGTACATAAGCACAGCCTCACATACACTTCTAAAAATTTAAAGATGGGTAGGGCCACTGATAGGGCTCAACAATTAACAGCATTGTCTCCTCTTCCAGAGATCCTGGGATCAACTACCAGCAACTATATGGTAGCCCATCTCCAGTTCCAGGGGATCAGACAGACAGACAGACAGACAGAGGTAAGGATGGCAGGCCTGCCTGGTCTTACTTTCTTTCTTATCCCTTTTAAAAAATGTTTATTTATTTATTTATTTATTTATTTATTTATTTATTTATGTATTTATTATATATAAGTACACTGTAGCTGTCTTCAGACACTCCAGTAGAGGGTGTCAGATTCTGGAGAATCTAAATCCTCTTATAATCTGAATATGATGTACATAAACACAGCCTCACATATACTTCTAAATATTTAAAGAAGTGTGGGGCCACTGAAAGGGCTCAACAATTAAGAGCATTGTCTCCTCTTCCAGAGAACCTTGGATCAACTACCAGCAACTATATGGTGGCCCATCTCCAGTTCCCGGGGATCAGATAGACAGACAGACAGACAGGCAGAGATATGGATGGCAGGACTGCCTGGTCTTTCTTTCTTTCTTATCCTTTTTAAAAAATGTTTATTTATTTATTTATTTATTTATTTATTTATTTATTTATTTATTTATGTATTTAGTAGATATATGTACACTGTAGCTGTTCAGACACTACAGAAGAGGGTGTCAGATTCTGGAGAATCTAAATCCCTCTTATGGTCTGCATATGATGTACATAAACACAGCCTCACAAATACTTCTAAAAATTTAAAGAAGGGTGGGGCCACTCTAAAAGCTCAACAATTAACAGCATTGTCTCCTCTTCCAGAGTACCTGGGATCAACTACCAGCAACTATATGGTGGCCCATCTCCAGTTCCAGGGGATCAGACAGACAGACAGACTGACAGAGATAAGGATGGCAGGCCTGCCTGGTCTTTCTTTCTTTCTTATCCTTTTTAAAAAATGTTTATTTATTTATTTATTTGTTTATTAGATATAAGTACACTGTAGCCGTCTTCAGACACTCCAGAAGAAGGTGTCAGATTCTGGAGAATCTAAATCCCTCTTATGGTCTGCATATGATGTACATAAACACAGCCTCACATTTACTTCTTAAAATATAAAGGTGGGGGGGCCACTGAAAGGGCTCAGCAATTAACAGCATTGTCTCCTCTTACAGAGAACCTGGGATCAACTACCTGCAACTATATGGTGGCCCATCTCCACTCCCAGGGGATCTGACAGACAGACAGACAGACAAGGATAAGGATGGCAGGCCAGCCTGGTCTTTCTTTCTTTCTTATCCTTTTTAAAAAAATATTTATTTATTTATTTATTTATGTATTTATTAGATACAAGTACACTGTAGCTGTTCAGACACTCCAGAAGAGGGTGTCAGATTCTGGAGAATCTAAATCCCTCTTATGGTCTGCATATGATGTACATAAACACAGCCTCACATATACTTCTAAAAATTTAAAGAAGGGTGGGGCCACTCTAAAAGCTCAACAATTAACAGCATTGTCTCCTCTTCCAGAGTACCTGGGATCAACTACCAGCAACTATATGGTGGCCCAGCTCCAGTTCCAGGGGATCAGACAGACAGACATACAGACAGTGATAAGGATGGCAGGCCTGCCTGGTCTTTCTTTCTTTCTTATCCTTTTTAAAAAAATGTTTATTTATATATTTATTTATGTATTTATTAGATATAAGTACACTGTAGCTGTCTTCTGACACTCCAGAAGGTGGTGTCAGATTCTGGAGAATCTAAATCCTTCTTATGGTCTGCATATGATGTACATAAACACAGCCTCACATATACTTCTAAAAATTTAAAGATGTGTGGGGCCACTGAGAGGGCTCAACAATTAACAGCATTGTCTCCTCTTTCAGAGAACCTGGGATAAACTACCAGCACCTTATCGTGGCCCATCTCCAGTTCCAGTGGATCAGACAGACAGACAGACAGAGAGACAGAGATAAGGATGGCAGGCCTGCCTGGTCTTACTTTCTTTCTTATACTTTTTAAAAAATGTTTATTTATTTATTTATTTATTTATTTATGTATTTATTAGATATAAGTACACTGTAGCCGTCTTCAGACACTCCATAAGAGGGTGACAGATTCTAGAGCATCTAAATCCTTCTTATGGTCTGAATATGATGTACATAAACACAGCATCACATATACTTCTAAAAATTAAAAATGGGTGGGGCCACTGAAAGGGCTCAACAATTAACAGCATTGTCTCCTCTTCCAGAGAACCTGGGATCAACTACCAGCAACTACAAGGTGGCCCATCTCCAATTCCAGGGGATCAGACAGACAGACAGACAGACAGATATTAGGATGGCAGGCCTGCCTGGTCTTTCTTTCTTTATTATCCTTTTAAAATAATGTTTATGTATTTATTTATATTTATTTATATATGTATTTATTAGACATAAGTACACTATAGTTGTCTTCAGACACTCCAGAAGAGGGTGTCAGATTCTGGAGAATCTAAATCCCTCTTATGGTCTGCATATGATGTACATAAACACAGCCTAACATATACTTCTAAAAATTTAAAGATAGGTGGAGCCACTGAAAGGGATCAACAATTAACAGCATTGTCTCCTCTTCCAGAGAACCTGGGATCAACTAACAGCAAATATATGGTGGCCCATCTCCAGTTCCAAGGGATCAGACAGACTGACAGACAGACAGACTGACAGAGATAAGGATGGCAGGCCTGCCTGGTCTTTCTTTCTTTCTTATCCTTTTTAAAAAATGTTTATTTATTTATTTATATGTTTATTAGATATAAGTACACTGTAGCCGTCTTCAGACACTCCAGAAGAAGTTGTCAGATTCTGGAGAATCTAAATCCCTCTTATGGTCTGCATATGATGTACATAAACACAGCCTCACGTTTACTTCTTAAAATTTAAAGATGGGAGGGGGGCCACTGAAAGGGCTCAGCAATTAACCGCATTGTCTCCTCTTACACAGAACCTGGTATCAACTACCTGCAACTATATGGTGGCCCATCTCCACTCCCAGGGGATCAGACAGACAGACAGACAGACAAGGATAAGTATGGCAGGCCTGCATGGTCTTTCTTTCTTTCTTATCCTTTTTAAAAAAATTGTATTTATTTATGTATTTATTAGATATAAGTACACTGTAGCTGTCTTCAAACACTCCAGAAGAGGGTGTCAGATTCTGATGAATCTAAATCCCTCTTCTGGTCTGCATATGATGTACATAAACACAGCCTCACATACACTTCTAAAAATTAAAGATGGGTAGGGCCACTGATAGGGCTCAACAATTAACCGCATTGTCTCCTCTTCCAGAGAACCTGGGATCAACTACCAGCAACTATATGGTAGCCCATCTCCAGTTCCAGGGCATCAGACAGACAGACAGACAGACAGAGATAAGGATGGCAGGCCTGCCTGGTCTTACTTTCTTTCTTATCCTTTTTAAAAAATGTTTATTTATTTATTTATTTATTTATTTATTTATTTATTATATATAAGTACACTGTAGCTGTCTTCACACACTCCAGTATAGGGTGTCAGATTCTGGAGAATCTAAATCCTCTTATAATCTGAATATGATGTACTTAAACACAGCTCACATATACTTCTAAATATTTAAAGAAGTGTGGGGCCACTGAAAGGGCTCGACAATTAAGAGCATTGTCTCCTCTTCCAGAGAACCTTGGATCAACTACCAGCAACTATATGGTGGCCCATCTCCAGTTCCAGGGGATCAGACAGACAGACAGACAGAGATAAGGATGGCAGGCCTGCCTGGTCTTACTTTGTTTCTTATCCTTTTTAAAAAATGTTTATTTATTTATTTATTTATTACATATAAGTACACTGTAGCTGTCTTCAGACACTCCAGTAGAGGGTGTCAGATTCTGGAGAATCTAAATCCTCTTATAATCTGAATATGATGTACATAAACACAGCCTCACCTATACTTCTAAATATTTAAAGAAGTGTGGGGCCACTGAAAGGGCTCAACAATTAAGAGCATTGTCTCCTCTTCCAGAGAACCTTGGATCAACTACCAGCAACTATATGGTGGCCCATCTCCAGTTCCCGGGGATCAGATAGACAGACAGACAGACAGGCAGAGATATGGATGGCAGGACTGCCTGGTCTTTCTTTCTTTCTTATCCTTTTTAAAAAATGTTTATTTATTTATTTATGTATTTAGTAAATATAAGTACACTGTAGCTGTTCAGACACTACAGAAGAGGGTGTCAGATTCTGGAGAATCTAAATCCCTCTTATGGTCTGCATATGATGTACATAAACACAGCCTCACATACACTTCTAAAAATTAAAGATGGGTAGGGCCACTGATAGGGCTCAACAATTAACCGCATTGTCTCCTCTTCCAGAGAACCTGGGATCAACTACCAGCAACTATATGGTAGCCCATCTCCAGTTCCAGGGCATCAGACAGACAGACAGACAGACAGAGATAAGGATGGCAGGCCTGCCTGGTCTTACTTTCTTTCTTATCCTTTTTAAAAAATGTTTATTTATTTATTTATTTATTTATTTATTTATTTATTTATTTATTATATATAAGTACACTGTAGCTGTCTTCACACACTCCAGTATAGGGTGTCAGATTCTGGAGAATCTAAATCCTCTTATAATCTGAATATGATGTACTTAAACACAGCTCACATATACTTCTAAATATTTAAAGAAGTGTGGGGCCACTGAAAGGGCTCGACAATTAAGAGCATTGTCTCCTCTTCCAGAGAACCTTGGATCAACTACCAGCAACTATATGGTGGCCCATCTCCAGTTCCAGGGGATCAGACAGACAGACAGACAGAGATAAGGATGGCAGGCCTGCCTGGTCTTACTTTGTTTCTTATCCTTTTTAAAAAATGTTTATTTATTTATTTATTTATTACATATAAGTACACTGTAGCTGTCTTCAGACACTCCAGTAGAGGGTGTCAGATTCTGGAGAATCTAAATCCTCTTATAATCTGAATATGATGTACATAAACACAGCCTCACCTATACTTCTAAATATTTAAAGAAGTGTGGGGCCACTGAAAGGGCTCAACAATTAAGAGCATTGTCTCCTCTTCCAGAGAACCTTGGATCAACTACCAGCAACTATATGGTGGCCCATCTCCAGTTCCCGGGGATCAGATAGACAGACAGACAGACAGGCAGAGATATGGATGGCAGGACTGCCTGGTCTTTCTTTCTTTCTTATCCTTTTTAAAAAATGTTTATTTATTTATTTATGTATTTAGTAAATATAAGTACACTGTAGCTGTTCAGACACTACAGAAGAGGGTGTCAGATTCTGGAGAATCTAAATCCCTCTTATGGTCTGCATATGATGTACATAAACACAGCCTCACATATACTTCTAAAAATTTAAAGAAGGGTAGGGCCATTCTAAAAGCTCAACAATTAACAGCATTGTCTCCTCTTCCAGAGTACATGGGATCAACTACCAGCAACTATATGGTGGCCCATCTCCAGTTCCAGGGGATCAGACAGACAGACATACAGACAGTGCTAAGGATGGCAGGCCTGCCTTGTCTTTCTTTCTTTCTTATCCTTTTTAAAAAATGTTTATTTATATATTTATTTATGTATTTATTAGATATAAGTACACTGTAGCTGTCTTCAGACACTCCAGAAGAGGGTGTCAGATTCTGGAGAATCAAAATCCCTCTTATGGTCTGCATATGATGTACATAAACACAGCCTCACATATACTTCTAAAAATTTAAAGATGTGTGGGGCCACTGAGAGGGCTCAACAATTAACAGCATTGTCTCCTCTTTCAGAGAACCTGGGATAAACTACCAGCACCTTATGGTGGCCCATCTCCAGTTCCAGTGGATCAGACAGACAGACAGACAGAGAGGCCTGCCTCGTCTTTCTTTATTTCTTATACTTTTTAAAAAATCTTTATTTATTTATTTATTTATTCATGTATTTATTAGATATAAGTACACTGTAGCCGTCTTCAGACACTCCAGAAGAGGGTGTCAGATTCTGGAGAATCTAAATCCCTCTTATGGTCTGCATATGATGTACATAAACACAGACTCACATATACTTCTAAAAATTAAAAATTGGTGGGGCCACTGAAATGGTTCAACAATTAACAGCATTGTCTCCTCTTCCAGAGAAGCTGGGATCAACTACCAGCACCTACAAGGTGGCCCATCTCCAGTTCCAGGGGATCAGACAGACAGACAGACAGACAGACAGAGATAAGGATGGCAGGCCTGCCTGGTCTTTCTTTCTTTCTTATCCTTGTTAAAAAATATTTATTTATTTATTTATTTATTTTTTATGTATTTCTTAGATATAAGTACACTGTAGCTTTCTTTAGACACTCCAGAGGAGGGTGTCAGATTCTGGAGAATGTAAATCCCTCTTATGGTCTGCATAGGATGTACATAAACACAGCCTCACATATACTGAGCTGAGGTGTCACAGGCCAACTGCTGGAATTTCTGAGTACCACCTAGAGAGAGAAAAGCTATGCTGTGTTTGCTTAATTTTTGTATTTTATTATTTCTATTTGTTGTTTTGTTTTGTTTTATTTGTTTTTAGAGAAGTCCTCAGTCTGTAGCTCTGGCTGACCCAGGACTGCCTACTTGTGTTAATTAGGGTTTCACAGCTGAGAATAGACACCAAGAGCAAGGTAAGGCTTAGAAAACCCTACATTCAGTGGTGGCTCAAGCTCTTAATGAGAGCACTCTGTAGATAGAGGCAGTCAGTTTCTGAGTTCGAGGCCACCCTGGTGAAAGACAGGGCTAGGGTGAGGAAAGGAAGAAAGGAAAGAAGAAAGGAAGAAAGAAAGAAAAAGTTTTTATAAAAGTTTTATAAAAAGTGTTAAAGTTTTTAAAAATTAAAAAAAAAAATACCAGATCACCATCACACAGCATTGGCTGTCTTCAGGTGTATCCTTTCAGCCTCCAAAACAAAAAACAATGGCTGGCTGTCTTCAGGTGTATCCTATTCTCGAGTCTTATTTCCAACCTTAGAGCTGGGCTGAGCTGCCTCATTATGTAATTGCAAACCTTCCTTGGTTTGTCTTTTCCATTTCTAAGACTAACAGGCCTTTTTCTATTTATTGAATATGCTCATGACTGTCCTTTAGATATAGTAAATATAACTGTTGCTTATAAAACTTGTTTTCTAGGAATTTTTAAAGGGCAATGGCAGAGTTTATTTATAAAAAAATATTTTGCATTTATTTATTTGTGTGAGTGATGAAGCTCAGGTCTTCAAACTCGTCAGGAGGTATGATTACCTCCCCTCTCTCTCAACCCCTCTCTCTCCTCTCTCAATGATTGTGTAAGAATGTTTTGCATGTGTATGCTGTGCCCACAGACTCCAGAACAGAGTATTAGATCCCCTGGAACTGGAGATGGGCCACATTATATATAATATATAATATTATTATATATAATAATATTATATATTATAATATATAATACTGGTAATTGAGCCCAGGTTCTCTGGAAGAGGAGACAATGCTCTTAATTGTTGAGCCCTCTCTGTAGCCACATCTTTCTTTCTTTCTTTTTTTTTTTTTGAGTTTATGTGAGGCTGTGTTTATATACATCATATGCAGACAATAAGAATGATTTAGATTCTTCAGAATCTGACACCCTCTTCTGGACTGTCTGAAGATAGCTACAGCATACTTAAATATAATAAATAAATAAATGTTTAAAAAGAAAAGGAAAAGTAAAAAAGAAAGAACAGGCCTGCCATATGCATGTTCATAGAGGAAAATGGAAGAGACCCCAATCTAACCTCAGCAGGGTGCTTCCTTCTGGATGGTAGCTCACAGTTTCTTCCCAGCAAGACAGGCAAATCACTGAGTTCAAGGACAGTAAGGTTCAGGACAGCCAAGGTTAGGAAGGAAAAGGGTCTATGTTGAGAATACAAACCGACAAAACAACAACTAGGAAAAAGAAGTGACAGTTTAACTTGGGGTAGGGTACCAACAAGAGAAAGCTTTCTGTTACCACTTACAAACACCAGTAGCCTTGCACCCTTCTGCCCAGGTCCCTGCCTTCCTTTCTAGGCATTCTAAGGATGCCAGGGGGTGGGGGAATCCAGATTAACTTTTTAAAAACAAAGACTTGGTCTTTGATGTCTATAGGAAGCCCTTCTCAGTGCCTTTAACTACCACTGAACTTTCAGGGCTGTGACTCAACTGTAACAAGGAACAGGGCTAAGAACCTGCAGCCTTTGAAAACAACTATTTTTTTAAAGTGGGGGACCCAAATCAGCAGTAGAACCCCTCAGGTTCAGCCATAATACTTGTTAGGGAAAGAGACTCAATGTCCGGAGATGAGGTCTCATGGGTGAACTGCTTCAAGCTCTGAGTATCATTGAAAGAAAGAAAAGATATCATGTGGTTGCTTAATTTATTTATTTTATTATTTCTATTTTTTGTTTTCTTTAGTTTTGTTTTAGAAAAGGCCTCAGTCTGTAGCTATGGCTGACCTAGGACAGACTACATGTGTTAATTAGGGTTTCACAGCTGAGAAACAGACCATACCTATGTAAGACTTAGAAAACCCAACAGTCAGTGGTGGCTCGAGCTCTTAATGAGAGCACTCTGGAGGCAGAGGCAGTCAGTTTCTGAGTTCGAGGCCAGCCTGGTTAAAGACAGGGATAGGCAGGGCTAGGCAAGGCAGGGCTGGGCTAGGCTAGGCCAAGCAAGGGGCTGGGCTAGTCAAGGCAAGGGACTAGGCTAGGCTACTCAAGGGGCTAGGCAAGACAGACAGACAGAGAGAAAGACAGACAAGGATGGCAGGCCTGCCTGGTTTTTCTTTCTTTCTTATCCCTTTTAAAAAATATTTATTTATTTATTTATTTATTTATTTATTTATTTATTTATTTATTTATGTATTTATTATATATAAGTACACTGTAGCTGTCTTCAGACACTCCAGAAGAGGGTGTCAGATTCTGGAGAATCTATATCCCTCTTATGGTCTGCATATGATGTACATAAACACAGCCTCACATTTACTTCTAAAAATTTAAAGATGTGTGGGGCCAATGAAAGGGATCAACAATTAACAACATTGTCTCCTCTTATAGAGAACCTGGGATCAACTACCAGCAACTATATGGTGGCCCATCTCCAGTTCCAGGGGATCAGACAGACAGACAGACATACAGACAGATAGAGTTAAGAATGACAGGCCTACCTGGTCTTTCATTCTTTCTTATCCTTTTTAAAAAATGTTTATTAATTTAAGTATGTATTTATTAGATTTAAGTACATTGTATCTGTCTTCAAACACTCCCGAAGAGGGTGTCAGATTCTGGAGAATCTATATCCCTCTTATGGTCTGCATATGATGTACATGAACACAGCCTCACATATACTTCTAAAAATTTAAAGATGGGTGGGGCCACTGAAAGGGCTCAACAATTAACAGCACTGACTCATCTTCCAGACAACCTGGGATTGAAAGAAGAAAAGCTGAACTCTCCATGAACTCTCCAACTCAGAGTTCTCTTACCCCTCCCATCTAGAGGTTGTTCCCGGAACACACCTGAACTTTTTACCTCAGAGTACATTCTTGAACTCTTCACCCCAGAGTCCGACCCCTCCCAAGTGAGAACGGTTCCAGGAGCATTTCTGAGATAAGGGTCTCCTGGAGCGAACTCAGTCCAACCCCTCCTAACTGAAGACTGTTCCAAGAACATTTTTGAGATAGGGGCCTCCTGGTACTACCCCAGAATGTTCCAATAGATCGAGTACATTGCCAAAATATAGGACACGACCCCTTGGTTATGTAAAGCTCCTTGGCAGAACACCTTGGTGACGTAAAACTTGTACTTTTCTCCTTACCCTTCTCCTATAAAAGCCTGTGACAAGTCTGGGCCAATTGCCGAATCTCCTCTGCACCTTGCTGGCTGCATGAGTTTCGACCCCAGATATCTGGTATATGTGCTTTTTGTGTGCTTTCTTGTCGTTGCTGTATTAAATCTTACTCTCTATACATCTTAAGTTCGGTCTCAGTGTCTTCTTGGGTGCGCGGCTGACCCGAGGCTTGAGTAAGTGCCTCCCTTTGGGAGTCCTGGAGTCTTTCATTTGGTGCTTTGGCCGGGAATCAGCGCGACCACCCAGAAGTCCTGGACCCACTCAGAAGTAAGATTTACTGTTCTGTTTGGTCTGGTGTCTGTGTTCTGTTTCTGGAGACCAGGAGAGTCTCAATCTGTGGGCCTTGGAGAGGCCATCTGAATCTGTATCTGGTGCGATCACAGTTCTGGTTTTGCGTGACGCTCTGTGCTCAGTAAGAGCACCAGAGACCGTGCTCCGGGAGCTGGAGACCAGGCAGGTCTCAATAGAGAGCGCGGGGTGGGTAGAGATAGACGTGTCTGGTGCCCACCGTCCGATCGCCCTGGGGGACGCCCCAGGAAGACAAGGGGAGGGCCAAGGACGCTTGGCGGACCCCTCTGAAGGCCGAGAGACCATCACTTTGGTGGAAGGTCTAAGCCGGCCGGCCTTGGAAAGGCCATCTGATTCTGTAAGTTGCCTGTGGGCGACGCGAGGTCGCCGCCGTTTTTGGTTTTTTCTTTTTGTCTCAAGTCTTGTGTCTGCTCTTGTTGTGTTTGCTATTATTCTAGAAATGGGACAATCTGCTGGGTGTGTAAGTGTGGAACTGCTGCATTTGTGTATTCTGAGATTGTGGGTTTATTCTGGCAGTGGCTGTGAGAGGACGGCTGTCTATGGCCTCACAGTCTGCACCCCAAAAAGATGTTTCAAGGGAGACCCTGGAAGGAGTGCCCAGGGTACAGAACAGTCAAAAAGACCTGGCTGTTGCCTGGCAGAGTGAAGGAGAGAGAGAGAGTGTTCTCTCTGCCAGAGCGGGAGTGGATGTGGAATCCCACCCCTATCAGGAAAAAGAGTCAATGTGGAATCCGACCCCGTCAGAAAGTGGCGTTTGGCTGGTTGTGTTTTGGTCACGTGACAGACTGTGTGTGTGTGTGTGTGTGTGTGTGTTAACCCTTTGCCGACTGTAGACTTGGACTGACGTCAGGACAGAATTTGTCAGCAATGGTTTTAAAAAAAGGAAAAAAAGAGAAAAAAAAACCACCAGGCCGGTCCTCCCCAGGCTGCTCAAAAGAGCTCTGAAACCCAGAGCTGCAGCAGTGGTGCTGAGGTTCTGAGTTCTGCAGACACAGCAGCAACGGAGGCTGTCTGTGCCCTGCGAGTGAGTTGTAAAATGCTGATAGTAAGTGCGGCGGCCTGTCAGACCCGCCTGGCGCCCCGGAATAGCCGTGAAGCCTGCCACAGCTGGGGAGGGGCCAACTGTGGCCGCCGTCCCTCCTTTGGCTTCCCCCTGGAGTCTGCCCGCACTCCCTTGTGTCTGCGCGCCCGCCGTGGGGCACACAGAGAAGTTCCCCCGCCCTGCCGCGCAGGCGCCTTGCGTTTCCAAAGCTCGGGAGGCCGCCGTTGCCTCTGGCCAAGAGAGCTCCGTGGATGCCTGTGTGTGGGGTGGCGGACGCCGCCGCCTCCGGGGGCTCAAGCCATGCCGGAAAACAAGTGGTTAAATTCCCCCTCCCTGCCAGTGTTTGTTTGCCACTCCCACATTTCGCCGTGGCGCGGCGGAGACTCGACGCTTGGCTCCTCCCTGTCCATTCGCCGTTACTGAGAAAATCCTGGTTAGTTTCTTTCCCTCCGCTGACTAGTATGCTTGAGTTCAGCGGGTTGCCGCGTCTGATCTGAGGACGCCACAAGGTTCCCTGGTTGCTTCTCATTTCCCTGTCCCCTGTATCCTGTCTCTTGTTAACTGTTAACAGAAAAAATTGTGTTCATTTTGAGATATCAGTGTGCAGCCAGATGTAAGAGCTGCACCCCCTTCTCTGCCCCGTGTGTTTTCTCTTCTCAGGCATCGCCCTGAGCTGCTAGCAGTGAATCTGTTTTAAGCTCCGGTGAGGGAGATATACAAGGTAAGGAGCACCTACGAGTCTAACTGCCAGGCTCTGATGAAGGATAGAGGTCTGCAAAGAAGAACTGAGAGCAAAGCTTCAGCAGACTCAAAAGAAATAGGTTAACAGTAAAAAGAGGTAAACTATGAAAAAAGTTAAGTGACAGAATATAGATGTAATAATTAGATAACATTCAAAGTAAGCAAAGACAAGAAAGAGATATATATAGATAGAAAGAGAGACATTATATGAGATCTCCATTGCAGTTAAGAAATAGGAGCAAAGAGAGATAAATGACAAAGACTAGAACCTAGCAAAGTGACACTTGCTAATAATACTAGCACTTAGAGATGATCTGTAAGAAATAAGGAGCCAGAAAATTTTCTAAAAAAGATAAGAGAAATGAAATGCTGGTCACAAACGTCAGGGAAACTAGAAAACTTAGTACCTGGCAACAAGAAAAAAGAAAGCTTTTGGCTAAAGATCAGAGTGTTTGCTGTTGAAAAAGAAGAGCACTGGGTGAGAGACTGTCCTAACAAAAAGAAGAGGAGCCCCCCCCCCTCAAGACAAAACCCTTCACCTGTTCGTGGCTATAAGTAAAGAGACTGGTGGCCTACCTGTTGATGCAGCTAAAAAGAGAATGTGTTTTCATATTCCTCCACTGACTAATGCAAAGCAAGTTTAAAAGGTCCCTGGACACTACAGGTCTTTGCAAACTGTGGATTCCAGGTTTTGCTGCATTAAAAAGATAAACAGCCCTTCGTATAAGAAATAAAGAACAACCTTGGATGGCCTTAGATGCTATTGAGACTGCCCTAATGTTGTCCCCAACTTTGGGACTCCTAAATGTGACTGAGAACAAAAGTATTGCCAAAGAGGTTCTTACTCAGAAATTGGGACCCTAAAAGACCAGTGGCACTTGGAAAAATTAGACCTGGTGACTGAGGGATGGCCTGCTTGTCTGCACATAATGGCTTTTGGTCAGGGACACATGATCCAATTGTTTCCCTGACTGATGGACACATTATTAGAGCTTTTTGTTGACAGAACAAGTGACCTTTACTTCCCCTGCTAACCTGCTGAGTCTTCACCTACTCATCACTGCTCTGACATTCTAGCAGAAGGAACTTTGGCTCAGAAGGCTGAACTCCTGGCGCTAACCCAAGCCCTGCGGTTGGCTGAAGGCAGAGACATCAAAGACAAAGAAGAAATTCTGGCCCTCCTAGAAGCTCCTGAATGAACTGGGTGAGTTGGGGTATCGGGTATCGGCTAAGAAAGCTCAGTTACCGAGGTGCCAAAACGACGGAAAGCGGTGGCTCACCGAAGCCAAGAAAAAAGACTGTGATGCTGATCCCAACCCCCACCACCCCGCGCCAAGTACGTGAGTTTCTGGGGACGGTGGGCTTTTGCAGACTCTGGACTAAAGAAAAAGTCCCATTCACCTGGACTGAGAAACACCAAAAAGCCTTTGACAGCATAAAGGCAGCCCTGCTTGCAGCCCCCGCTCTGGCTTTGCCAGATTTGACTAAGCCTTTTACCTTATATGTTGATGAGCTGCAATGGCCCTGCTTGTTAAAGACCCTGACAAGCTTACCATGGGTCAGCATGTGACTATACCCACTACCAGAATTTGTTGCTGAATGATTGAGTAACTTTTGCTCCACCTGCCATCCTCAATCCTGCCACCTCCCCTTGGCGGATGACTCCACTCCTGTACATCAATGTGCTGATGAAACTGGAACAAGGAGAGATCTGACTGATCAGCCTTGGTGTGCCTGCCTGGTACACGGATGGCAGCAGCTTTGTCACAGGAGCAGCAGTAGCAGATGGAAAGCAGCTCATATCCATGGGGCCACCTACCAACAGAGGGGGCTACTTACCTCAGCAGGTAAAGATCAAATCAGCCTTGGCCTGAAAGTTTAAACTGGTACACGGATGGCAGTGGCCTCATGGTTAAAGGTAAGCGGAAGGCGGGGACAGCAGTGCAGCAGTGGACAAAAAGCAGGTGATCTAGGCCAGCAGCCTCCCTAAAGGGACTTCAGCCCAGAAAGCTGAACTTGTGGTTTTGATACAAGCTTTATAAATGACACTGACAGCAGGTATGCTTTTGCCACTGTATGGAACAATACAAACAAAGAAAGCTGTTGACATTTGCAGAAGACGTTCTCAATATGGATAAATGAGACTGCTCACATAGTCATCAAGAAGATTATTAAAGAAAATTTTTCCAAGGTTCAGAGTGCCAAAGGCAATAGTGTCAGATAATGGCCCTGCTTTGTTGCCCAGGTAAGTCAGGGTGTGGCCAAGCATTTAGAGGTCAAATAAAAATTACATTGTGTGTATAGACCTCAGAGCTCAGGATAGATAAAAATTAGTCTAAAACTCTAAGACAGACCTTGATAAAATTAATCGTGGAGACTGGCATGGACTTGGTGTTCCTTCCCTATGCCCTATTTCTTGATTCAGTTTTACTCTGTTTAAGATCCTTTATGAGACTCCTATGCCCATCACTGTCTTAACCTATGTTGTTAAACTAGCTATTGAGACTGACGGTAAAGACTGGGTGACCCTCCTTCCCTTTGTGCTTCTCAGAGTCCGAAACACACCTGGACGTTTCGGTCTTACTTCTTATGAAATTCTACATGGGGGACCGCCCCCCCTTGACTAAGTCTAGCAGGATATTGGATCCCTGTGTTGACTCTTTCTACACCCTGCTCTGTTGCCCAGCTCCAGCAAACAGACCCAACGACTAAAAAGAAAAAGATGGGGAGCCCCGAGGATGACCTAATTGGAATCCCATTCCCAGATCACAGCAGCGAGCTCCTGAGCTGCCTAAACGAGCAGCGCCAGCTGGGTCATCTGTGCGACCTCACCATCAGGACACAGGGTTTTGAGTACCAAACCCACAGGGCTGTGCTGGCTGCCTGTAGCCACTACTTCAAGAGGCTCTTTACAGAAGAGAGAGAGAGAACAGTAATAAAAACAGAGAGTGCTGAAACGGCTTCTGGGGGAGCAAAAGCCAGTGTGTGTGAGCTGAACTTTGTAGGGCCGGAGGCCCTAAGTGCCCTGCTCGAGTTTGCTTACACAGCCACACTGACCACCAGCAACGCCAATGTGCCGGCTGTACTCCAAGCTGCTCGGCTACTGGAAATCCCATGTGTCGTCACTACTTGCTTGGAGATTTTGCAAGGCAGTGGACTGGAAGCCCCCAGCCCAGATAAAGATGACTGTGAGCGAGCCCGATAGTACCTGGAGGCTTTTGCCACTGCCACCCCCACAGCCTCAACCTCAAAAATGCTCAACCCACCAGGCTACGGGCTGGCCCAGAGTAACGAACCTCCACTATCATCAGAAGAGCTGGGCTCAGATGAAGATCTCATTGACCCTGACCTGAGGGCTTACCTAAGTTCGCTGCACCAGGATGCCCTGACACCAGGCCTAAATGACCAAAACAAGCTAGTGCCTAAACGCCTTTCACAGATGCCCCAAGAGTGCCCAGTCTGTCACAAGATAATCCACGGGGCAGGCAAACTGCCTCGGCACATAAGGACCCACAATGGTGAAAAGCCTTTTGCCTGTGAGGTCTGCGGTATCCGCTTCACCAGGAATGATAAGCTGAAGATCCACATGCGAGAGCACACAGGAGAGCGACCCTACTCATGCCCCCACTGTCCAGCCCGCTTCCTGCATAACTACGACCTCAAAAACCATATGCATCTGCACACAGGGGGCCGGCTCTATGAATGCCACCTGTGCCACAAGGCCTACGCTAAGGAAGGCCATCTACAGCGCCATCTAAAAAATCAGAACTACCACAAAAATAATGTGGCCATCTCATCCCCTGCTGGACACGACCTCCCCAATGGCCACATAGACTAAGAGCTTTCTTAAGTTTTAGAACTAATCCTAATATGACTCAATCCTGTTGGTTATGTACAGCTATGGATGTTGATCTTAGAACTATAAAACGGTCTATTTTTGACTTCCCTGTCCAAAGTGATGTTACAAAACAGAAAGAGATTGGACTCTGTGGAGGGGGATAAATGCAGGACTCGCTCTAAGATTAGAGCTATTCACTAAAAGAAGGGGGGAATGAAAGAAGAAAAGCTGAACTCTCCATGAACTCTCCAACTCAGAGTTCTCTTACCCCTCCCATCTAGAGGTTGTTCCCGGAACACACCTGAACTTTTTACCTCAGAGTACATTCTTGAACTCTTCACCCCAGAGTCCGACCCCTCCCAAGTGAGAACGGTTCCAGGAGCATTTCTGAGATAAGGGTCTCCTGGAGCGAACTCAGTCCAACCCCTCCTAACTGAAGACTGTTCCAAGAACATTTTTGAGATAGGGGCCTCCTGGTACTACCCCAGAATGTTCCAATAGATCGAGTACATTGCCAAAATATAGGACACGACCCCTTGGTTATGTAAAGCTCCTTGGCAGAACACCTTGGTGACGTAAAACTTGTACTTTTCTCCTTACCCTTCTCCTATAAAAGCCTGTGACAAGTCTGGGCCTAATGCCGAATCTCCTCTGCACCTTGCTGGCTGCATGAGTTTCGACCCCAGATATCTGGTATATGTGCTTTTTGTGTGCTTTCTTGTCGTTGCTGTATTAAATCTTACTCTCTATACATCTTAAGTTCGGTCTCAGTGTCTTCTTGGGTGCGCGGCTGACCCGAGGCTTGAGTAAGTGCCTCCCTTTGGGAGTCCTGGAGTCTTTCACTACCAGCAACAAAATGGTGGCCCATCTCCAGTTCCAGGAGATCAGACAGACAGACAAACAGAGAGACAGACAGACAGACAAAGATAAGGATGGCAGCCCTGCCTGGTCTTTCTTTCTTTCTTATCCTTTTTAAAAAATGTTTATTTATTTATTTATTTATTTATTTATTTAATTATTTATTAGATATAAGTACACTGTAGCTGTTCACACACTGCAGAAGAGGGTGTCAGATTCTGGAGAATCTAAATCCCTCTTATGGTCTGCATATGATGTACATAAACACAGCCTCACATATACTTCTAAAAATTTAAAGAAGGGTGGGGCCACTCTAAAAGCTCAACAATTAAGAGCATTGTCTCCTCTTCCAGAGTACCTGGGATCAACTACCAGCAACTATATGGTGGCCCATCTCCAGTTCCAGGGGATCATACAGACAGACATACAGACAGTGATAAGGATGGCAGGCCTGCCTGGTCTTTCTTTCTTTCTTATCCTTTTTAAAAGAATGTTTATTTATATATTTATTTATGTATTTATTAGATATAAGTACACTGTAGCTGTCTTCAGACACTCCAGAAGAGGGTGTCAGATTCTGGAGAATCTAAATCCCTCTTATGGTCTGCATATGATGTACATAAACACAGCCTCACATATACTTCTAAAAATTTAAAGTTGTGTGGGGCCACTGGGAGGGCTCAACAATTAACAGCATTGTCTCCTCTTTCAGAGAACCTGGGATAAACTACCAGCACCTTATGGTGGCCCATCTCCAGTTCCAGTGGATCAGACCGACAGACAGACAGAGAGACAGAGATAAGGATGGCAGGCCTGCCTGGTCTTTCTTTATTTCTTATTCGTTTTAAAAAATGTTTATTTATTTATTTATTCATATATGTATTTATTAGATATAAGTACACTGTAGCCGTCTTCAGACACTCCAGAAGAGGGTGACAGATTATAGAGAATCTAAATCCCTCTTATGGTCTGAATATGATGTACATAAACATAGCATCACATATACTTCTAAAAATTAAAAATGGGTGGAGCCACTGAAAGGGCTCAACAATTAACAGCATTGTCTCCTCTTCCAGAGAACCTGGGATCAACTACCAGCAACTATATGGTGGCCCATCTCCAGTTCCAGGGGATCAGGCAGACAGACAGACAGACAGACAGAGATAAGGATGGCAGGCCTGCCTGGTCTTATTTTCTTTCTTATCCTTTTTAAAAAATGTTTATTTATTTATTTATTTATTTATTTATTTATTTATTTATGTATTTATTAGAATTAAGTACACTGTAGCTGTCTTCAGACACTCCAGAAGAGGGTGTCAGATTCTGGAGAATCTAAATCCCTCTTATGGTCTGCATATGATGTACATAAACACAGCCTCACATATACTTCTAAATATTTAAAGATGGGCAGGGCCTCTGATAGGGCTCAACAATTAACAGCATTGTCTCCTCTTCCAGAACCCTGGGATCAACTACCAGCAACTTTATGGTAGCCCATCTCCAGTTCCAGGGGATCAGACAGACAGACAGACAGAGATAAGGATGGCAGGCCTGCCTGGTCTTACTTTCTTTCTTATCCTTTTTAAAAAATGTTTATTTATTTATTTATTTATTTATTTATTTATTTATTTATTTTTTTATTTATGTATTTATTATATATAAGTACACTGTAGTTGTCTTCAGACACTCCAGTATAGCGTGTCAGATTCTGGAGAATCTAAATCCTCTTATAATCTGAATATGATATACATAAACACAGCCTCACATATACTTCTAAATATTTAAAGAAGTGTGGGGCCACTGAAAGGGCTCAACATTTAACAGCATTGTCTCCTCTTCCAGAGAACCTTGGATCAACTACCAGCAACTATATGGTGGCCCATCTCCAGTTCCCGGGGATCAGATAGACAGACAGACAGACAGACAGAGATATGGATGGCAGGCCTGCCTGGTCTTTCTTTCTTTCTTATCCTTTTTAAAAAATGTTTATTTATTTATTTATCTATTTATTTATTAGATATAAGTACACTGTAGCTGTCTTCAGACACTCCAGAAGAGGGTGTCAGATTCTGGAGAATCTAAATCCCTCTTATGGTCTGCATATGATGTACATAAACACAGCCTCACATATACTTCTAAATATTTAAAGATGGGTGGCGCCACTGAAAGGGCTCAACAATTAACAGCATTGTCTCCTCTTCCAGAGAACCTGGGATCAGCTACCAGCAACTATTCGTGGCCCATCTCCAGTTTCCAGGGATCAGATAGACAGACAGACAGACAGACAGAGATATGGATGGCAGGCCTGCCTGGTCTTTCTTTCTGTCTTATCCTTTTTAAAAAATGTTTAATTATTTATTTATTTATTTCTTTATTTATTTATGTATTTAGTAGATATAAATACACTGCAGCTGTTCAGACACTCCAGAAGAGGGTGTCAGATTCTGGAGAATCTAAATCCCTCTTATGGTCTGCATATGATGTACATAAACACAGCCTCACATATACTTCTAAAAATTTAAAGAAGTGTGGGGCTACTCTAAAAGCTCAACAATTAACAGCATTGTCTCCTCTTCCAGAGTACCTGGGATCATCTACCAGCAACTATATGGTGGCCCATCTCCAGTTCCAGGGGATCAGACAGACAGACATACAGACAGTGATAAGGATGGCAGGCCTGCCTGGTCTTTCTTTCTTTCTTATCCTTTTTAAAAAAATGTTTATTTATATATTTATTTATGTATTTATTCGATATAAGTACACTGTAGCTGTCTTCAGACACTCCAGAAGAGGGTGTCAGACTCTGGAGAATCTAAATCCTCTTATAATCTGAATATGATGTACATAAACACAGCCTCACATATACTTCTAAATATTTAAAAAGTGTGGGGCCACTGAAAGGGCTCAACAATTAACAGCATTGTCTCCTCTTCCAGAGAACCTTGGATCAACTACCAGCTACTATATGGTGGCACATCTCCAGTTCCAGGGGATCAGACAGACAGACAGACAGACAGAGATAAGGATGGCAGGCCTGCCTGGTCTTACTTTCTTTCTTTTCCTTTTTCAAAAATGTTTATTTATTTATTTATTTATTTTATTTATTTATTTATTTATTTATTATATATAAGTACACTGTAGCTGTCTTCAGACACTCCAGTATAGGGTGTCAGATTCTGGAGAATCTAAATCCTCTTATAATCTGTATATGATGTACATAAACACAGCTTCACATATACTTTTAAATATTTAAAGAAGTGTGGGGCCACTGAAAGGGCTCAACAATTAACAGCATTGTCTCCTCTTCCAGATAAACTTGGATCAACTACCAGCAACTATATGGTGGCCCATCTCCAGTTCTCGGGAATCAGATAGACAGACAGACAGACAGACAGAGATATGGATGGTAGGCCTGCCTGGTCTTTGTTTCTTTCTTATACTTTTTAAAAAATGTTTATTTATTTATTTATTTATTTATCTATTTATTTATTAGATATAAGTACACTGTAGCTGTCTTCAGACACTCCAGAAGAGGGTGTCAGATTCTGGAGAATCTAAATGCCTCTTATGGTCTGCATATGATGTACATAAACACAGCCTTACATATACTTCTAAATATTTAAAGATGGGTGGCGCCACTGAAAGGGCTCAACAATTAACAGCATTGTCTCCTCTTCCAGAGAACCTGGGATCAACTACCAGCAACTATTGGTGGCCCATCTCCAGTTCCCAGGGATCAGATAGACAGACAGACAGACAGACAGACAGACAGACAGAGATATGGATGGCAGGCCTGCCTGGTCTTTCTTTCTGTCTTATCCTTTTAAAAAAATGTTTATTTATTTATTTATTTATTTATTTATTTATTTATTTATTTATTTATTTATTTATGTATTTATTAGATATAAGTACACTGTAGCTGTTTAGACACTCCAGAAGAGGGTGTCATATTCTTGAGAATCTAAATCCCTCTTATGGTCTGCATATGATGTACATAAACACAGCCTCACATATACTTCTAAAAATTTAAAGAAGGGTGGGGCCACTCTAAAATTTCAACAATTAACAGCATTGTCTCCTCTTCGAGAATACCAGGGATCGACTACCAGCAACTATATGGTGGCCCATCTCCAGTTCCAGGGGATCAGACAGACAGACATACAGACAGTGCTAAGGATGGCAGGCCTGTATGGTCTTTCTTTCATTCTTATCCTTTTTAAAAAAATGTTTATTTATATATTTATTTATGTATTTCTTAGATATAAGTACACTGTAGCTGTCTTCAGACACTCCAGAAGAGGGTGTCAGATTCTGGAGAATCTAAATCCCTCTTATGGTCTGCATATGATGTACATAAACACAGCCTCACATATACTTCTAAAAATTTAAAGATGTGTGGGGCCACTGAGAGGGCTCAACAATTAACAGCATTGTCTCCTTTTTCAGAGAACCTGGGATAAACTACCAGCACCTTATGGTGGGCCATCTCCAGTTCCAGTGGATCAGACAGACAGACAGACAGAGAGACAGAGATAAGGATGGCAGGCCTGCCTGGTCTTTCTTTATTTCTTATACTTTTTAAAAAATGTTTATTTATTTATTTATTTATGAATTTATTAGATATAAGTACACTGTAGCTGTTCAGACACTCCAGAAAAGGGTGTCAGATTCTGGAGAATCTAAATCCCTCTTATGGTCTGCATATGATGTACATAAACACAGCCTAACATATACTTCTAAAAATTAAAAGATGTGTGGGGCCACTGAAAGGGCTCAACAATTAACAGCATTGTCTCCTCTTATAGAGAACCTGGAATCAATTACCAGCAACTATATGGTGGTCCATCTCCAGTTCCAGGGGATCAGAAGACAGACAGACAGACAGTGATAAGGATGGCAGTCTTCCTGGCCTTTCTTTCTTTCTTATCCTTTTTTTTTAAATGTTTGTTTATTTATTTATTTATTTATTTGTTTATTTATTTATTTATTTATTTATTTATTTATTAGATATAAGTACACTGTAGCTGTTCAGACACTCCAGAAGAGGGTGTCAGATTCTGGAGAATCTAAATCCCTCTTATGGGCTGCATATGATGTACATAAACAGAGCCTCACATATATTTCTAAAAATTTAAAGAAGAGTGGGGCCACTCTAAAAGCTCAACAATTAACAGCATTGTCTCCTCTTCCAGAGTACCTGGGATCAACTACCAGCAACTATATGGTGGCCCATCTCCAGTTCCAGGGGATAAGACAGACAGACAGACAGACAGTGATAAGGATGGCAGGCCTGCCTGGTCTTTCTTTCTTTCTTATCCTTTTTAAAAAAATGTTTATTTATATATTTATTTATGTATTTATTAGATATAAGTACACTGTAGCTGTATCAGACACTCCAGAAGAGGGTGTCAGATTCTGGAGAATCTAAATCCCTCTTATGGTCTGCATATGATGTACATAAACACAGCCTCACATATACTTCTAAAAATTAAAAGATGTGTGGGGCCACTGAGAGGGCTCAACAATTAACAGCATTGTCTCCTCTTTCAGAGAACCTGGGATAAACTACCAGCACCTTATGGTGGCCCATCTCCAGTTTCAGTGGATCAGACAGACAGACAGACAGAGAGACAGAGATAAAGATGGCAGGACTGCCTGGTCTTTCTTTATTTCTTATACTTTTTAAAAAATGTTTATTTATTTATTTATTTATGTATTTATTAGATATAAGTACACTGTACCCGTCTTCAGACACTCCAGTATATGGTGTCAGATTCTGGAGAATCTAAATCCTCTTATAATCTGAATATGATGTACATAAACACAGCCTCACATATACTTCTAAATATTTAAAGAAGTGTGGGGCCACTGAAAGGGCTCAACAATTAACAGCATTGTCTACTCTTCCAGAAAACCTTGGATCAACTACCAGCAACTATATGGTGGCCCATCTCCAGTTCCCGGGGATCAGATAGACAGACAGACAGACAGACAGATATATGGATGGCAGGCCTGCCTGGTCTTTCTTTCTTTCTTATCCTTTTTAAAAAATGTTTATTTATTTATTTATTTATTTATTTATCTATTTATTTATTAGATATAACTACACTGTAGCTGTCTTCAGACACTCCAGAAGAGGGTGTCAGATTCTGGAGAATCTAAATCCCTCCTATGGTCTGAATATGATGTACATAAACACAGCCTCACATATACTTCTAAATATTTAAAGATGGGTGGCGCCACTGAAAGGGCTCAACAATTAACAGCATTGTCTCCTCTTCCAGAGAACCTGGGATCAACTACCAGCAACTATTCGTGGCCCATCTCCAGTTCCCAGGGATCAGATAGACAGACAGACAGACAGACAGAGATATGGATGGCAGGCCTGCCTGGTCTTTCTTTCTTTCTTATCCTTTAAAAAAATGTTTATTTATATATTTATTTATGTATTTATTAGATATAAGTACACTGTAGCTGTCTTCAGACACTCCAGAAGAGGGTGTCAAATTCTGGAGAATCTAAATCCCTCTTATGGTCTGCATATGATGTACATAATCACAGCCTCACATATACTTCTAAAAATTTAAAGATGTGTGGGGCGACTGAGAGGGCTCAAGAATTAACAGCATTGTCTCCTCTCTCAGAGAACCTGGGATAAACTACCAGCACCTTATGGTGGCCCATCTCCAGTTCCAGTGGATCAGACAGACAGACAGACAGACAGAGAGACAGAGATAAAGATGTCAGGCCTGCCTGGTCTTTCTTTATTTCTTATACTTTTAAAAAAATGTTTATTTATTTATTTATTTATTTATTTATTTATTAGATATAACTACACTGTAGCCGTCTTCAGACACTCCAGAAGAGGGTGTCAGATTCTAGAGAATCTAAATCCCTCTTATGGTCTGAATATGATGTACATAAACACAGCCTCACATATACTTAAAAAATTAAAAGGCCACTGAAAGGCCTCAACAATGAACAGCATTGTCTCCTCTTCCAGAGAACCTGGGATCAACCTCCAGCACCTACCAAGTGGCCCATCTCCAGTTCCAGGGGATCAGACAGACAGACAGACAGAGATAAGGATGGCAGGCCTGCCTGGTCTTTCTTTCTTTCTTATCCTTTTAACAAAAAATGTTTATTTATATATTTATTTATGTATTTATTAGATATAAGTACACTGTAGCTGTCTTCAGACACTCCAGAAGAGGGTGTCAGATTCTGGAGAATCTAAATCCCTCTTATGGTCTGCATATGATGTACATAAACACAGCCTCACATATACTTCTAAAAATTTAAAGATGGGTGGGGCCACTGAAAGGGCTCAACAATTAACAGCACTGACTCCTCTTCCAGAGAACCTGGGATCAACTACCAGCAACTATTCGTGGCCCATCTCCAGTTCCCAGGGATCAGATAGACAGACAGACAGACAGACAGAGATATGGATGGCAGGCCTGCCTGGTCTTTCTTTCTTTCTTATCCTTTAAAAAAATGTTTATTTATATATTTATTTATGTATTTATTAGATATAAGTACACTGTAGCTGTCTTCAGACACTCCAGAAGAGGGTGTCAGATTCTGGAGAATCTAAATCCCTCTTATGGTCTGCATATGATGTACATAATCACAGCCTCACATATACTTCTAAAAATTTAAAGATGTGTGGGGCGACTGAGAGGGCTCAAGAATTAACAGCATTGTCTCCTCTCTCAGAGAACCTGGGATAAACTACCAGCACCTTATGGTGGCCCATCTCCAGCTCCAGTGGATCAGACAGACAGACAGACAGACAGAGAGACAGAGATAAAGATGTCAGGCCTGCCTGGTCTTTCTTTATTTCTTATACTTTTAAAAAAATGTTTATTTATTTATTTATTTATTTATTTATTTATTTATTTATTTATTAGATATAACTACACTGTAGCCGTCTTCAGACACTCCAGAAGAGGGTGTCAGATTCTAGAGAATCTAAATCCCTCTTATGGTCTGAATATGATGTACATAAACACAGCCTCACATATACTTAAATATTAAAAGGCCACTGAAAGGCCTCAACAATGAACAGCATTGTCTCCTCTTCCATAGAACCTGGGATCAACCTCCAGCACCTACAAAGTGGCCCATCTCCAGTTCCAGGGGATCAGACAGACAGAGATAAGGATGGCAGGCCTGCCTGGTCTTTCTTTCTTTCTTATCCTTTTAACAAAAAATGTTTATTTATATATTTATTTATGTATTTATTAGATATAAGTACACTGTAGTTGTCTTCAGACACTCCAGAAGAGGGTGTCAGATTCTGGAGAATCTAAATCCCTCTTATGGTCTGCATATGATGTACATAAACACAGCCTCACATATACTTCTAAAAATTTAAAGATGGGTGGGGCCACTGAAAGGGCTCAACAATTAACAGCACTGACTCCTCTTCCAGAGAACCTGGGATCAACTACCAGCAACTATTCGTGGCCCATCTCCAGTTCCCAGAGATCAGATAGACAGACAGACAGACAGACAGACAGACAGAGATATGGATGGCAGGCGTGCCAGGTCTTTCTTTCTGTCTTATCCTTTTTAAAAAATGTTTATTTATTTATTTATTTATTTATTTATTTATTTATTTATTTATGTATTTAGTAGAAATAAGTACACTCTAGCTGTACAGACACTCCAAAAGAGGGTGTCAGATTCTGGAGAACCTAAATCCCTCTTATGGTCTGCATATGATGTACATAAACACAGCCTCAAATATACTTCTAAAAATTTAAAGAAGTGTGGGGCCACTGAGAGGGCTCAACAAGTAACAGCATTGTCTCCTTTTCAGAGAACCTGGGATAAACTACCAGCACCTTATGGTGGCCCATCTCCAGTTCCAGTGTATCAGACAGACAGACAGACAGAGAGACAGAGATAAGGATGGCAGGCCTGCCTGGTCTTTCTTTATTACTTATACTTTTTAAAAAATGTTTATTTATTTATTTATTTATTTATTTATTTATTTGTGTATTTATTAGATATAAGTACACTGTAGCCGTCTTCAGACACTCCAGAAGAGGGTGTCAGATTCTAGAGAATCTAAATCCCTCTTATGGTCTGAATATGATGTACATAAACACAGCCTCACATATACGTCTAAAAATTATAAATAGGTGGGGCCACTGACCGGACTCAACAATTAACAGCATTGTCTCCTCTTCCAGAGAACTGGGATCAACTACCAGCACCTAAAAGTTGGCCCATCTACAGTTCCAGGGGATCAGACAGACAGAGAGACAGACAGTGATAAGGATGGCAGGCCTGCCTGGTCTTTCTTTCTTATCCTTTTTTTAAAAAAATGTTTATTTATTTATTTATTTATTTATTTATTTATTTATTTATTTATTATTAGATATAAGTACACTGTAGCTGTTCAGACACTCCAGAATAGGGTGTCAGATTCTGGAGAATCTAAATCCCTCTTATGGTCTGCATATGATGTAAATAAACACAGCCTCACATATACTTCTAAAAATTTAAAGAAGGGTGGGGCCACTCTAAAAGCTCAACAATTAACAGCATTGTCTCCTCTTCCAGAGTACCTGGGATCAACTACCAGCAACTATATGGTAGCCCATCTCCAGTTCCAGGGGATCAGACAGAGAGACATACAGACAGTGATAAGGATGGCAGGCCTGCCTGGTCTTTCTTTCTTTCTTATCCTTTTTAAAAAAATGTTTATTTATATATTTATTTATATATTTATTAGATATATGTACACTGTAGCTGCTTACAGACACTCCAGAAGAGGGTGTCAGATTCTGGAGAATCTAAATCCCTCTTATGGTCTGCATATGATGTACATAAACACAGCCTCGCATATAGTTCTAAAAATTTAAAGATGTGTGGGGCCACTGAGAGGGCTCAACAATTAACAGCATTGTCTCCTCTTTCAGAGAACCTAGGATAAACTACCAGCACCTTATGGTGGCCCATCTCCAGTTCCAGTGGATCAGACAGACAGACAGACAGACAGAGAAACAGAGATAAGGAAGGCAGGCCTGCCTGGTCTTTCTTTATTTCTTATACTTTTTAAAAATTGTTTATTTATTTATTTATTTATTTATTTATGTATTTATTAGATATAAGTACAATGTAGCCGTCTTCAGACACTCCAGAAGAGGGTGTCAGATTCTAGAGAATCTAAATCCCTCTTATGGTCTGAATATGATGTACATAAACACAGCCTCACATATACGTCTAAAAATTATAAATAGGTGGGGCCACTGAAAGGACTCAACAATTAACAGCATTGTCTCCTCTTCCAGAGAACCTGGGATCAACTACCAGCACCTAAAAGGTGGCCCATCTACAGTTCCAGGGGATCAGACAGACAGACAGACAGACAGTGATAAGGATGGCAGGCCTGCCTGGTCTTTCTTTCTTTCTTATCCTTTTTTTAAAAAAATGTTCGTTTATTTATTTATTTATTTATTTATTTATTTATTTATTTATTTATTTATTTATTATTAGATATAAGTACACTGTAGCTGTTCAGACACTCCAGAAGAGGGTGTCAGATTCTGGAGAATCTAAATCCCTCTTATGGTCTGCATATGATGTACATAAACACAGCCTCACATATACTTCTAAAAATTTAAAGAAGGGTGGGGCCACTCTAAAAGCTCAACAATTAACAGCATTGTCTCCTCTTCCATAGTACCTGGGATCAACTACCAGCAACTATATGGTGGCCCATCTCCAGTTCCAGGGGATCAGACAGACAGACATACAGACAGTGATAAGAATGGCAGGCCTGCCTGGTCTTTCTTTCTTTCTTATCCTTTTAAAAAAAATGTTTATTTATATATTTATTTATGTAATTATTAGATATATGTACACTGTAGCTGTCTTCAGACACTCCAGAAGAGGGTGTCAGATTCTGGAGAATCTAAATCCCTCTTATGGTCTGCATATTCGGTACATAAACACAGCCTTGCATATACTTCTAAAAATTTAAAGTTGTGTGGGGCCACTGAGAGGGCTCAACAATTAACAGCATTGTCTCCCTTTCAGAGATCCTGGGATAAACTACCAGCACCTTATGGTGGCCCATCTCCAGTTCCAGGGG